>NW_025767637.1:0-408614 GCF_003918875.1 Haliotis rubra
GAGACAACTTATTCTTAGCCAAGTCTACAATTCCTAATTTCAGTTCCTTAAGCTGATGCTCCACAGTATTTGACTTTTGTATTTGGTCAATTAGAAGGGAAGTCAGGGATGCAAAGGTGGATTGGATATTTTAGCGTTATTCTGTATTGCAGTGGCTGTGAACGTGATGGCATCATGATTTGCCTTAACGCCTTTAGGGCATTTTAAAGCGAGTGTCTACTAATTTCATGAAAAGAGGAGATGTGGACTGAGTGCTGCTGTAATACATTTGAAAGGTTGATGTCATGTTTGGTAAGCGCATTTATATGCTTGGCCAGCAGGTTGACGTCGTCAGTTGTGGCTGTACCAAATAAAGTTTTGAAAGTGAACCTACAAAACTAAGGACGGCTCATTTTGAACGACTGGATGATGGGATTTTGATTCTGGAATTAATTTTAAGTATTTGCTGTCTTGTTTTATTCAGTTTGGCAACACATTTAGTTTTAATAACGTTAAGATGCATTTGTATTTGATGTAGGAGAGCGATGTGCCATTGCCTTGATGACATCCGCTAATGGTAGGAATGCTTGGAATATGGGGCATCTTAACTTCATAAGTGTGTGTCCAATATTCTGTTGAGAAATGGGCTTGGGTGGTAGGCTGAAAAACTATGCCATAGTTGAGTCTTTGTACTGGACTGGTGCCAAGGGTAGGATGAGCGAACAGAGCCATAAGCCACAGGATTATCAAGCTCCAGGACGGACCTTTGATGAAATGAGAAAGGAAGCCATTAGAGTTGACCTGGCTGAGAAGAATGTTGTGGCCACAAACATCAAAACAACCTAGCACTATAGGACACAGAAACTGGGTAACTGCAAAATGGGGTTGGTCACTCATAATAATGGCAAATTGACTCACGTCATAAAGATCACTGTGGTAGCCAGACAACACCTATGCAAATGATCTACTGAAAAGACTTATACCAAGTTTGCGCGCCTACCAGACATTGTCCGAGACCTATGGAAATGCTTGATCAGGGGATGGATCAAGATTGGAAGCAGGCTCCCAAGTAGTTTGTGAATAGCCTAACCATTTGATTTGGTACATTTTGGTACCCTTTGCCCGCTTACATCTAAGTATTTGTTCAACAGGATATGTTTCATGGAGCCTTGTGATGTGTCTTCCTGTTGCTGAGAAGTAGATGGTGAAGAGCCTGGAATCAGATATGTGTGGCTCTGTAGGCACCATCTGTGTGTTGGGTTGAGTGTCATTGTCAGCAGAAGGGCTGGATAGTGGGGGCCTGGTGTGTGTCAGGGCGTGTGTTGTCTTCAGCAGAAGTACTGGGATTAGGAGACTGACTTCCAGGGGTAGGAATGTAATCTGGAAGTCTGTCATTGGCTTAGCTTGAGAGCAATGTGAGGCTTGATTCGATTGGCGTGGATAAGGGCCTTGTGTGTTTCGTTTGTTTGGACATGTTGCAGTTTGAAGGTGTGATTTGGACCTAACTCGAGAATTGAGGACCTAACCATTTAACTGACAGCTTTGGGGACCTACCGGGATGTACATGGGAATTCTTCATCAGGACCAAATCACCTATAGAGAATTGGGGCTCTCTAGCTTTGAGGTCAGTGCGCTCTTTGTTGATGTCTTGGGACAATTTCATATTGTCTTTGGCAATTGTCTTGGCTACTCTGAGATTGTCCAGAAGGGTCTTAAGATGACGCTCTGCAGTTTTGCCTACAGATGGCTTCGGACGAAGGGCAACATCAATAGGGAGATGCATCTCTCTGCCAAAGAGTAGATAGAAGGGAGTGTAGCCAGTGGAGGCACATGGTGCGCTGTGCATTGACATCATTATGCAGGGAATTAGGTCTGCCCAGTTGGACTGGTCAGAGTCACAGTAGGCTCTGAGTGCCTGTTCAATGGTCCTATTGCGTCTTTCACACATTCCATTGGTTTCAGGATGATATGACAATGTCAGATGATGCTTAATGTCCAACAATTCACAAAGGGCATTGACAAGTTTAGAAGTGAACTGCCGACCTCTATCCGAAAGGAGAGTTTTGGGAGCACCAAAGCGAGTGATGACCTGATTGAAAAGAATGTTGGCTACCTCAGTGGCATCTTAAGTTTTCATAGCAAAGCCCTCTGTCCAGCGGGAAAAGGAATCCACTACCAGCAGGACATATTTAAAACCATCTTTGGTTTCAGGGAAGGGACCAAGGATATCTATATGAATGCCTGAAAAGGTATCCTCGATGGGCATTGGGACCATAGGAGCATGTCTGCCATGAGTCATGGGTTTAATTTTCTGACATGTCTCACACGACCTAATGTAGTTGTCTATGTCCTGATACATGCCAGGCCAGTGGTACTTAGACAGGAGCGCTTGAAAAGTAGAATCCCTACCCAGATGACAACCTCCTACTTTTGAGTCATGATAGGCAAATAGGAGATCTTTGCGCTTGATAAGTGGGACAACAAGCTGTGTAATTTGAGGGGAGGTCTATGGGCCTTGGCACCTCAATGTTTAGCTTGATAAACATGAAAGAGAATACCATCTCTAACAACATATTCCTGTGAGCGACCTACAAGACCTTTGACTTGAACATCATTGTAAGTTGCAGGGATTTCACCTTTGGAGATGTAGTCAATAATGGGTCTAAGGTCAGGGGAATTGTATTGCTGTGTCACCAACTGATCATCGTCTCTGTCAATCGCTGCAACGATGAGAGATGGACCAGATGAGGGTGGTTTGTTTGCATAATACAAATCAACCGCTAGTGGCTCAGGAGTGTCTGGATCCTGGTGAAGAGAAGATAGGGAGGTTGATGGTGGGTCAGTAAGAGGAACAGAAGTTGATGTTGAAGGAAGGGGTGAGGTTGGGGATGCATCGGGGGTTGAAGAGGGTGCAAAGGGAGATGCAGATACGACTAAAACTGCTTTGTCTGTGGTGTTGGATTTGCATGAGACAACATGGGCTTACTTTCTGTTGGAGGGCAATGGAAGAGACGGAATGTCATCTGTGACGGGTGCAATCTTAGCCTCAGGGTATTTTGTGCGAGATAAGGCATCTGCATTTGTGTTTGATTTGCCTGGCCTGTGGACTATATCAAAATCATAGTCTTGTAACATGATTGACCATCGACCAAGGCGACCTGTTTCTTCCTTAATGTTTTGAGCCAAGTAAGTGCCTTGTGATCAGTGTAAATTTTGAATTTGTTTCCAACCAAATAGACTCTAAACGTTTTATGCCCTCTACGACTGCCAAACATTCTAGCTGTGTCACCCCAATTCTTTTCTGGATCGAATGAAGTGATCGTCCCCATAACAGATGACATGTTCCTTACCATCTGGACCAAGTTGCCCTAAAAATATATCCAAGAGATGTGGTGGAAGCATCTGTCGTGAGAATGAAGGGTTTTGTAGGATCAGGATAGACAAGGATAGGAGATGTTGTCAGTTTTTGCTTTAAGAGAGAGAAAGCCTGTTGACATTTGTCTGTCCAAGAAAATTTGACATCCTTCTTGAGAGTGTCATAGAGAGGTGCTGCTATACCCGAGAAATTGGGAACAAATTTCCTATAGTAACTGCACAGACCGAGAAAATGACGAACATCATGAACGTTTTTGGGTGGGGGAATTTGTGTGACTGCTTCTATTTTAGATTGATCAACTTCAATACCATTTTGGTGAAAATGTGCCCTAGATATTGGACTTGTGTTGCTGCAAATTTACATTTGCTTGGTTTCAAAGTCAAGCCAGCTTGCTTTATCTTTTGAAAAACACATTTTAGATGATTCAAATGTTCTGAAAATGTTTTGGAGTAGACATCCACATAAATAAGAATGTATTTCCAGTTCATGTCTTTTAGCTTCTGAAATAGTACTTTGAAATGCCATGGGAGCATTTTAAGGCCAAATGGGAGACGGTTCCATTCAAAACACCATCAGGAGTAATGAAAGCAGATTTGTGTTTTGTTTCTGGATGAAGAGGAATTTGCCAAAACCCACTAGCACAATTCAAAACACTGAAAAATTTTTGCAAGACTTTCTCCAACTGCATCAATGACATCTTCAAACCTAATTAGAGGAAAGAAAATTGGCTTGGTGACAGCATTCAGGCGTCTGTAATCCACGGCAAAACGATAAGTGTTGTCACGTTTCTTTACCATAACGACTGGGGAGTGCCACTCTGATGAACTAGGTTGAATAATTTTGGCATCTAACATTTCTTTAATTTGTCTTGAGCACTCTTTCCTAACTTCAGCACTTTGGCGATAAAAGGGGCGTCTAACGGGTCTAGCATCGCCTGTCTCTATCCTATGTTTGTGAAGATGTGTTTGACCAAGTTCAGACCAATTGTGTGCAAAAGCAGAGTGTTGAGAGTTGAGGAAAGAAAGAAGTTTTTGTTTTTGGACAGCAGACAGGTCTGAATCAGAAAGGTCAAAGGATAGTTCTGAAGTAGTAGTGTGTTTGCGATGAGATGGGGACTGGGGTGGAGTTGTCAAGACATGGGGTGTAGATCCTGAATTAGTCTGACCTCGTGTAACTGCTGCAGTACTGGCCTGAGAATGAGGACGACATGTGTCATGGGATGGTTGGGGTTCAGGTTCAGGTGAATCTGGCAATACTGAGACACTGGATGGGTGCACTTCACATGCTACAGCTAGCACTCTTTTAGTATTTAAGTGAACAGGGGATTTGGTAGGGTTGAGGAAGCGCATATAAACACCGTTCTTGGACTTAGTCACTAAACATCTGCCGCCCTGCAGTTTAACTCTTGCAAGCTCAGGAACAGGTTCTAATAGAAGAGTAGAGCCTAGCCTATGACGAGAGATTTGGACTGGAATGTCTACCTGACAAGAGGGTGGAATTGTGATTGGTTTCTTTGCTCTAGCATAGCCTGCACTAGATTCAACTAGGGGAACAGTGATCAGACTTTCTTGGATAATCAGGCACCTGTCAGCTAGTGAGATAGCTGCTTTGTATTCAGAAAGGAAGTCCATGCCTAATATCAGAGAATGGTGTAGAGATTGAAAAACATAGAAGGATTGGGAGAG
This sequence comes from Haliotis rubra, assembly GCF_003918875.1. NCBI lineage: Eukaryota > Metazoa > Mollusca > Gastropoda > Lepetellida > Haliotidae > Haliotis > Haliotis rubra. The sequence goes on from NW_025767637.1 coordinate 5,041, forward strand.
GAGGAGATGACCTATGCAGATATCAAGAGAAATGGAACCTAGCACCTTATGAACTTCGCCACCTACACCAATGATTTCATGAAGGTCAGAGTCTTGTAAGTGCCGTAAATGGTATCCTACTTTTGAAGGTAGCTCATGCTGACACAGGACACAGAGGCACCTGTATCAATTAGAGCTGTTGTCTTCACTTGCTTCACCTTAACTAGAACAGTGTTCTTAACCAAGGGAGCCACAAGTGAGACCATGGGTTTCTCATGCCTGATCCCAGCCATCTGAGAATCAGGCCGAGTCCCTATTGCCTTGGGTATTCATTCTGAGAATGATATGCCCTTATGCACATGCCAGAATGGTGACCTACTTTATGGCAAAAAGTACACTGGGTATTAAAATGTGGGCAATATAATCTGTCTGAACAGTATATACCACATCCGATACATCGTTGCTGCAGGAACGGGGGTACTGGGTACTGTGGGCGCCATTGATGACTGCTGGTCTGTCTTTGAGGGCCCTGATTCCTTGGATGTGGTCGACCTTGAGGCAGCGGGTACTGTTGAGGAGGTGGTGGTTGTCTCTGGATCTGGGCGTCATGATGCTGCTGCCATCTGGGTTGGTAGCGTTGGGGACGATGTGGCTGGAACTGTTGCTGCTGCTGTTGCTGTTGTTGTTCTGAAGACGGTCTGGTGGCTTCTGTAGCAGCAGCCTGAACTGGTGGGGCCTCAGTCTTTGTGATTAGGGTGGCCACAAGTTCTGATAGGTGGTCTACCTTCATGGCCATGTTGATGTCCTGAGAACTCACACTAGTCTGGGATCTCTCAGCCAGTTCAGCATGGTGACGGACATCTTCCAGGGTGGCAGGCTCTTTGTTAATAACCCACTGGCGGATGCTAGGCCTAAGCCCATTGACGGCTACTGCCACAGTCACAGACACTGGCAGTGCTAAATTATGTGTAGCTTTCTGTAATCTTGCCAAATAATCTGCACTGGTTTCTCCCGTAGACTGCGACATTTGTAACACATTCACGTCGAAGGTTCTTGGTCTGTGAAACCTTGACGTGAAGGCTTCCTCCAGATGGGTCATACTTTGTTTGGTATCGTTGGGAAGATCTTGGTGCCATACCTTGGCTGTCCCCTCTAAATAGAATGGGAACAGCAGGCACTGTCGTTCCTCATTGTAACCAAACAGCTTGACAAAATTTGTGAAATCTTGCCACCAGGATGTAGCTTCCTCCTGTCCGTTGAAGGGCCTCAGTTTGATGTGGGGAGTCGCCATTGTAAAGGATGGGGATGCAGGTGTTGATGAAGGCGTTGATGATGTTGTAGAGGATGATGTGTGTGTTGTCGATGACGAAGCCGCGGTTGATGCTGTTGATGCTGTTCTTGATGTTGTTGATGCTGTTACGGTGTTGAAGACGTAACTGTGGGAATGGTCTGGGAGTGGGAAGCTGGGAGGGGTGAAACCTGCGTCTTGAGTGAACTGGTTAGCTGTAACCTTGACTCAGGCCGTCGAAGCTTCTGTTTGTAATTCGTAGGCGTGGCACCGGTCATCTAGGATTTTCCTCCACCAGTTGAAACAGTTTGCTTGCGCTACTGTCTTAGACCTAGAATTGTTACGGGGAATTAGCTCCGGGATCTCCACACCTTCAAATACAAACAGAGAGGATCTCAGGCAAAACAGGAATCTTTATTAGATATATACATTCAATTCGTTCGTTCATCGTTAACACAATGTAATGTTATAATATACATTGTGTAAAACACTTACAAAAATCATGACAATTAAACATTATAACATTAATCTAAGTATTGAGATGCCTGACACTTTGTGACTAGTTAATTCAGATACATTAAATGAATATATATTTAAAAGACATTGCCGTATCTGTGCGCATTTTGTTATAGAAAGAGCATTATATTCTTGACATATACGGTCACTGACTGGTTATCTTTAAATAAATACCTTCTGCTACCGGCAATCAGAAAATAGATACATGGCTGTAGACAGTATTCGTATAGACATTACAAACAATATCACAAGTTATATGGCAGAGATAAAAATACAGATTCTTGGAATATGTTCTAAACGTTACACATGTTGGGCATGTATTGACGATCGGCATCCACGACTCCAGTAACTAAAGTGAGCGGTATATTCTAGCTGAGATAGATTAGGCTGCTGGTACACTAATGGTGGCCTAGGACAGCAAGGTTTCCTTATCCGGGATTCGCTATTTATTCATAACCTATTCAATATATATTTAAACTACAGGGAATTAACATATAGCGACTAAACGGAAAATTCGAGCAGCACTTTAGAATAAGTAAGATGATTTCATTGTTCAAGCAGGGTAACACGGTTAGAAGGACTTTAAGCAAATTTAACCAAATGAGAAAGTAACAAGTAAAAGTGACTTACCTTCAAATACAAACAGAGAGGATCTCAGGCAAAACAGGAATAACTCAGTGGCGAGCTACACCTGTATTTATACCCGAATCTCCTGTCCGAATTTGAAAGGAAGTCGAAGAGCGCATGTCACACTGGTCATATTATGCAAGTTTGGCAAAGCTGGGTAGCCAAAGCTGGGGCAAAGTTAGCTAATTGGAAAACATAATCGCTGCTGGAATGTTACCGCTCGGGTCCTTTGTTAATTATATTGTGTTGGCCAGCCGTGTCTAGCTCGACAATGCACCTACTCTGTTAATCACTGTGTGTTTGAGACACAAAGAGCAGTGGCCTAACACTTACTGATCTCCCAGAGTCGCTAGTCCGGTTCTGGCAGCTTGAATGTTATAGATTTGAGAATAGTTGTGTAGGTTCTGAAAACTATGTGCCTTAACTGGACTGAGAATGTAAAATTGTAAGATTGTAAAACAAATCAAAAATAAAAAACTTTGGCACTGTTATAATATCCCAGATAAGTTCTATTGGATTGAGACCACGATGGTTAGGCGGTAAACATTTCATGGATTTCGCCTTGAACACGGTGAACAATCAGGCAGAAACCCCAACACTTTTACAACCTGTGTGTTACACAATGAGTCGCTCACCCTTGCCTTATGGCAGTTTTCTTTCTCATAGTTCTATAGAGGAGATATCTACCCATTGTGTGCTTGCAGTGTGGCTGCCGTTCACCCATGTTTAATTCAAACACATTGGTTCGAATCCTTCTTGAAGTAGTGGGTAAGTATGTGTTTAGTAATCGCACGATGTCAGCTCTTTCACATAGCACCCGCCTGTTTTCCCCACTTACCTTTTTGTATCGAAACCCAAATTTATTCAAAAGATTCTGTAACTGATATTTGGATATAGTCAACGAATGTTCTGTTTCCATGTGTTTTTTGCAAAATGCGTAAGGAAAGGAATTTACTTTTGCCATAGAGTCTTCTAACAGCATTTCTTAAATACTCTTTCTGAAAACAGCAAAATTTGTCAACTTTCAAAGGTGGACATTTTGATACGACCCCCTCCGTTGTGCCTGATTCTGCTGCACTATGCCGCAATTGTCTTTCATACAACCCTACTGCACATGCATATTTAAGGCGACACCTTTCACTTTCTGGATATGGGGCAAGGTGGGCGAGCTGGCTAAGGCGCCGCGCTAGTAAGCGAAAGGTGCCTGGATTGATCCCCCACTTGTGACCGGGCGTAAAAACCTTGATGTCACAACCCATAGTGTGTAGTACACAACCATGTGCACTTAAAGGAGCCCACTTATCCGATGGTAGGTGACCAGATGGTGGACACACGAACACGTGCAGACACCTAGTTGCTGGTATATGTGTCCCAGTTCACCGAGATGCAAATGGGTACCTTGTGAGGATAAGCCTGTGTGATAAATCGCTGCGCCTGACAAAGGTGGATGGGTTGAAACTCTCCAGGGAGTTAAGTTGGTTAAAAAGCATGCCAGAAAAATAGACACCCGTTGATCAAGGGAACAGTCTAGCGCCTTGAGCATATACTAGTTGCTTGGATATGTGCGCTATATAAATGTCCTATAATGATATTCGTCAGGATTACATCATGCAAGAATGCTACAAATGCATCCGTCAGTTCGTGTTTCCGGAGAAGAGTGTGTTGAGAGAGCGCTCTTCCTTTTGTGAACAATAGGTCATTCCTAGCACCGCGATTGATTATTGATGATGTGATTATGTTCTACTGGATTTATACATCTGGGGATTACTGGTATAGATCCTCTGTTGTGTGTGAATTGGCACCTAAATGAATCAGATGATCAGCTACGGAGGGTTTTATAATAGAAACGACAAAACCCCTTCCGCATCCATAAGACATCTCTTATTCTGAATGGCATGCATCCCTTTGGTTGAGCATGGGTCGATGTCCACGATGTCAGTCACTGGCTTGCCAGGTTCAGATTCGATTAATTACAAACCCCCATTATGTCAGCGTTAAACAAGCAAATGAAACAGAATATCTGAACTTCAGGTGATTTGAGTCCATGAGATTATCCTGAACGGTTCGTGCAAAATAGATTAGGGTGACCTTCCAAGAAAGCGGTACAAACTCTTAAATAACACAAGAAATAGTCTTCAGACAGTGTATCCATGTTGGATTCGAACCCGCATCTTCGGCGGGACGATTGAACGCATTAACCACTCGGCTACCCCATCGCCCCGAGGTGTTAACGTTATAACGTTCATGAGACACGGGGACTTCTTGTAAAGAACGTGGTTGGATGTCCTGCACAAGGTGTGAAATATAGAAGAAGATATTTTGTTCTGTGCTCTACAATAATATCATTAATAAAAGTACATAAAATACATTGCGCATACAGTAAAAGTGAGCATCCGGCCACCAAGGCATACGAGACACGAATTATTGTCATTAAAATACACATTATATGATTAAAATAATTTAAAAGGAAGTGAAACAGGCTGATGTGTCGAGGTGAGAGAACGCGACTACGGTTTAATATTTTGTGTCCGTCTAAACATTTGTGTTATATGTGAGGCAAGCGTCTTGTGTAATTCACTTCAGGTCGTTAGATAGATGAGCTGGTAATCTGGACTGAGCTGGATGAAAGCGGGCTCTGATGTGATTATTTTCAGCCAATGTTCATACCTTAGGTCTGAATATAACGGGCAAACGATGAATGAACCTCGTCTTCTACACTGTTGATATTACAGCAGTGACAATTTCTCTCTTCTAAAGCAACCTTGGGACGAGGAAATCTTCCTAACTCTACCTGTAAGGGGAGGGTCCAACAACGCAGTTTACTCAGATGACTGCGTTGATGTCGATCCATGGTCGTACATACATATGGCTCAGTACTGAGATTATGCTTAAATAGACGATATGTACAAAGTTGATTGGGTTTCCATTTGGCTGGCCTTTATCGTTCCATAATTGAGTAAGCCATTATTGATTATCCAACAGCAATACACAAGACTTTGCTATCAGAAATTCGGATTGGGAAATGTTTAAAGGACTAGAGACGGGAAGATTCCATGCAGAGATTAACTTAAGGACTTTGTTATTCTACGAAGTTCTCAATATAGAAGACCAAGTCGAAATTACATGGATAAGTTGGTTTTGGTCAACTACGTGTAGCTTACGCCAAAATCGTAAAATTTCAATCCGTTGTTTAGTTAGCGAAGACGTCCATCTCATCTCGCCCCGCACTGCTAAGTTTGGGGTTTTACTCCCTACCGATAAAAAGAAGCAACTAAATTCCCTACTACTACTACTACTACTACTACTACTACTACCAAATATAGCAACTCCGTAGGAGATAATTTGAAATATATTTTTAATATTTATTTGATTTTCCATGAAACCAAAGTTCTCCATCATAAACGGTCATTACATAATGACATATACAAATATATGAACATAATCAGATATCCAACATACCAGGATATAACATAGTTAGACCAGTGAAATATCAGCCTGTATAGGTTGTTGTGTGTAGTGTCACATCCAACATATCATATTTTATATAGCGCAACGTGCAGCATACAGTGATGTATATAGCATCATATCAGACATAGCATATTGTACATGGGGTCACATCCAACATATCATATTTTATATAGCGCAACATGTAGGATACAGTGATGTATATAGCGTCACATCAGACATTGCATATTGTATATGGGGTCACATCCAACATATCATGTTTTATATAGCGCAACATGTAGCATACAGTGATGTATATAGCGTCATATCAGACATAGCATATTGTATATGGGGTCACATCCAACATATCTTGTTTTATATAGCGCACAATGTAGCATACAGTGATGTATATGGTGTCATCTCAGACATAGCATATTGTATATGGGGTCACATCCAACAGTTGATGTATATAGCGTAATGTATATCATACATAGACCTATCATATTGTATATAGCCCAGCACCAAGGATGTATATCACATCCAACATATCGTATTGTATATACATCCAACATATCTTGTTTTATATAGCGCAACATGTAGGATACAGTGATGTATATAGCGTCACATCAGACATTGCATATTGTATATGGGGTCACATCCAACATATCATGTTTTATATAGCGCAACATGTAGCATACAGTGATGTATATGGTGTCATATCAGACATAGCATATTGTATATGGGGTCACATCCAACATATCTTGTTTTATATAGCGCAACGCTGTATATATGCGCAACAGACATGGCATAATATGGGGTCACATCCAACATATAATGTTTCATATAGCGAAATGTATCAGTGATGTATATGGTGTCATATCAGACATATCATACGTCACACCAACATCATGTTGTATATATCCGAAATATCATGTATATAGCATATCATACGACCTATCATGTTGTATATAGCCCAGCACCAAGCATACAATGTTGTATATAGCGCCATATCAGACATATCGTATTGTATATGGGGTCACATCCGACATATGTTGTACATAGCGCAACATTCGAAATATCATGCTACATATAGCGTCATATCCGACAGGAGAGAATTGGTTGTACTAAATTATCATACAAGGTTTTATAAACATTAAAAGCAAAGCCTCCCGCGGCTTTAAATTATACACGCCAAAGGTTTAAGTTTTATAATCCATCCACGCTCTCACACGAAGAAAGCCTTGCGACAGGAGAGGACATACAATATATTTATCCTCACAGTTTCCTCAATTTGCACTAAATCAAAATGTGAAGGTTATTTATATTGGTACAGTTGGTTAAGGGCGTTTGAGTATACAAGGTCAAACAGTTCAGTTTGATTTGTATTTCACAGGTAACCATGAGGCTGAAAAAGCTTAGTAGTATTGAAGTACTGAAGCGATCAGTTAACAAAGCATGGGCCACTCCCTCTTTTCATAACAAGACCCTTGGTGAGTTTAGAATTTGGTGGGGGCGGTGGGGTAGCCTAGTGGTTAAGGCGTTCGCTCGTCACGCCGAAGACCCGGATTCGATTTCCCACATGGGTACAATGTGTTAAGCCCATTTCTGGTGTCTCCCGCCGTGATATTGCAGGAATATTGCTAAAAGCGGCGTAAAACCATACTCACTCACTCACTTAGAATTTGGTAAGAGGCGACTAACGGGATCGGGTTGTCAGGCGATGTTACACAACAAACAAACACAAAAACCGACAATAAAAACAACATGCAGAAACATGTAAATAATCGATTCTAGACCAGACAATCCAGTGACCAACAGCATGAACATCGATCTCCGCAAATGAGAAACGATGACATGTGTCAGTCAAGTCAGCGAGTCTGACCAATCGATTTCGTTAGTTGATTCTTACGACAAGCATGGAGTGCTGAAGATCAATCAATCTCAGGTTTTTGCTGGGTATCAGCGGTTTGGGGTAGAACCTTTTAAATTTCATAACTGTTACCCTGTATGGTGGTCTCAGAAGGCGATCGCACGAATGTTAAAATCGAAGAACTCACCCTCTCTCAGTCAGTAGATATTCATGGTGTCAACGGAAGTGAGGTTAATCTGAATGCCGTCTTGTAGGTTAAAATATGGGGGTAAACCAAAACACCAAAACAATAACAAAAAACAAAACAACACACACAAACTTAGTCTGGGGAAATTTGATTTGAAGTGTGTTTTGTTAAACCAAACTGAAAAGGAAACCGAATCACATACTGAAAATCGATTTACCGAGGTGGATGAGTGAGTGAGTTACAATTTAAAGTCATATCGGCAGTATTTCAGCCGTATAGTGACGAGTAGAGTTATTTTAAACATATTTAATATCTGCTACAAAGGACAGTAAAATACCTGTAAGATGTCACAATTTATGACAAATAATTATGACAATGAAAGCTACATTGCCAAAATCACTCCTATTCACACATCAGTCCACTCTGACGACACTGACGCATTCAGTCAGAGTGCGAATTTGATGATTAACCTTTTTTTTTAGATTACCTCTTGATACTGTGACTTCAGTAACGTTGTTTATCCTTGTAGTATGAATTCTACTTGAAAACGAGGCTTCGGTATTGTGAATTGTATTCTCTACAAAACAATATGCAATTTATTTTGGAGTTAGAATTGGTCTTCAGCAAAAAGTTCTTGTCGTAAAATGCGACTAAAGGGATGGGGTGGTCACGTTCGATGAATTTGTTGACACATGTCATAGTGTCACAATTGTATAAATCGATGATCATGCTGTTGATCACTGGATTTTCTAGTCCATACTCGATTATTTACAGACCGCCGCCATATAGCTGGGACATTGTTGAGTGCGTCGTTAGATAACAAATCAACCATCCAACCAATATCATGGGAACAGTTACCAAGGTGATGGATTTCAACAAACTTCAAGGTCTTATAAGAGACGTGTGGCACTGCTAGAACTTTTACCTGCTATCGGAAACAAGCTAGATCCGACAAATGTGTGAAAATTGAAAGTATCCCCAACAGAGCCAAGTCTAGATCATCCAAATAAACAGCCGTACCAATTCCAGCCTTTTTTTCTAAAGTGTCAAAGACTGAGATTTCTGAGTTTGATTATTTTGGGCAGGGCATCAAAGACGTACAAGACATCCTCACAGTCAGTGATTCTGATATCGGAAACACGTAAGATCCTCAAAAATGTGCGAAAATCGAAAGTATCCCCAACAGAGCCGGGCCCAGAGCATCCAAAATCAACAGTTGTTCCCATCTAACAATGTGTCTTAAAGGACCCTTCATAATTTATTACTATTGGGGTGATGATGTGATTTAACGGATTATGGGTCCCACTTTAATTCTATCTTTAAAATCATTTTGAAAACAATTGCACACGTCAAAACTGCTTACTGTCAGATCAGTTCCAACACAATTGGGCGTCACAGGGGAATGCCAGAAAATGTTAGACATGAGGCCATTGGAATGCTGAGAGCCGGGATGAGCTTACGACAGGTTGCCAGACATTTTCAGGTCCACCACAGTACCTTTTCACGTCTCCACTCACGCCAGGCACAAACTGGAACAGTGAAACACCGCCCACGCAGTGGCAGACCTTGGAAAACCACGCCACGTGAAGATCGTTATCTTGTGACCTCATCACGTAGCAACAGATTTGCCAGTGCACCAGATCCTGCTCAAAGTCTTCGGCGGACTACAGGAACACGAGTGCATCCGCAGCTCGTCTGTAATCGTGTCCGTTCTGCTTGGCTCCGTGCCTGTGGTAACCTCAGGGCTATACCGCTAACGTCACATCATGTTTAAGAACTGTTAACATAGACGCGTGCCCATCAAAGATGGCGTCTTGCTCAGTAGAGGAATCTGCTGCAGCACAACAACATTGACGCCTTAGCATGGGCAGCCAGGTCACCAGACCTTGAACCAATCAAACATGCCTTGGACATTCTCGGGAGAAGCTTTTTGGGAAAAACAGCCTAGCATCCAGAATGTCAACGACCTCGGCAATGCCCTTCAGCTGGAATGGGGAAATATCACCCTTCATCAGGAAAACGTTGTGTGGCGGTACATCAAGCTGAGGGCCGACACACTCGATACTCTCCTCTTCTTGTTTGTGTGGATGAATTTCACTGACCCACCCCTCTCACTTCGTAGTCCACCTGCTTTCAATTTCTTGTGATGGCGTCACAACTGTTTGTTTCAGTTTTGTAATCGAAAATGGTCAAAGTAAAGTTTAAAACGATGCAGTGTCTCTTATCCTCATTTCTTTCTGTTATTGGACAGTTTTATTGGGTGTTGCTAAACTTTTGTTACTGAGTATATATTATTTTTTATAGACCGCCGCCATATAGCTAGTATATTCCTGAGTGCAGCATTAAACAAACAAACCAAAGTTAGAATGCGGTTTCGTGCCATAGTTTACACAAAAAAACATCATTGTAGCCTGCGTGCCATCGTGTATGCCAAAGGAACATGTTCATCTCCACATGAATAGACTCTCATCAGCTGAACTCACCTCCATTTACAGTACAGTATAACTACGTTTTTATCGAACTGACGGATATGAGGAACTGTTTTTCTTGTTCCGACCACTTGCTTCATATTTTAGTCGCAAAACGCCTAAAGAACTACGCTTATATCGAACTCTAATTAGTGGTCCCTTTTAGTAGTCCCTTATAACTGAAGTTTACTTTGGGGAGTGAGTGATAGGAGATCAAATTACATTTCAGTTATTTTAGGGCTATTATCGTAATATTGGAGATAAGCCCAATCGATGCATTTTGTAAATCTTTGACACCTCGATGGTGGGTATGGTTCCAACAGGCATTTGAACAAATAAAGAAATAGAAACAGTCCAAAGTAACCCTAATGTGACATTGAACAAGGACAATATAGTGGTATCAGATATTATGGCGAAAATAAACAATCCATGGTAATCCGAAGTAACCCATAATAATTTATCCCCTATATCAATCCATAACGATCCAAAGTAACCTAAAACAATCCAGAACAATCCAAATATGTTATTTTGTCCGTGACATCCCTCGTCACGCTGACTTGATGGCTCTAATAGATATAAAATTTCGCCGATCAGCTGATTGACGGGGGCAAATCATCGCCAACAAAATCCAGTGGAAGAGTAAAAGGTGGTCCACCTGGTATGTTCCTGGCGTCAACGACATCTCCAGGACCTACAACCCCAGCGACCACGACTGCGACGTCCTAGAGTTCAAGGATAACAGCATTAGGAGAACGTGGTCGTTGATTTACGACCACACCCAAGTGTACATCATCTGTAAGCCATGAGTGATATGATGAGTGCAAGTCCTAGCTAATACGTACCATTTAATGAAACAAATTTGCAGTGTCATTGTTTCAAAAAAGACAAATGAATCATTATCAATCAAACTCTGACACTGAATGAAACATTACGTAGTAATTCTTGAAGCGGTCTTGGTGTTTGTGCTATATGCAGCATGGTGTCATTGTCAATCGCCGTTTAAGACAGAAGGCGGCAGTGTACAGCGCAAACAGTGAGTGAGTGAGTTTAGTTTTACGTCGCACTCAGCAATATTCCAGCTATATCGTGGCGATCTGTAAATAATCGAGTCTGGACCATAAAAGCCAGTGATCAACAGCATGAGCATCGATCTACGTAATTGGGACACGATGACATGTGTCAACCAAGTCAGCGAGTCTGACCACCCTATCCCGTTGATCGCCTTTTACGAATAATACTAATAATATTTTATTATTGTGTCACATGCTAATATGCGGTTCATGATGACACGATTAAAACGTTTACATAGCATCCGGCCATTTGGCCTATGAGACACATGTATATATCACAGTAAAACATTTAAGATAAATAAAAATTCACAATTCTTGCACACATAAGTACATTAATGCATGCGTCAAATCGTCACCCACACACCCACACCCACACACCCACACACTCACTCATCCTTTTACGACAAGCAAGGGTTGCGGATGATCAATTCTAACCCGGATCTTCACGGGTAGCGTTAGTCGCGTCGACTGATGGATAGGTGACCATGTCCAGTAACTTGACTCCTGTGACCTTCTTTCACTTCGGCCCTGATTCACAATGACTCGTTACACCTTCCTCGATAAGTTCCTCTGTTAACCCAGCTATGAATAAATACACCTTTGTACAATACAACAATAAAAGAGAATACAATAAGTAAACGTTTGATCTTACTACTGCTGACTTACCAGAAGATATAGGTCAGAAGAAGAAGAAAAGAAGAACGATAATTTATTAGAGTGTCATGAAAAACACTTCATAAAAGTAAATGTCCATTGAAGGGCCAACATTGACCTACGAGACACTAAATCACGGCCGCTGGAACTCCGGATAGCAGATACTGTGGCGTTTGACCAAACGCGTCATTGAGACGTCCGTTGTTATCCCCAGAAACCAATCAGTTTATCCAATAAAATTCCGCTTCACTTACAACTGATTGATATTACCGCCAAATGTGAATATAACACTGTGTCTGATGGCATCTTAAATGCATAGTGACGTGTCACCGTTTCTGGCGATCTCTGGTAATTCAAATTTGTACCACCGCTAGACCACGCCTAGACAAAGAGGATTACGTCGGGACCGTGAGTTCAGTCCTGTTTTTACAGCAATCCGAGAAAGACAGAGTCCGAGTTTGACAGAGTGCCGACATCCCAGGCAGCCCTTGTTGTTTCACTCTACTGATAGGTCATGTTGTATATAAAAAGTAATAATCGTCAAAGGTTAATACTGTAAGATATTATAGAAGGTAAAAGATCTACATACATAGGAATAAAGTACGACCAAGGAGGGTCAAAGATTTGCGAGTGGCTCACTAGTGGACATTCCTATTGGAACATGGAACTCGTGAGCCACGCATGAGTTATCGACCAATGTGTATTGAGTAATACACCCTCTTGATAAAGTACTTTAGAAGTGATTGCTTCGGTTTGGGGCAGCGAGTTAGCCTAGTGATTAAAGCATTCGTTCGTCACGCCGAAGACTTGGATCCGATTTCCCACACTGGTTCAATGTGTTAAGCCCATTTCTGGTGTCCGCCGCCGTGATATTGTTGGAATATTGCTAAAAGAGGCGTATTCACTCGCTTCCTAACTCACTATTCAAAATCGGGCATTCAGATATAAGAAAGGGTTTTATGTTTGTATTGTTGTACATTTTTAAGAAGAAGTGTCAGCATATTACAGTATTCGTGATTCTTCAAAACTTGGATAAAACTTTTATTATTCGGTTTCATCCCTGGAAAGTCGGCACATAAAAACTGAATCTCGATCAAACTGACAAAAAATACCCGCTAAATATTTAGATATGAATCTTCACAAACATATCAAAGCGGCACAGTCGCAAAACATTAAAAGAACAAATTCCATTTTTTCAATAAGTTTGGATCCTTACCTGACATGAATATGGCCAAACAGGCTCACAGCATGTCGTCCTCAGGGAATGTAAGTGGTAGATCCCCAATAAGCAGTGGGTAGAGTCTGTTCTATTTATCAAGGATTGTAAGATTCTGCGTAATCTTACAATCTGGTGCCCCACCATGATATTGCTAGAATATTGCTAAATACGGCGTAAAACCTCACTCACTCACTCTGCTTTCGTTGCTTCATGTGATTCTCCGTATCGACATGCACGGAGCATACAACCATCTCATTAAAGAACTTGAAATTGAAGACTGTTATTACAACTGTTTTTTTGCGCATGGGAAAAGAAAGTTTTCACGATTTTTGTATTGAAATAATGAGATATAGAGCCACGAAACGCTCCGTTTCGTCCCGTGAAAAATTGAGGCGCAGTTTCTTTGAAGCAGACGAAGCCATGTTTCGCGCACACATTTACCACGTGACACCAAAACGCAACTTGATTGGCCGCGCCACATCCAACTTGCCGAATAGCTAGAAAGGCTCTACACACTCGCGACACAATCGACGCGGGTTCGAGCGGCCGATATGTACCGTTTGTTGAATTAGATTAATCACTGGACGATACAACTAGGCCGAATTTGGCACATTCAACAGGCCGACCCGTATGAGTCCGCCTTTACGATGCTAAACAAGGCCTGTGAGACTCAAACCAAATTTCCAAGCCGTTGCAGAGCGACTTGAATTGTTTCATCTGGCATTCTTGGAAGGAATGATAACAATGTATGGATGAACAACAGTGAGAGCGAGGTTTCGGTGTAGGTTCTAACACTGTAACCATGCATCAATCACTCACTGTTATAAAGAAGTTGTTCAGCCATATATTGTTATCCTTCCTTACTGCTCCAACTTCTAAATGCTCCCCAAAGAGGTTGCAGTATAGAGTGAGTGAGATTTAAAGTCACATCGACAATATTTCAGCCTTATCGTGACAAAAACAAGTTCTAAATTTATCATGATTAGAGGTACATTTTAATAACCTGTCAACCACAGACAGTAAAACAACTAGATTATCATAGATATATATGTAAAACAAGCAATTAAATATAAAACATTTTAACTATAGATGACAAGACAATATAAAAACAGGCTTTAGATTGCCAACAGCTGATGGTAGATCACCATACTTATAGTACATTTGCTTCCAGCTTGGACCCTAGCTGGACTTACAACATCCCTTCATCTGTTTGCAATTTAGACAAATCTTGCCATACATTAAAAGAACATATAATCTACGGTTAAAAAGTGGTAAGTTTAAATTCACTTTGAAAGTTTTGGGACTCACGTACCCTCTCGGGTGGACAATAATTTTACGATACCTTAATCCCCTTTGAGGGTACAGCCACTAACAATCTCACTTACTAAACTAAACTTCCTATCATAAACATACATCTATTTACAACAATACAGTTGCAGTCTTGTGTCAATAATAAAGCATACGACTTTACGGATGACAGCTCATATATTTATTGCACAGAACAACGTTTTGATGAAGATTCTTACATCCTTATTAAGCTAATAGTGACTACAACCAAGTGATGAGAAGTGTATATACATAGCATGTTATGACAAGAATCAGTTTAACATTAACAACCATGTAACTGAATCAATAAGTGGTACATAATTGGATGAGGCCAGGTAGAGTAGGAACCACCAGAATGGACCATGAAGCCAATAAGCAGGGAGGATTAAGCTATGAAACCACTACACTCAAGATGATAGGATTCAAATGGATAATGTGTATAACTTGATTAACTCCTCGTAGGCATGGTATGTAACACCTTGGTGTCTGTTGGCAAAGGCTTGTGACGGCGGAATTCGATGCTTCCAAATGTTTTCTTTTAGTGAAGTCCTGATTCTTGGTGGAGAGTATTTCAGCTTTGACAAATTGAATTCGATGATTATCTAATAACGAAATCAAATGCCTATCAAAACATAAAATCTTCCCAACGTGGAAAAGTAAATACCAAAATTCAAATTCTAATCTAACAAATCTTCTCAGAAAATCACAAAACATGAAGTTTTCCTTAAATTACTACTCTGCATACACTACTAAAAGCACAGAATGGTGCTCCCGAGTCCACTGGACTGAAACACTCCTAAGTCCTCTAAGTAACACCCACACCTTCGAAGCCTCAGACATATTTCTAATTAGCCTTCTAGATCGCATATAATCATCCATATACAATTAGATCCGATATTACCCGCCCCAAACCCCCATCCCAGCACATAGCCTGAAAATACCCATACTAGAACAACACATAAAAACAAAACAAATGCCAACCAAGTGGGAGGATGCCATTTACTATATTTTTATATGTCAAAATGTTCCTGAATTTCGATCAAGATGTATCTTCTATGAAACTGGTTTTGATCTACATACAGTTTTATTTGGAAGTCATTCATTTTCTGTTGGTTTTAATCAACTCTTACCTCTTAATATTTTCAGCTCTATAGTACACACAACTATTTTACCCTGACAAAACGTTTCTCTACCTAATTTCCTTCTACGTCAGGTATTGCTAATTTACTATTATACTATTACTTATTACTATGACTTTGAAGTTTGTGTTCCAGTGTTGATAAGTTAAGTTTGTATTATGTATTACTTTAGCATCGGAGAGGTATTCATATAGACGTAAAGCCTGTTTACCGATCCATTCTTTTATTGAAAGATATTGTGTGAATCAGAAAGATGAGGTTCCTCCATGTTGTGCCCCTTGTGATGAAGAAATCCCAATCAAGCAAGTCCTGATTGACTGTGTTGGTTTCTTCATCACAAGGGACAACTATATACAAGCGTCCTTCATGAAGGATGTTTTTACTGATGTTAGTTTACACATAATTTTTGAATTTATTAAAATAGAATTTAAAATTAATTATAAATGTCTGTGATATTCTGTTTATACTCTTCTTTGTTGTATTTTATCTATTGTTAAAAGTTAATAATATACAGCTTTCAACATCACGATATGGCTGAATTAAAGCGGAAGTGACTCTTAACATAACTCACTCCGTTTGAAAACGTCGTGGAATCATATTAATAGGACATTTTTTCTGAAAATACACGAATTCATCTTGGCATAAATGTCACAGATCATGCATTCGATGCGTGTGATCATCGTATTGTACCAAGGCAAAGTCAGTGCTCTTTGTGGCGTGAAAAATATTCATATGTAAAGGAACACTAAGTGTCGTTGTTATTGACACGTATTGGGAGTGTCAGAACAAGACTATATAAAGGTCTTCAGCGGAAGAAACGATGACTGGCTGCTCTCGGGTGCTCTGAGGTGGTAGAGGCTGCTGAACGACGCAACAACCGACCCGTTGGTTACAGATAACTCAACCTATACCAACATGAGTATGAAACACTTCAGTAATACCTTCACGGTTACAGTCATTAGTTGCAAGGCTGAAAACTCCAAGATCTACGGCTTCATCAATGACACATTCAGGTAAGGCTTTTTTTTCATGAATATGTCCATTCGTAAGTGTATAGGAAGACCCTGGCTCGATTCCCACATGGGTACAGTGTGAATTCCATTTCTGATGTCCCCGCCGTGATATTGTTGGAATATTGCTAAAAATATACTCACTCACTCACACATAAGAGCATACAGAATGTACGTTGTCTTGGCATCACCAGCGCATGACAGTTTTGTTTGCAATCGTAAACAAATCATGTAGAAATATATGAAATGTTACTTAAGGTTTCCCAAGTACCTTCCAATTTCACTTCAAGACGTTGTGTGTCTGACCCGCAGCAGAAATTTCATTCACAAGGGACATCTAATTATATGAAATGCAGTCCGTTTCAATAACGACCTATTAAGAATTTAAAATTGGGCAAAAAAATGGAAGGATTCATTCTATCCTAACAAAATGAAATGAATACTTTAATAGAAAACTATACAGAAACATCAAACCAGATCTTACAATGAACGGTGTGATAATTGAAGACGTAGAAAATCACAAGCATCTTGGATTGATCCTTCCAAATAGCTGTTACTGATGTTCCCACAAGGCTTGGAGGTGGCAGTATATCCAGTTCGGCGTTATATCACATCCAGGGAATTATATGGAGAGGAAATCCGTTCTGGCACCTCATGGCGGTATATCCAGGGGCGGTTTACCCAGGTGTGACTGTATGTTCACATAAACTCTATGGTTAAGAAAGTTAGTCCATTGATTACCTGCTTAAGAATTTGAAATATCGACTATCGGGTAAAGGTTTAGAAATTATTTATAAATCTTTCATCTTACCGAATTTTTATTATGACGGCCACAATGGGGAACAATCTATCTTACATGAAGAATTGAGTCTAGACACGTTGAGATCAACAAGTGGTGCAGTTTGAGGAACAAGCCACAACATCGCATATGAAGGAACTAACCAAAAACCACTGAAAAAAGAACGTAGAACGTCTAAGCTGAGAACATTCCATAAAATGAAGAATAATCTCTCGCCTCAATATCTCCGTGACCTCTATACCTAATAATATTACTACTATAACATCAGGGGAAATTCATTAGCGCGAACAGTTGAATATGGTAGATAATTTTACCTGATACAATAATACTATGGAATTCACTAAGTCCTGAAATTAAAAATATTATTACCTTATCCCAATTAAAAGAAACGTTATGCAGACCCAATAACAAAACTATTATCATTTACCTAAAGTATGGCTCAAGAATATGCCAATCATCCAATCTCGAGCTCGCCACAGGCTCGGTTGTAGTGATTTGAATGCCGATTGGTTTGACAGACATACCGTGCTCATGTGGTCATCTAATCGAGAATACAGTACATTAGTTCTTCACATGCAATAAATACATGGAATAAAGACAAAACTCATCTTTGTACTTTAGTAACAACATGTAGATGTGCATAGCTCAATGACAATTATCCACACAAATTATTGAAATCTATTCATGATGACAAAATAAAATATGATCGATTTGATATTTCATAAATACTTTGATATTTTCTGCAAAACAAACGAAAAGATTCGTGCATTATCCTTATATTGATTGCTGAAAATAAGAGTTGTATCATTATTGTGTAATCTGTTTCTATATTTACTATATGGGAGCAGCCTTCAAATAAGCTTGAAGGCCAATCCATTCATGACTATTTTCATGAATAAATATATATCTAAATCATATGAAATATGTGGTTCTGTATGCTGTATCCTGTAAAGAAAGTCGTCGGAGTCAAGTTGCTGGACATGGTCACCCATACACCACTCAACGCGACTAACGCTACCCGTGAAAATCCGGGTTACAATTGATCATCCGCAGGTGGTCAGGCCTGCTGTACTGGATAATGCATGGCGTGGTAGATCGGTGCTTATGATGTCAATCACTGGATTGTCTCGCCCAAACTCGATTAATTCACAGCCTGCTGTCATATAAGTCGTCATTTGCCCAATGAGGCGATGTAAAAAACAAACAAGGAAAGAAATGAAAATTTACTGATCTGCCAGTTAAATTATAAGTGTTCTGAAAATCACAGAAGTAGCATTTTACACAATTAATAATGTCATTAAACACAGTTCCTTTGTGTTTACAGAGATGTTTACCGGGCAAAACTCGAGGCGATCTTCAGGGAGGTGGGCAAACCAAAGAAGGTCAATGTGATGAACCATTTCGTCAATTGCTTTCCTGGTCGTGAAGAGATCCTTTTACCCAAGCCAGTTTTGATGAAAGGTAATGCTGTTGTGATACTCACAAACAAGTCTACTGTAAGCACTGGTAGAACAGTGCTGGACACTGTCATCAACGCACAAGGTGATCACAACATTCCTGTAGTGATGAAAATTCTTGATGATGAAGACAGTCTTGCTTTGAGGGTTCACGACGTGGTCGCCTCGCCTCTTGAGATTTCAACCACTGACAGTGAATCTGGAAGAAGGAGAAGAACATCTGAAACTGTACAAAGCGCCTTCCGATGTTTTGATCTACAACATAAACGACGGCGTTCAATTGCTCATAGCAGCGAACTTCGAAAAGACATACCTTCAGCTCATGGAAACAGTTTACCTCGTCACTGTATTGGCGATACAGTGAGGCAAGCATTTCATAACCTGAAGCATGTAGAGAAAACGAACGAAGTTCATTTGACATGCCCACTTATCAATCAAAGTGGAAAGTGTGTTACTGAACGAAATGACAGCTTGAAGGAGAACGAGAGTTGCCTTGAGTCTGGTCAACATAAGTTTGACACAGATGATAATCGAAATCTGAGCCCATCGGAAGTAATCCAAACAGAGTCACAGAATAAAACCAACTCGCCAGATCTGCACACATCCTGTCGTGAGCCTATTGTTCTACCTGTAGAACACCTTACTAACGTTCGAGATAGAATGGCCCAGAGAGTCTCACATATGAATGAAAGACTTTTGAAACTCTGCGAGGAAACTTCCCGTGTCTTCATTACGATGCCTGAGAAGCACATAGCTGCCACGCCCACTGAAACACCTCGAGGCCGCTTTCCGGCTTTTCTACGCAAATGTGCGACAAAATATGCTTTTTTTAAACGAGTAAATCAGGGTTCCAACCCAGTGCATCAGACTTCCGCTGAACATCAAAATCTTGAAACAAACCATGACAATCAAGAACTTGCAAGTGGAGCTTGGAATCATGACACCAAGCAAAATACACCTAAAAGTTATAAATTTCATGAGATCTTGAAGGTGCAACATATGAAAAAGGGGTCACATCGTGGCATTGACAAGAGGGTGAACATTAAACCAAATGCCTCTGTCACTAGCGACAGCTCATGTAGCAAACTTGACGACACTCTTAAAGGTGTTTTTGAGAACCTCTGTGAGATCTTAAAACACATGTACACGTCTCCCTGTCCTGACAGGAGATATACCTACAGCCCACAAATTTAGAAACAGTCAAAATTCTCGTAATGTCATTGACTTGGCTGAAATGATTACGAGTATCCTTAACACAATACTGATGGTTGTGTCGTACGTGAAGCAGATGAATAATGGCCCTACTGGAACACCTCAACCTACATCACAGAATCAAGTAAACAGAACACCACTACCAATTAGCCTTCCTCGATGTACAACTCGACAACAGTCAAGACAACATCCACACTGCCGTCTGCCGCAATAAATCCCACACGGACCAGTACATTCACTACCTGTAAAATCACCACCCTCAGATCAAACAAGCTATCACTGCCGCCCTCACCAGAGGAGCCATATCTAGCTGCAGTTTAAACAGCATCAGTCAAGAAATTCATCATCTCAAGCACGTCTTCATTGCCCTCAACGGATACCCTAAACATCTGGTGGAGGATACGTAAAACCCTATACACCCAGCAAACAACCCGGATCCCAAGTTCAAGCCAGTCCCATCACCAATCCTTTCCAGCATACCAAACCAAATTCCTACCAGTCACCAGATCATCAGATTGTTCAACAGAATAGCCAAAATAGACGTCACTTTCACTTCAGACTTAACACTAAAAACATGCTACATGCCAACGGAAAAGGTCCCATTGAGTTCACCCCAAGACCTGTGTGGAAGTATTTGACATGAAATCTGCCCTTCGGAACAGATCATCAGAAACCCCGACCACCATATTTCCTGGCAACAAATTAAAATTCTACATACCAATATCGACCACTGGAAAAAGAAGAAACTTCAAGAAAGCATCGAGATCCAAAGGAGGAAGACAGACATTCCATATATTCCGTATATTCCATTGCTCTATAATCATCGGCTTCGTCTTACGTTGTAAGACCTTTTATCTCATTGGCTGTGTTATTGCATTGTCATCTTTTTTTACATTAACATTAACAGGCTTGTAACACCCCCGGTCCCACTCATGGCGGCTTCGTATTTTTTGTTATCTTTGTACATTCTACCACCTTGCGTTGTTTTAACATGGTTTATCTATCTATCCATCTATCTAAGATAAATTGTTGATACGTGGTATAAATACTCTGATACGTCGTATAAAGAATAAAAAGAAGTTGTTATTCATAAACAAACGTGTCATGTATTGATGGTTGGTAGATGAAATCAAGTGAGTGTTTTGCGTCAAAGAACACCTTTGTACATGCAGTCCTGAAGAAAAAGAATGATTTTTAATTTTGATTTTCTTTTGCACAGATATCGCACGCATGTATGTGTGTGAGTGAGTGAGTGTGTGGTTTTAGCATATCTTCTATTCATGAAGATGAATTGGGATTGGTGAACAAGCATTACTGCTTATGTTAACACCGCTCCCATGCAGCATAAATTACAAAGTAAAATGGAGGATGTGACGTCATCGACATAAATATAATATTTAATCAAATTACATCAAATACAAATAAAACTATTCTCTAAGTAGTCATAATCAGAGAGTTAGAGAGTTACGGTGTGTCTAACAAGCCATTGTAGAAATATATTAGAGTCATTTAATTATTCTCCTCTGTGTGTGTGTGTGTGTGTGTGTGTGTGTGTGCAGGCCCTCCGCGATACCATGCTGCAGGATACCAGGGAACCCTGCCCCCCAGTATATTGACTGCCTAGCAACCAGTCCTTTGTCCATCACATTTAATGTCGAGGACCACTGAACCCGTGAAGATCCGGGTTAGAATTGGTCTTCAGTAACCCATGCCTGTCGTAAGATCCGTCTAACGGGATCGGGTGGTCAGGCTCACTGACTCGTTGATACATGTCAGCGTATCCCAAATGCGTATATCGATGCTCATAGTGTGATTCACTGGATTGTCTGACCCAGAATCGATAATTTACAGATCGCCGTCATATAGCTGGAATAATGCTGAGTATGGCGTAAAACTAAACTCACTCACTCACTCTTTGTGTTGCGTGCGTGCTATTGTGCCAGTCACGTCAAGAAAGTCGGGTCAGCAATTTTGCAGCTATTCACGAATCGAAAATCAAATATTTTCCTTTAGATACGTATATACAAAAAGTGGTGACGAAGATGACAAAAACTTCATCCCATTGTCACAGTAAACAATCAGATTTTACAGTCAACATCGTACCATATAGTTTCAAACATGCTACATTTACATGATTAGAAACGGTACTGAACAGTTCAGGGGCGGTGGGGTAGCCTTGTGGTTAAAGAGTTCGCTCGTCACGCCAACCAAAAGCCCGGGTTCGATTCCCAACATGGGTACAGTGTGTGAAGCACATTCCCGGTGTCCCCGCCGTGGGATAATATTGCTAAAAGCGGCCTAAAACCAAAACTCACTCACTCACTGAACAGTTCAGACATCGTCCAATCAGTATAGAATCATTGGCGAATGAGCGAAAACACATTCCAACAAAAGGTGACTTGACAGTCAAAGGCCTATATCAGGCACCAGAAACGGTGGGAGCCTTTGTGCGGACGACGACTATACACAACCCATTGACATGTTGCACATCGACGTGAAGCTGGTTCCCAGGGCTAAGTCGTGGTATCACCAGAAGTGACCTGTCCTTAACGGGTTCGACGCCAGGGCGCTTTAACCCGATTTAACCGGATTTACGGCAATTTCTTGTAACGCTACAGGTACTTGCTACGTTTCGTATATCGACCACAGGGTTGTTGTTACTATGGATTGAAAGCCCTGTGTCTTGGCTTTCACGTCGTGTGCAACACGTGCGGGTGTCGTCACGTTTTCTCACCCTTAAAGCCCCCCGTCGCAACATCCTCTCAAGCGCCGGTTCGCCTCCTCCACCTTCCGCTTGTAGGCAGATATCTTGATGTTCCTTGGTTTTACCCCCGGAAACAGACTTCCTATCACTGCTCTCTGGAGCCCGGCCGTTTCCACCGAAGGTAGTCCAGAAGATCCAGCAAGTCCTCAACCAGGTTCTGAGGATCAGTTGACGCCGACACGTCGTTCTCTCCCACTTGAAAGAAAACAATGCCCCGAAAACATGCATCAAGGCCATTCACCTCTGCTTTCATCCGAGCGACTGTCGCCCCTCCGATCCCACGCACGGAAGTGGGATGCCACGTGTAGGGGGACAGACTTGATCAAAACGCCGCACGAAGCTATGTCCCGGGATAGCAAAGTGGACTGGCTTTGAAACAGGACATTTAAAAAGTGTGTAGGCCATGGCTTGAATGAAGTCTTCAACAATGATTTCTGACAATGTGTCAAACAATTTCAGCACAAGTGCCGTAATGCTCGTATCTGACTGCTAGGTATATATAGCCCGGGCGATTGATAAGTGGTTGTATTAAGCTCTGCATTGAGGTCACAGAGTCAATCATTCATGGATTAACACCTGTTGGTAGCTTAAACCTGACACGACTCATTCATCTCACTCACTTATGGGACCCGTGAAGATCCGGGGTAGAATAGGTCTTCAGCAACCCATGTGCTTGCCATAAAAAGGCGACTATCTTGTCGTAAGAGGCGACTAACGGGATCGGGTGGTCAGTTTCGTTGACTTGGTTGACACATGTCATCGGTTTCCAATTGCGCAGATCGATGCTCATGCTGTTGATCACTGGATTGTCTGGTCCAGACTCGATTATTTACAGACCGCCGCCATATAGCTGGAATATTGCTGAGTGCGGCGTAAAACTAAACTCACTCACTCACTCACTCACTTATGCGATTAAACAACCAATCAACGATTGGTGCTTTCAGTCGTAATTCCCTCCACTTGATTGGCTTCCATGTCTCACTCAGAAACGCTCGGATTAGGCATTACAATCAAAACATCAGAGCAAAGCTTGTGTGCTCCACCCAAACAAGTGCCTCGGCTATAAATGACACCAATCAAGACTCAATTGAAGACAATGTTGTGAGTAAGAACTCACCATGAAGCTACTTTAGGAATGTAATTGTGTGAAGGTTACCTTTAGTAACAAACAATAAGAATTAAATATCACAAAAACCGTGTCTCCGTTTTCTCTCAACATGAAAATAAAGACAATACCAAGGCTAAACGCAGCATTGAAAACGTTTTATTCATCCTTCCAGACAGCATTAAACTAGGTGCAAACATAAGGAAAATGAGTTCGCCATTACACCAGGTGGAATTAAAGACAAATATCCTGGCTAGTTCGTAGACATTGAAAGCATGTGCCCCTCACCTGGGAACAATACTTCCAATGCCTCGGCCGACCGACTGAATTTTGAACCAAGTGTAGAAAGTCACTCGAGCCAAGTATTATATTTCAGTTTCACGTGCCCGACTCTACTTCGATGTTTACCCTCTTTTTTTAATAGTATTATTGGTTCTTTGTTTCGTGTTGTTATTGTTTATTTTACACTTTAACCTTCTTTGTATTAATGCTTTTTAGCTTTAAATTTATGTTATTGCGGTTTGGGTTTTAGCTTAAAGAGAAGGCCGTAGGCTTTTTAGTTTTAATTTTATGTAATTTCGGCTTTGGGTTGGCATTTTAGATTAGAGAGAGAAGGACGTACTGCATTTTCACGTTAAGTTTATGTTATATCGGTTTGGGTTTAGTGTTTTAGTTTAGAGAGAGACTGTGTTAACTTGTACTTTTATTTTTGCATTCCCCATTTGTATGACCAACATGATAAGGACGAAGCATTTGTGCATCACAGTCATATACCCACATGGATAACCATAACTCACGAATTCAATACCCAAACAATTACATAATGGACAGATAATTCAAATATGTCAGCACAAATAAATAACACGAAACATGACACCTGGAAGGATACTACTTTGATTTCAAAGTTTGATTGCTGATTGTCAAAATATTGACAAAATGGCCGAAAATGTATATTTCCAGATGGTTTGGAGAGTACGGACCAGTTGTCATAGAGGGTACAAACATGTGCTTGTACCGTGGAACCAGATGTCGAACAAATATCACATGTATTCATGCATTACAGCAAACGTTAAGTCACCTTTAACAAAGTGCCTGTTTGGGATTCAAACATAGAATGGACCCGTTGTCATAGAGCACATTCCAGAAATAACAATAAAAAAGGTGATTTGACTTTGACCTCCTACTCTTGGACTACTGGACAATAGGTGGAGTATACAGTCGATATAACATATCAACGCCAGAGAACAACCAGTCTTCACTATCCGTCGCTAAATGCTTCAACATTTCTCATTTTGTTCTACAAATGGCTGAGTCTCCATATCATGGAAAGATTGGGTAAGGGCCACAATAGCAAAACCTGTGAATTACTGGGCTCAATGGCCGTATTGCCACTGTTTCACAATATATACATTGTATCGTGGCTACTCGAGTTTCACCCAGTGTGTGATAACACCACCCCTCTTCGCACGCACTCACTCACTTATACACCCACCCTGCCTGAACTGGCGGTTGAGCTGGTTGTAAACATAAACGTTGTCGTCGTTGACGTTGACACAGACGACCACAAAGAGGGTTCGCTATCCCCCTCATTTAGTTATTAGCTTGTACAATAATTTATCATTTATCGATGATCAAATAAACAACTAATGGCCAGACCAGAAATACCTGGTAATCGGCGTGGCCAACTTAGAAGGGCCGCTGTTGCTGCTGACAGAAAGGTCGCCACTGAGCGTCGGCGAAAGATCGTCATAATATCAATCACTGGTTTGTCTGGACCAATCAGAATTGTTGGTGGATGTGGAGGTAGAATAGTGAGGTGTAATACATGCCATGAATGTTGAGATTCGTGTCAATACCAGCCCTGTCTTTAATGCGAGGGAGCTGCAACATGTACGTGGATTCTTACTGCCTGGTACCCCTGAAGCACGGCTAACCGTCGATATATTCATGATAGGATGCCGCGCTTTGTATTTGTTTGTCTGATGCGTAATAATAAAGGGCACCAGGTGACAACCTGGACATTGTGCTGCAGAGTTTCATGAATAAAAACGTGTTAGTTTCAGGGACGTGAAACGGACATAAACATGATAGCCGACTTATGGACGGACAGAGGGACGCGCTCATTATCAACTGTACAACATACCGGGGTTCACTAACGGACAGACGGACTGATAGCGGCGGGCAGACGTGTCTGACAAATAAGCTGTATCCCGCAGCCAATCATTTGGAGGAAGGGGTGTGGGGTTTTGGGTGGGGATGCTGTGTCCCCAGCATCCCATTCTTGGACCTGATGGGACTGGACGAGCTTGTTGGATTCTGTGTGACATTACTTCCAGTTTGTGATCGGGTGGTCAGTTTCGCTGACTTGGTTGACACATGTCATCGGTTCCCAATTGCGCAGGTCGATGCTCATGCTGTTGATCACTGGATTGTCTGGTCCAGACTCGATTATTTACAGACCGCCGCCATATAGCTGGGATATTGCTGAGTGCGGCGTAAAACTAAACTCACTCACTCACTGTTAAAGGCTGTACAAACTGCTGGCCAAGTTTATCGGGACAGTTTAAACTGACTGAAGCGCCAGACAAATAGCCGAAAATGAGTGAAAAACAGCCGTTTGGTTTCATAGAGCCGCACACAATGTGGGTGTGGTAAGGTAAACACAAATTCTTGCCTCTGCTTTTCATGTACTATACCCATATCTTCTTCAAAGTCATGTGAAAATGTTCATTCACCAAGACAAACATATTTGTCACGAAATGAATATGAAAAAAAACAATCGGACCCGAACTCGCCTACATCCCAATTCGCCTACAGTCTTAAAACAACATTTCATGGTCTGCTGACTGTTGATTACGCAATGGTAAGCTAGTGGCACCCCTATGATCTAAAAGTGGACTCTTCTAGTTGAAGTACAAATGAATTTAGCTCGGTTATTTGTCAGTTATTTATTTATTCTGTTATTTGTCATTTCCCGATCACAATGTTGTTCACATCATATCACAAATTCACATCATATCGAATTAGTATTATGGAAGTTAATTTGTGCAGATGTCCATTTAGGAGATAAACATACTGTGTTGGAAAATTAGAGGTTTATAACGAAATTATAATAGCTCTAAATTTGAATTGAAATCCCTAAATGTATAGCGTGAGTTTTTAAATACAAACTTTAGAACTAAGTAGTATACAGAATAGCGGTACGAGATCACTTTTGACAAAAGCCTCTGTAAAGCTTTATTATTTATGAAATAAAGCTTTTATCAGGCCCTAATCTCTCCCGCTATTGTATATACAACTTTTGAATCCCCAGCCAACTTCCTGGTCACTATGACCGCGAGCCAACACTTTCCTGGTCACGTGACACTATTGTGATCACTCGACAGGGAGGTAAGTGTTAAATATTTTGAACCGTTACTTCTTGGGTGGGGGTAACATTGTGTCGTGAGGCATGACCAATAATTCCTCTCTGGCGAAACCTCTTGGCGGCCCATCTTTCAAATAGTACAAGTTCGGTTCGTCGTCCTTGATGTCCACTTTATCTATGTAAGTGTTGATCGACCATGTCGGATCGGTGGCTCATTTCCGAGTGTCTCCGTGTTCTCTGGGCTGGTAGAGGTACCTAACGAGAACCCGCTCGGGTATTTGTTTCTCTTTCCCTTTACACGATGGTGCAGCTGATTCAGCGTTCACTAATTTCAATTTAATAGTGTCGGCTGTTTTTTTATTGGTGAGAAGATTGATTTCGTGATTGATAACCGACACCACTTGAGGTAGCCACGCGGCCCATTCGGTGTTGGGTTTATTTAGACTTATTTCCTGCGCGTACTGATGCCTGAATAAGCGCTCAGCCAAGGTCCTATTGAATCTCTCGATGATGGTTTGGCTGCGTTGAGCTCCGGCTGCGCCGGGCCTGACTTGGATGTCGTGCTTGGTTAGTATACTAGGCACATAAAGAAACTGTACATACAAAAATTTCAAATCTAAATTTATCAAACCTGTGTAGTCACATAAGGACTTAAACTCAGAGATAAGTGACACGCATCCAACATGCATGCACGTGCCACGTTCCGTGACGTCAGTGGGTTCGTCCTTGAGACGTGCAATACGTTGTTGCATGTGCATTCCGGGAAAGAGAAACAGAGCAAATGCATGCCACACATTACTGTCACTTTGGAAAGCTCAACTCCTGTCCTTGCGATCGTTCCAAAAATTAAATGGCTATTGAAACGCATACCATGCCAAGGCTCACGTCTGCACAACGTCATGAGGCCATTGGGGTGGTCCGTGGGGGAATGTCTCAATGACAAGTGGCTGCACATTTCCATTGCCTCCAGAACACCATTTCTGCACTGGTGAGACGCTACCAGAACACAAATGACGTCATCGATCGGCCACGTTCTGGACGTCCACGTGTAACAACGCCAAGACAGGACAGATGGATAAGGGTGACCCATCTTCACCACAGGTTTTAGACTGAAGTGATGACTGCCCAAACCATCCCAGGACTTCGCCGTATCCACCCCAACACAGTTCGACAACGTTTACGTCATCACAGGATCAGACCACGACGTCCAGGCCTATCCTGACACAGCGTCATCGACAAGCTCGCCGAATGTTGTGCCGAAATCATGTCCGCAGACCCTTGTGTTTGTGGAGAAATGTTGTTTTTACAGATGAGTAAAGGTTTAACATTTCCCATAGTGATGGAAGTCAACGTGCCTATAGACGCGTGGGAGAACGTTATGCACAGGCCTGTGTCTTGGAGAGGAATCGCTTTAGTGGTGGTTCCGTGATGATTTGGGGAGGAATAACAGCACGCCAAAGAACTTCTTTGGTGATTGTTCCGGGCAACTTAACTGGTGTGGGCTACAGGGATCAGATTCTTCGACCTGTGGCAATTCCTTTTCTGCACCGTCATGGCCCTGGGTTAACATTCCAACAGGACAATGCCCGCCCTCATACGACAAGGGTTGCTATGGATTTCTTGCAACACCACAACGTTGACTTACTGCCTTGGCCTGCAAATTAACTGGGTCTCTCCCCGAAAGAGCATGTTTGGGACGACGTCTACGCTGTCTTCCTCATCCGCCAGATAACGTCCTCGACCTTGCAACAGAATTTGAGAGAATCTGGCGTAACATCCCAAAAGCCTTCCTTGCACGTTTGATAGGTGTCGTCGATGCACTGCTGTTCTCAATGCCGAAGGTGGACATACCTGTTATTGAGCTTGTGACATGGTCGTTTGACCCCTGTCACGCTTGTGGACTCGTGACGTCATTGTGATTGACTTTTCAGTTGAAATTCTCCCGACTTGTTATGGTCTCATGATCCCTCCATTAAAGTTTATATGTACCTTTGACATTGTTATCGTACTATCAACTGCGATAATATTTTGAGAATGCACAGTTTCTTTATGTGGCTAGTATAGTTGTGACAGGGCACCCATGAACTCCCGTCCAGGGTCGACTTACAGCTCGGTGGGCCATGTCAGCGGACTGCGCATGTATATATATGCGCTCGAACGCATGAGCTACTTGGGTCGAATCTTTCGTGGTTAAGGGTTCCGCTTCTTTGTAGCGGCTGGCCACGTCAATGACGGTTAGGGCGTACTTTTATGTTTTACGTCTCACCCTGTCGTGAGGTAGAAACAGGTCAGCTTGGTGAACGCGATTTGGCGTTTTGTGATACTCTTGCTATCTCGACAAGCTTGTGTATTCTGATTTCATTATCGTCTGCTTTCAGGATGGAATACAGCGACTTGCAGCTTGGTGGGCTATGTCCGCGGACTGCGCTTGTATATATATGAGCTCGAACGTATGAGCTACTTGGGTCGAATCTTTCGTGGTTAAGGGTTCCGCTTCTTTGTAGCGGCTGGCCACGTCAATGACATTTAGGGCGTACTTGTATGTTTTACGTCTCACCCTGTCGTGAGGTAGAAACAGGAGGTCGGCTTGGTGAACGCGACTGGGCGTCGACACGTCAAATTTTCTTCTAAGTACGTAGCATGGTGCTGGTAGGTAGATTTGCCACAGGGCTTGTTTTTCCAACCACGCTTTGGCTTCGTTTTGTGATACTCTTGCTATCTCGGCAAGCTTGTGTATTCTGATTTCATTATCGTCTGCTTTCAGGATGGAATACATTTTGGGTCTCAAGCCGATGTATTCCGCGATCTGCATGCCGGCGCATTCGTCCTTCATCTTGACGAGCACTTTTTTATTGATAGTGTCATACATCGGGTGATCCTTGGGGTAGTCGCTGGTTTTCTTCATGTCCTCGTACACGTCATAGGTTCGAATTTCCAGGGAATCCGTGTCCGTGTAAAATACTTCACACCTGGCGCCGTACTGGTCCTTCAGTTCGTTGTAATAAAAGTCGTACATCAGGTGTTTGGATAAGTCGAGGATGCTCATCCCCACGTAAACAGGCTGGTTGAATTTGATTTGACTTTTTCTCATGTGCTACCAGATCGTCGCTGAAAATTTTGCTTTGGGTGAATGCTGGACTAGCTATCAGTTTTGTTCCTCTTCGATCGGACTAGTTTCATGTTCACGCGTTTTCTCCATTGTCTTACCGAACACTGAGTTGTTCATGAGCTTGTACAGGTATTTCTCGAAATCACTGTTGGCCCGCTTTCGTAAATCCGTGTTCATTCTAATGTAGGGCTCCATCCACGGACTTTGGTCGAACTTGAGCACCCTATGAATTTTCGTGAGTTCCATTCCCAGCGACAAGTACAGTTGCAGGTTGCGATAGTGAACGATACATTTTTTCTTGTTCATCAAGTTGGGTACGAGTTTTTCAACGCTAGCCGGCTTATTTTTCCCCAGTAGCGTTTGTTGAT
Source organism: Haliotis rubra (assembly GCF_003918875.1). Lineage (NCBI taxonomy): Eukaryota > Metazoa > Mollusca > Gastropoda > Lepetellida > Haliotidae > Haliotis > Haliotis rubra. The sequence continues at coordinate 36,019 of NW_025767637.1, forward strand.
ATTCGGACATCCAATCTGGGTTAACTGCCAAACGTTCGGGAGCGAGTGGATAGCTGTTGTGTGATTTGTGTAATTCCACGGGATATTCCAAGTCCACTTTGAGTATATAGCCTTTTTTCGAATCTGACACGATGGTCATGACGTCGATCATCTCGGATGTCCACTCGAATGCCCCGGTGGGTAGATACTGACTCATGGGCCAGCTGTACAAGTTGTTGGCGTCAAGATAAAGGATATGGGTGGTGGGTTGATTGGGGTTATAGTTTTTCACGTACTTGTTGTTGGCTTACGCGTAGCGTTTGGAAGCCATGGAAATCTCACCTGCAATCCTTTTTCGATGAACAGGTGCATGCCGTCAACAGTTTGAGTTGCACACCGGTCTTTTTCAACAAGGCATCCCAAGAGACACCCGGGGAGGAGAAATACCACACGGGGTCTAGGCCGTACTGTTTCGAGGCCGTTTCTCTAAATATCTTGAACACGTCAGCCAACAGGAGTACATCTGTTTTCAAGTATAGGTCATGGTAATCACCCAGATTCTTGCAGCCCAGTTTATCCCATACGTTAATCGCATGCGAGTAATCGTCCTGGGTGATGGCCGAGCCGGTCAAGTTGCTGTAAAATCGGTTGATGGGAGGCAGTGTTGCCTCGTTGAACTTGACCCAGCTGTCCATGTATTCATAGGGGTAAACGCCCTCCCTCATCAACAGAGGTTGAGTCTCGGCGTCGGTTTATCGATTGGTGATGTGGAAGTCGTTTGGGTCGTTGGCCTTAACCAAACTATCGAGAGACGACAGCAGGAATTGAACGCTGTCGATGAATCTAAGACCGTTTAGTGAGAAGGAGATTTATTTTTCCATGTTGTTGGGGATGCATGTCAGGTTGCCGTCAACCTTCGCGATGGCCTGTATAAACAAGTGAGAGTCGTACCCTCTCAAATTGTGAAACATGACAGGTTGCCGTCAACCTTCGCGATGGCCTGCATAAACAAGTGAGAGTCGTACCCTCTCAAATTGTGAAACATGACAGGGATTTGCATGGTTTTGGGATTGATTTTGAGTTTGAGGTTACACGCACGTTGTGAGCGGCGCCTCTGTACTCGTAGGTGACGTGGCAGTGATCTCTCACCGAATTACCGTTCAGCGGTTCGTCGCACACGTGGCACACGTGGCTGTCGTTGTGAGCTCGGTTGTCGGCTTGGGTCAATGGCATGGGAATGACGGTGTGCCACTTTTTTCCAGCAAACACATTAGAAATTTTCAGCCGCGTCGGGACCTCTGTACACCACGGGAGCGTTTGTTTTCCCATCGCATCGGACTACCATGTATCCGAATGCACAGGCCTCATGCTCCTGCGTTTTGTGGGTGAAAATTTTGTCTGGGGACGGCCTGATGGTGTCAACGTGTTTGATGAGGGCTTCGAAGTAGGCATAGATAATGTAAGGCATGGGCACTTGATTTTTGTGGTTGGTGAATTTTAAGATGTTGTCGTTTTCGTTGGGCATGTCGATTCGTATGGCCGTATGTCCCACGACTAGGCAACCCTCCCGATGAGATTCTAATAAATCAGCTCACGTGAAGCCGTGCAGGCACCGTTCACAAAAGTGTTTTTTCCCTTCGTATTTCGATTGGTCGTGCAACAGTCTGCTGAACTGTTTTATCCACGCGTAGTGATACTTGTCGCCTCGCTGGATCACGAATATATTGATCATGCGACCCTCGGTCATCGGGCTGATCCTGTGCACGATCGTTTTGTTGCCTTTGCGTCCAAAGACATTGATGGCTATGTGGTTCTGTTTTTCGATTTTGGTGATCTGAGATATGGGTGTGGGTTCGTCTATACAGTGCCAGTTGAGTCCGTCGTCTTCGGGATAGCTCGAAGGTCTGTTCGAATTAACGTTGACCGGAAACAATGCCGATCTGATCTCTAACCTTAAACAATTATTACCTCTGTTTTTGATGTTGACCATGGCTTGTTTTTTCTTGAAGTAAGGGGGCAAGTCTAGGTACGATCTGCCTTTGTTGAACGGTATGTAGTTATCTACGTCTAGATAGACCTTATCGATTCTTTCCACGACCCACCCGGAACCTCTGTGTGTGTAGCGTTCCAGGTATTCTCGTATTTTTTGCAACGAGGTGTCGATGGACGCGTCTATCATCTAGGGTTGAGTCGCGACTTCTTGTTTACCTCTGAAGTAAGGCTGAACTTACTCAATGACACCGTCCGTCTGCTGTTTATCAAGCGACATTTTCACCGTGATTTGAAATTTGAGACCTACGAGGTCGTTCAGTTCCTCATTGACTTTGTCAGCGACCAGTAGTTTGACGTCGTCGATGTCTATATTTTTGCCTCTATTCATCCGCCAGCCTCTCAGGTAATTACCTATAGTGTGTTCAGTGCACCTGAACTGTAGATCGACGACTCTGTGTTGATGCAACAGTTCAACGAGCTCGGGTATCCTCATACAGGAATAACCTACCAGCCCCAGCTCTTTCGCTTGGAGTTTGAGTTGTTTCATAGTGGGAAGAGGTTGTGCGGGTTCATGCAGGCGTTCGACAAGCTCTTCTTTCCTCAGGCGGGAATAACCCGTCAGCCTCAGCTCTTTCGCTTGGAGTTTGAGTTGTTTCACAGTGGGAGGGGGTTGTATGTTGTATCTCAACCGCTGAGGTTTCCTTAATCGGGAGTAACCGATTACACCTCGTTCTCGTGCAATCTGTTTAAGCTCTTGAACAGTAGTCATTGTTATACTTAGTTGCAAACCCAATCTCTAAGTGGGTCACCGGTTATGAAGGGAGGTAACTCTATCAGCCTTATTTACTGAGTAAAATAATAAATAAAGCGCTCATAAAATCTTTTTTTAATATTTTACTTTCAACATATGGAGGGGTATGCTTAGATAGACTGTACTCAACACGTTCCAGGTGTTCTTGTATGTTTTGTAATGAGGTGTTGAAATACGCATCTATCTCAGGTTGAGTCGCGATTTCTAGTCCACCTGTGATAGGGAGAATATACTTAAAAGCCCCATCAATCCACGTTATTTTCAACCATCCTATACCATCAGCTGTCTCAACGACAGCATGGGTTGCTGAAAACGAATTTTAACCCGGATGCTACCAGAGACCCAAGGGCATATATGTACGTCATATACACTCAAGGCCAGAAGAAAGTGGCCCATTTTATTTTTGATATATGAAATTTATTCAAAATTGTTCAAATTTATTTTCTATTGTTTAACAATCTCCAAAAACATCAATACTGTTGTCATTTGGAAAAATTGACTTCGAGCTAAAAAATCGTGAAATTTGTGCAAATGGTGAAGTGCACGTGTTGTTAAGGATATAAGGGACACTACGTCAGACAAAGAGGCATTAAATGACCGTTGGTATAACACAGACGTTGTGTAACAGGAAAACACTTTAGATATGCCTAGAGTTACTTCAGAACGGCGTGAAAGAATTATAGAAGTGATAAACATGGGAGCTTTTCATACCCATGTCGCAAGAACGATTGGTTGTCACAGACATACTATCAATAGACTGATTAAACGTTTCAATGAGACTGGCAGGACTGTCGGTAGACCAAAGTTCACTACCCCCCAGGAAGATCGATATCTACGATGTATACATTTGAGGAATCGGTTCCTGATAGTTTCGGAATCGGCATCAACGGCACTCAGTCGAGTTGTCAGCAGACACACAGTTAGACGACGACTACAGCATGCCGGAATTCGAGCCCACAGACCATTCCGTGGAACAATGCTGGCACCTCAACATCGACTGAATAGGCTGATATGTGTTCGACGATGACAGTTTCGTGATTGGCGTAGAGTTCCATTCAGTGATGAGAGTAGGTTTTGTTTATACCATAACGACGGTAGAGCACGCGTGTATCGCCGTTGTGGTGAACGTCATGCCCCGTCATGCGTTATGGAGGTTCAGGCTCATTTGGTGACAGTTCAAGGCAACCTGACAGCACAACAATACATTGACTAGGTGATTCGTCCAGTTGTGTTTCTTTTCGTTAATCAACACCAAGGGACATTATTTCAACAAGACAATGCTCCTGCACACACAGTTGGGATTGTTACAGACTTCATGGGAACCAATAACATCAACGTTTTGCCTTTGCCGCGTCGTTCCCCTGACCTCTCATCAATAGAGCATCTATCAGACTTTCTGGGCAGGAAAATGAAAATGAGACTAAACCCTCCAGCATACCCGAGACAACTGGAACAGGCAATTCATGAGGAATGGAGGAATACCCCAATGCATTCATCAGACGTCTCACAACGTCAATGAGACATCAAGTCCTTGCATGTATCAGGGCAGAAGGAGGACACACACCATATTAAACACACCTAAACGTTGACAAATGTGTTGTAATCTGGAGTTCACAGATATTGTTCAACACAACTGAAAACATGTAACTTTACCTTTTGATACAAGTGTCATTTCATTAAATATTGCTGGCACCCATGAAGGGCCACCTCCTCGTGGTGGGTGCTGGGTCACGCTAAGCGCCCTTCAACCCCCCGTTGTGGACCCGGGGGAATATTTGGTCCACCAACCCGTTTGCCGTGGGTTGCGCCCCTGTGTCGGTGGAGGAAGGTAGTCTGGTGGTTGAGGGCACTGGTTCCAGGAACAGTGTTCCTTTGCCCAACACACCACTTCGGCCCTGACTTCACCTAGACGGGTGGTAGAATGGGCCTGGTTCTACCAATCGGCTGGTCATGCTGAGCCCTGAGCAGTATTTCATAACACAAATTGTTAAAACTTCTAACATATCTTGTCAGTGGTCTTGGCCAAATAATATTTCTCTTGAATTTTGAAATATGCTTTTTCTATTTTTGTCTTTTGCCTCGAGTCCTAATGCCCAGAAGGCAGTGGCTCATGGGCCAATCTGGTAGGATGTATCTTTTCAAGATATTTTCTGCTTGAGTATACCCTCCTAGTATCCTTGGTGCCATCTGTTGGAGATCCACAGACATGAGGCATCGTCCTTGTTGACACTCCATGGTGGGTGGGGAGCTAGGAGGGTGAATCATATATATTTCTAACATGGCACCCCCACTCAAAAAACGCTCTCACGAATCTGAAGATTCGTTTTCTTCTGAGGATGAGGCTCCTGCAGTTATCACAAACCCGGATAACTGGCCTCGTTTCCTAGTTATGTCAGCACCGGATGGTGGAGGTCTTAAGCTTAATCCTTTTGCTGTAGCGAAAGGTATCGAAGGTTTGGCAGGTGATGTCAAGGAAATTAAAAAACTCAGATCAGGTTCACTGCTTATTGAATGTTGAAAGCTGATACAGTCTAAGATTCTGCTCTCATCGAGATCATTAGCAAATGTTCCTGTGGAGAGTGTCCCCTCACAGGACATTGAATTGTAGTAAAGGCATAGTTCATGATAATGGACGATGCCTCTCCGACATGAATGAGTTTGAGATTGTGTCCGAATTACAATCGCAAGGCGCTGCACATGTGAAACGCTTCACTGCAAGGAGGAATAACGAGACTTTCAAGACAAATACTTACTTGTTCACATTTTGTCTTCCGGTACATCCAACATCACTGAAAGCGAGATACTGTCATCTAAAGGTCGATACCTTTATCCCAAATCCTTTGAGGTGCTATAACTGCCAAAAGTATGGTCACCGTTCAAAGTCTTGCCATAACCCGGCTGCATGTCACAAATGTGCTGGAAAGTGTGACGACAGTGATCTTTGTACCAATCCTCCTACTTGTGTCAACTGTTCAGGCAATCACCCATCTTCTTCCAAGGAGTGTCCTACTTGGAAGCTTCAGTCCAAAATTTCGAAATTAAAGCATCAGAATAATATAACATTTTCAGAGGCAACGAAAATCGTTCTTTCACAAGAACAATCAGGACCAACATATTCTAATGCAGTTTCTGCATCTATTCAGGGCTCAAAGCCAAAACCTATTGCTTATCATTCTGTAGGTTGTCAGACAGACTATACATGGGCAAGGACATCTGCACCTACCTTGCTGTCTGCTGACGTCCAGTCACGGCCTTCACAAGTGACCTGCAGTTCACAAACCGCAGCCTCATCGAAAAGTATCCCTCCATCAAAGACATCACCTGAGATAGATACATCTCAGAAACTTACTAACCCTGATCCAACTGTCAAACCAACTGCAAAAGCCAAATCAAAGCAAAACAGGGAAACATCCAAAATGAATCAAAGTGGAAGAACACCAAAGGGGGCGAATAACCATATCCAACTTTTTAATAAGTTTGGATCCCTTGATGATGACATGGATGTGTCCGACCAAAGCCATGGTAGGACACATAGCTTGTCGCCATCAAGGAAGGTGAGGGGAAGATCTCCTGTTTATCCTCCGAAGAAATAATGTCCTAACTTATAATACAATGGAATTGTTGGGGACTTCGGAATAATTTAAATGATTTACAATTATTAATCCAAGATTTAAAACCGTTAGCTGTCTCCATACAAGAAACACATCTGAAACATACTGATAATTTTGACTTACGTCAATTCAATGCATATCACTGTTTTTCTCCCTCGGATGACTATTGGTGGATCATCAATCCTGGTGAGGCAAAATGTTATCCATAGCCCAGTTACACTCACAACCAATCTCCAAGCCGCTGCAGTACGTCTTACATTGCACGTTGCATTCACTTTGTGCTCTTTATACCTTCCGCCTTCATCCACTGTTCAACTAACGGATCTGCAAGCTCTTTATAATCAGCTACCTAAATCTTGTATAATCATGGGTGATTTAAATGGCCACAACCCACTCTGGGGTGGCACTGATACAAACACCAAAGGTAAATTACTGGAGGATTTTATTTCCAACAACGATTTATGCATTTATAATGTCGGTTCAAATACGTATCTTCATCCTGGCACAGGAACATATACAGCTCTTGATTTGTCAGTTACTGACTCCAACCTATTGTGTGAATTTGAATGGTCAGTCCACGACGACCCCTGTGGAAGTGATCATTTCCCAACATTGCCAACATCATCAAGATGGAATTTTTAAAAGGCCTGGTGAATCCATCGTGACGTTCCTCCATGGATTCAAGATGCCATAAAATGTTTTTGAAATAAATAAAAGGCTGAACTGGCCTTCATATATGAAACCATGGTTTCGTGACAAACTTAGGCACGGAAGAAAGCCTGAACATCCTTTTAATTTGGTATTTTCGCTGTACATGCCATAAAATGAAACTTTTCAGATGAAATAAATATATCCAAGGTGTGGAAAGCAAAGGGCTTAGTCTAGCATTACTCTGAATTCTTACTAATAAATCAGATATAATAAACTTGGTGAAACTCAGCAAATTATGTAGAATTCCAAAACTAAAAAAGCAAAAAGCTATTAATTTCAATTCAGATAATGGGGAAGACTACAATGAAACCTTTTCGATACATGAGCTTCATACTGCTCTTGATCAGGCTCACGATACTGCTTCTGGAGCTGATAACATACATTATCAACTCCTGAAGCACTTGCCAGAGTCATGTTTGGAGACACTGTTACATCTTTTTGATGACATTTGGACAACTGGAAATTTCCCTTCGTCGTGGTGTGATGCTATAATTGTACCCATCCCTAAACCTGGACGTAATCATACTCATCCTTCCAATTATAGGCCAATTTCACTAACTAGCTGTGTTTGCAAGACCATGGAACGCATGATAAATAATCGACTTGTTTGGTACCTGGAAACCAATAACTTAATAACAGATATACAATGTGGTTTCTGTGAAAACAGAAGTACTATCGATCATTTAGTGCGTTTAGAATCTTTTGTTAAGAATGCCATAATTAATAAACAATATGCAGTGTCGATCTTTTTCGATTTAGAAAAAAGCATACGACACAACATGGAAACATGGGATTTTAAAAGATTTACATGACTTAGGATTACAAGGCCGTTTGCCTCAATTTATATCCAACTTTTTAACTGACAGGCAATTTCAAGTCCGATTGTGGGTTCAACCCAATTGATGGTCTGACCATTTCAATCAGTTGGATCAGTGTGTCCCTAATTGTCTACAAGGCATAAAGTATTTTGTCTGTCACGTTGTTTAGTATCAAGATGCCGCAAAATTAAAAAGTTTATCAAAGGTTTTAACTTTCGATTCAATTGATGGATCACTTTTTGTGGATGATTTTAATATTTCTTTTGTCGTGGTAGCACGTCCGCAAAATATGCATACAATTGAACGAGCAATTGCAGTTGTGTTTAAATAAAATAAATTAATGGTGTCTTGCAAAAACGTTGGCTTTAAATTTTCCAAGTGCTAATGAAAACTAATTGTCTACACTTTGGTAGAAAATATAAGCCTCATAAAGATCCATAATTATCTTTAAATGGCACTCCCATCAAAGTTGTTAAGGAGGCCAAATTCTTGGGTCTAATTTTCGACTCCCATTTAACTTTTTTACCGCATATTAAATCACTTAAAGCCAAATGCCTAAAGGCACTCGATTTGTTGAAAGTTGTTTCCAACTCAAAGTGGGGAGGGGATCAAGCTACCCTCCTCCACCTATATCGATCATTGGTCCGCTCTAAACTTGATTATGGCTCCATTGTATATGGTGGAGCCTGCAAAAGCAACCTAAAACTACTTGATTATGTCCACCACCAAGGCCTAAGACTTTGTCTTGGGTCCTTTAGAACCTCTCCTATTGATAGTCTATATGTTGAAGCAGATGAGCCTTCTCTTACACAACGCCGTATAAAATTATCTTTACAATACATTACTAAACTATATTCTAGCGAGTCTAACCCTGCATTTAACTGTGTCTTAAATCCCCCCTATGGGGATTTATACAACAAAAAACCTTCTCTTGTTCCGCCTCTTGGACACAGAATAAAGCCCTTTATTTCTGCTGCCGGCATTGAGCTGGAAAATATAGCTCCTTCCCGTCTTCTTTCTTCTCCGCCTTGGCAACTGGTGAGGCCTGAAGTTGACCTAACTCTGACAAAGTTTAAGAAATCTGTAACTAATGAATTACAATATAAACAAGAATATAATCAATTAAAAGATAAATATAATACATACAAATCCTTATTTACTGATGGGTCCAAGGACGGTGGCGCGGTGGCATGTGTCACTGTCATTGGATCCCGAACAATATCTTCTCGACTACCAAATAACAGCTCTATTTTCACGGCAGAAGCTAACGCCATATTAACAGCACTTAAATATATTAATAAACACCGTAAATATGAACAATACATCATCTTTTCCGATTCTCTATCTTGTCTTCAGGCTGTTAAAACTATTTCTGGCAAACATCCACTTTTATTAGAAATTATAGAATTGTAAAATGAACTTGCTCCTGGCCAATGCGACATCGTCTTTTGTTGGTTACCCAGCCACGTTGGCATTTCTGGGAACACCATGGCTGATCTTGCTGCTAAGGCAGCACTCAACAAATCTGTGACACCACTTCTAATTCCATACTCAGATTGCAAAGCTAGCATTAGAACTTACATCCGTGATCTGATGCAGAAGAAGTGGGACACCCAAGTAAGTATTAATAAATTACATGAAATAAAACCTTATATTGGTTACACATACTTGGGTTGTCAGTCCAGATTTGAAGAGGTCATTATGCGACGATGTCGCATTGGCCATACCAGATATACTCATGAATATTTATTGAAAGGCGAAGATCCTCCGTTTTGTATCCCTTGTGATGAAAGCATCACAGTCAAGCATGTCTTGCTTGACTGCATTGAATATTCCATGACAAGGGATATCTATTTCAAATCCAAAACTCTGAATGATCTTTTTAATAATGTTAGTTCTCATTTAATTATTGCATTTTAAATTTTTTTAGATTTGTTGAGTGATTTGTAAATAGATATATATTTTATTATTGGTAGTTTAGATTAGCAACTGAGATTGTTAGTCGCTGTATCCTCAAAGGGGTTGTAAAGTATTGTAAAATTATTGTACGTAAGTCCCAAAACATTTCAAGTACATTTAGGTATACCAGGTGTTTAAATCGTAGTATTTTTGTCATTTTAATGTATGGCTAATTATCGGTATAAACGCCAATGGCTGAAGGGATGGTGTAAATCCAGCTAGGGTCCATGCAGGTAGCAAAGGTAATGTAAGTCCCTATGGGCCTTAGTATGGTGATCTAACTTCAGTTGTTGGCGATCTATAGCCCATTTGTACATTGTATTGTCTTCTTTAATTGGAATATTTTAGCTTTGTTCGCTAGTTTTGTATTCATATCTGTGATTATCTAGTATTTTTACTGTCCTTCGTAGGCAGGTTTTTATAATATCTATATCTATTCTATTTCAATGTCAAATGTTCTCGTTCACGATATGGCTGAAATATTGCCGATGTGACGTTAAATATTAACTCACTCACTCATTAAATATTGCTTTAACCTTACTTCGTGTTCGATGTTTTGATGTTGATGTTTACTATCAACATATCAACATAAACAGATATGGATTAATTTTTGTGTCTGTGTTGATTTTTATTAAGATTTTTAGCACAGGCCACTTTCTTTTGGTCTTGAGTGTACACCCATCTTTCAACAGCATAGGGATATACAGATATTATTGGGGATACTTAGCTAAGAAAAAAATGCATGACCATTCATTTCAAACAACAATCTTGCCTTCCAATCACTTTTTTCCAAGCTTGTTTGTGATTTTGTGATATTAAGCTAATTGATATGACTGCAATTTATTATGAAACAGAATTTACTATGAAACAAAAAATCATCAGAAATCACAAGAATGATGTGTATGTTTTCGACGTTTAATACTGACCTACATTCCAGCTATATGACAGTTATGTGTAAATAATTGAGTCTGTTCACTTTTGACAAAGAAATTATGAAAAATGTTTATTTCGTTTTCTTAAAATCATTATGAAAAAATATCAAAGTGCCATGTTCAAACTTTGCTCTTTCTACACTTATAAACATGAGTTCATGGTTACTTTTTGTCACGTAATTACTTAACATGATGTTTTATTATAGAAATAGTGAACAAATAATCAATGGCATCTTTGGCCATTTCACATGAACACCAATATCATCTAAGGATATAATACACAAGTGGTGCTGAAGCTCTTTTCCTTGTCACAGAACATTACATTTTACTAAACAAATCCAGAGATATACACCAAAATCTGAATTTATCTGAAATATGTAATGCCCATACATGTGGTATGGATAAAACAACATTGTTATTATTCTCACATATATACAGTTAATTACTTATGGCATATGTTATGATGTTAATGTGGTTTAGGTACTGGATATGAAAACAAAACATACATGTATATAACTTAAACTGGCAGCTATGTTTTCCACGCTTGTTCGAGTGTGAAAACTAGACATCTGGATACATATGAGTATTTTCTATGCACCGATCTCTACGTAACTACGTTCTTGTGTTTGATAGGGTTAAACAATGCAACTTTGATTTACAAAAATATATTGAAAGGTGTCAGTTTGTATTTTCCTCACGGTTCTGGATGAGTGACGAACGTGGATATTTCGGTACATATGAATATTTTACATGTAATGATAAGCAAACTTGAAACATATCCTCCAGTTAATTCATAACCAAATGCAGGGGGTTCCTACTCACGTCAAAGCGAAACATGTGGTGAAGAAAACGTTCACTTTCTCGTGCACATCTGGTATCGTCACTGATACTGATTCATAAACAGATCATCATATAGTCAGGATGGTCCAGTCGACTCTGTAGCAGAGATTTCCTATTGATGTGAAAAGGGTTTTGTAGCTTTATTTTACTAGGGTTAAAAATAGTGCAAAGACCAGATGTTCATGAAAAGGTGAGTGTATCCTGTCCCATTGGCGGTACACGTCATAAACAAAGGCAAAGGCTAGTCAAGTGTTTATCTGAAATATATCGGGAACGATTGGTACAAATCAAACTTTGGAACTTTATCGGACATCATTATGTCGCTGACACATTGAACTTGGGAATGGCCTACACATGTCTACCAGAGGACTCTTTGAAAGATTTAATAAGGCCTTGAATGCCCCATTCTTGATCAAACAACTTCATATAAAAGATTGCTCGTCTTTACCGCAAAAGTTGTGAAATGTAAACACCAAAGGCATCAGCTTTTTGAAAATTGCTCAACATTACAGAGAAAGCTAAGTTTTGGAACATGATCATTCTTGTCCTATACCCTTGGGGGGAGTTTGTTGTCACAGTGAATCTTTATACGTAGATCTTAATATGAACCTCATGACGTGGTATCACTTGTCTCCTTTATTTCAGGCTCAAGTGAGAAAACCAGTTGAAATGAATTGGCTATTTCATACTGAACGATAACTGATCATCAATGTACTTGAAGCTTATGGTAAAGGGCTTGTCAAAATGTCTTCTCTTGAAAATATACACAAAAACAGATCCGCAAGGAGAGAAGGACAAGGTGTGCCCATAGGGATGCCTACTTCTTGTCGAAGCGTTTCACCCTCAAATCTTACATGGTACCAATGAAGAAGTCAATCATTTCAAATAATTGTTTCTCAGTAAGCTTTTAATGGCATTTGCTTTCATTTTGGCCCTCAACATCCGGAGATAGATGAACAACCAAACTAGTTCGTTATAACCTAATGTGCGTTATGTGTTGTAGCTGGCATGTGATTATGATATTTTCCTGACAACCGCAAGTTCGGGAAGGTTATGGCATAGGCTTGGGTGAGGCAGGAGGTGTGGAATTCAGTTGGTTAGAAGGAACCAAAAACATTTGTGTGACATTAAATGAAAATCAAAATCACGGAAATTTACAGGAGGTGCTATATTAAAGCAGTATTCAAATAAAGTTGGTTAGAAGGAACCAAAAAACATCTGGTGTCCCAGCCAGTGCTATCACTGAAAGCCAACAACGGTGTAAAATAGAACTTACTCACCACTAAGTCTTACTTTACATAAACGAGACATTTGTGCCGCATCTGAGGTCAAGCACAGACTTTCGGGTAGGACAAAATAATCCACATAATCCTGAAGAGTTGCAGTGAGAAAACCTCACTCAACATGTGAATATCCTTGACTCTCTGATTTGACCTGGCCACATACTATGAGATATAATAACACAACCGATAAAAGCTGCACTAAAGATACTACAAACATCACGTAGTTTAACATTTGTACAGATATGTTTGCCATCAGTTGTCCAGTCAGAAGAGACATGACAGCATAGCCTACCATGTCAACAATGGATGATATACCATACAATATGTTTCTATGTGTATTGGTATCAAGAGCCCACGTTTGGACTGCCGGGAAAACAGGGGCACATACTACTGCTAAAATACTAGTCCCTATCCACAACCATGTGATATCTATTTCGGATACGTACACAAGTATGGCAGACATCATTATGCTCCCAGCTGTGCAGACGTTGATGAGCATAATCTGTGATATAACTTGACTACAAAGTGTGCCAAGCAAACGTCCAATCACAATGCAGGCATAATATGATATGGACATATTTGCCATCTTTGTATTGCTTGCATGTAGTTTACTGTGAATGACAAACGTTGGTAAGAATTGACTATATACAAACATCATCGTCCCACAGATTATAGTGTAGACAATTATAATTAATAAAAATATGCCATCAGTCATGCTCACTGTCTTTACTCTCTTCTCCTCTAGTTGATTCTCGTCCCTGTCTATATCATTTTGAAAAGCTTTTTGTGCAAGTATATATCCTGAAAAAACAATGACGCCTGAACAAGCAAAAACGAAAAACCCGTAAGTTACGTTTGAACTGAAAGTGTTACAGAATTTGTCTTGTGAGTGTACACTGCTGTTCTGTGAGACAAACGTTGAATTGTTATAATAATAGATTGATCCATTTTCACTTGAATTGGGAAGATGATAAGCATTGTCGGAGAGAAACAGCGAAATTACAAATGGTCCAGTAAAGAGTCCTGCACTCATTGCTAGGTTGATGATGTGGATGGATGCATCATATTCTTTACTCAAATCCCCGGAGAGGACAGCCATAGCTGCAACACAGAAAAGAAAAGTAGGGTCGAGACAATTTAGTAAGAAGAACTCTGAATTCAGATTAACAGTTTATTTTCAGCATCAGACCTGGACTTAACCCTGAACTGTCAAAGATGCGTGGCTCATGATGAAATGATTTTGTTACACATTAAACTTAAACAGGCGTGTACAAATGATTCTCTGAAAATATATAAAGTAATTTTGCAACATATAAACAAGGGCACAAATTGTTATTGTCAACGGCAAATGTCCTGAGACAGCAGAACATCCCGGTACTTCCCTGGCCAGCTGTTTCTCCGCACCTGTTCCCCATTGAACACGCTTTTAATGAATTGTAGTGACGTTTACGTCAAACTCAGAGTCAGCCATTGACGTCAGCAAGGAAAAGACCATTATTGGCATCAGTGTATTATAGGATATCAAATAAGCTTCCCCTTTCATATCAAGTTTATGTCCCTTGTGAAATAATTTTGCTTTGCCACGAGCTTTAGCGAGGCTACGATACTTCTTGTACAGTGCTACCAGAGCGCATGCGGGTGGTGGCGGTTGTGTTTCTGTCGTGCTCCACATGTCGGTACGTTACTTCGAAATATCAGCACTTAAAATAAGTCAAAGCATAGTACTAAACTGAGTAGAAATGCCAAAGGCAAGGATGGAAGAGGTGGACAACACGACACAAGCAGAAAAGGAACTTAAAGAAGAACAGGAGCGAAAACGAAAACGAGAGGGCTCGACACCAGGAGCGGATGAAGATGGCGGCGTGTTGCACGAGGACTTCGTGGCCATGCGGTCGGAACTCGTAACTGTGAGTGAGACTCTAGCAAAGGTGAACAGCACGCTAGGTGAATTAAACGATACAGTGATGAAAAACAAATACATGTGTAGCTGCCATTGAGAAACGGCTGGACAACCATGATGAACTTTTGCAAAACATGCAACAAAATATTGAATCCACTTCAAAGAAAGTTGCTAAAATTCAGGATGAAGTCGAGGTAATTTGTAAATTGAAAGCAGAACTGATAGAAACAAATAAGACTGTAGACAAAATCAGGGTACACTATGAAAATATCATGAAAGAAAATTAAAGAGCTGGAAAGGAGGGGTTTGGAACAAGAGACAAGAAGCAGGAGGAACAACCTGATATCTCTACGGTCTGAAACCTGCTGCTACCTCTCCCAAACAGGGAACGGCAAGCAATACGGAGGACTGTGAAATGCTGGTTAAATCCTTCATGACCAGCGAAATGGGGATATCTGCAGGCGAAGTCTCAAAAATAAGGATAGGGAGGGCACACAGGCTTGGAAAAGCGAACACAGCCGGGAAAGCGAAGCCCATAGTTGTGTGAAATTTGAAAGTTTTAAAGACAAGGAGTTCGTCAAAAGACAGGGGAGAAATCTGAAAGGTAAACAGAGTGGTGTCAGCGAAGATTTCCTAAGGAAATTAGAACAGCAAGAGACAAGCTGAAAGATGAACTAAACAAGCGAAGAAAAACAACAAAAGGCAACAATATTGTATCCAGCAAAGCTGTTCGTGGATGGAAAAGTGGTTCGAGAGATCCAGGTTTTCGAGGAGCAGGAGGATATAGGAGTTGCTAGGACAGAACGCTTAAAGAAGGGTGTACCACGGGACGTGTCGTTTATATCCTGGAATGTGAATGGCAACTTGGTGAGTAAACTTGATGTTTCACATTTTGTGAGAGACATTACAGAGCATGATATTATCTTGCTCTCTAAAGAAACCTGGACTAACAAGAACAGTAATGTTGATATTGACGAGTACGAAGTGTACAGTAAGCACAGACAGAGGAGAAGAGGAGCGAAGAGGGACTCTGGGGAATGGTGGCGTACTTCCACAACCGTGTAGCACATGGTGTTACACAAGTTCACAGTGATTGTGAGGGACATTATGATTTTTCGTTTCCATAAGGTGACATTTAATTTGGAAAAGATCTGTATTTGTTTTTGTTTTATATAACCCGTCGAACTCGAGTAGGAGAAATGTTTATCAAGGGTTAGATACTTTTGAATTTTTATTTCAACATGTTGCGGAATATCGACAGTGCGGTGACATTACAATTATGGGTGATCTCAACTCCCGTACAGGTGAAAAATCTGACTATATCGAACTAGAAAATATACAAGATATGGACCATATTCCACTCCCCTGAAGACTATGTGGTTGATGACATACAATCAGAGATGTCATTCATGGACAATAACGGATTTACAATGAAACGTATATCTAAGGATAAAACGATTAATGAAAATGGAAATAGGCTCTTGGATTTCTGTAAAACATTTCAGTTAAGAATTGTAAATGGTCGAGTGAGTTGTGATCGTGATGTGGGTAATTTCACGTTTTGTGGGTGCCAGGGTGAAAGTACTATTGATTATTTTTTGTCAACAATTGATATGTTTCCTTTGATTAGTTATTTTGAAATTGGACAGTTATCAGAACATTCAGATCATCGCTGTCTCCATGTAAAGTTAAAACTGGACAGTTATTACCAAGAATGTAAACCTACAGGCGAATATAGAGATCGATATAAATGGAGGGACAGTAAATGTGATGACTACCACAATTACCTCAAGGATGATCATACAAAATGTGCCTTTACAGAGCCTAAAAAACACTCTCGATAAAGTAAATATTGACAAGGATTATATTGACAATTGTGTTGCGTCAATCACTGAGGTTATGTTACGTGCCGGCAGTGATCACGTGGCTAAGCCAGCCGCACGTGCACCACGTGATAAGTATTGGTTTGATGATGAGTGTCGGTCTTTGAGGGCAAAGTTCAAGGAGTCGGAGGCAAGATTTACCAAATCTGGGAGTGATATTGACAGGGTTGATATGGTACACTGCCGCTCTGTTTATCGGAGATGTTGTAGAAACAAGGTTAAATCTTATAAGAAGAAGGCGGCAGCTGATCTGTCACTTCTGAGTAAAACAAATATTAAACAATTTTGGAAGAAAGTTAAAGGTCATAACAAAAAGTCAAGTAGTATCAGCAATTGTAATTTTGAGGACCATTTTAAGAATTTGTTTAATCCTGAGATACTCCCGGAAACCGATAATGATACTCTCAGAGAAATAGATCTTGATGATGTACAAGTGTGGATAGAGGAATTAGATGTCGATATTAGCGAAAACGAGGTATCCACTGCTGTTAAAATGTTGAAGTTGGGTAAGTCAGCTGGTTATGACGGTATTATCAATGAGTTTTTGGTTCATGGCTCATCAATATTGATTCCCGTAATGACGAAATTGTTCAATGCTATTTTTAGAACAGGGTATTTCCCATCAGGATGGACTGAAGGAGTTATCGTTCCTATACATAAGAAGGGTAGCAAGGTAATACCGGATAATTATAGAGGCGTCACAATACTGTCATGTTTCAGCAAGTTATTTACTCGTATTTTGAACTTGAGGATTTCTTCTTGGTGTGAAAAATATAGTGTAATTATTGAAGAACAGGCCGGTTTCCGAGAAAATTACAGCACTGTTGACTGTATATTTGTTCTACATGGATTAATTAATATTGCAATTAAAAATAAAGTTAAATTATATTGTGCATTCATTGACTATCGAAAAGCATTTGACTATGTAAATAGACATGCACTTTGGTGTAAATTATATAAGCTTGGGATAAGTTCAAAACTTCTAACTCTAGTTCGAAGTATGTATGAGGGGTTAAGTCTTGTGTGAGGCTGTCCAGTAATATTCATTCAAACTTTTCATGTCGTCTATTGGTGTCAGGCAAGGAGAAAATCTGTCGCCGATTTTGTTTTCATTATTTATTAATGATATAGTAGAAGAACTTTCTTCTATTGATGACTTGGGAGTTGTTATTTCTTATGTACGTTTACTTCTGTTGATATTTGCTGATGATATGGTGCTCTTTAGCAATAGTGTTAAAGGTTTACAAGACGGTTTGGATAGGATGTTTACTTACTGCACGAAATGGGGCTTGACCATAAATACCGAAAAAACTAAGGTTGTTATTTTTCGTAAAGGGGGGTAGACAAGGCAAGGCTGAAAAATGGTCCTATAATGGTTCACCCCTTGAGGTAATCAATAATTTTAAATATCTAGGTTTAATATTTTCAACAGGTGGCAGTTTTTTCACAAGCTCAGAAAATCTTATCAGAACAAGGTTTGAAGGCACTTGGTTCATTGTACAATATATTCAATGATAATGCGTACATTACTCCAGATATTCAGTATCAGTTATTCCAATCAGTTGTTTCTCCTATTCTCTCATATGGTTGCGAGGTTTGGGGCTTTATGGAAGCTAATGCTATTGAAAAGGTACACTTGAAATTTATGAAACACATATTATATGTCAAAATGTCAACTCCATCAACTTTCTTATATGGAGAATTGGGTACATTCCCTTTAAAAGTTATTCGTCTTGTCAGGATTATCAAATATTGGCTTAAGATTTTGAGAAGTAAACCAGATAGATATATAGTTTTGATGTATAATTCATTATTGAATAGTTCAAATGAGAACCCTGATGTTGAAAACTGGGCAAGTTTACTGAGAGATACGCTCTTCAGGTTTGGTTTTGGCTATATTTGGGTTGCCCAATATGTTCCTGAAAGTTGTGATTTTGTGAGAGAATTTACGCAAAGGGTTAAGGACATTTATTCTCAAATGTGGAAACATCAATTATCAACTTTAAGTGAAACTAGATTGTATCTTCATATTAAGGAAACTCTGTGCATCGAGAAATATTTAACTAATATTGATGTTAGGAAGTACCGAATTGCGTTTACACGTTTCCGACTTAGTTCACATATGCTTATGATTGAAAAAGGAAGATGGAGTGTGCCTAAAATCCCATTTGCCAATAGATTATGTCCCTTTTGTACTAACGAAATAGAAGATGAGTACCACGTACTCTTGATTTGTCCAAAATATCGAGAAATACGTAAACAGCATTTAAGTAATACTTTATTGGAAAATATAAGTATGTTTAAGTTTATCAAATTGTTAAAAGGTGAAAACAGTTTTGAAGTACTGAAAGCTGCAAAGTGTATTTATCATATCTTAAATGAAAGAAACAAAGTTGAATTTTTGTAAATCGTCCATACATATCCTCACTCTTGGGCTATAATGATAATAACAATGTGATTGCTCTCTTTATATACGTACATCGCCATGTGCACAGGCAAATATTCAATATATATATATTGTATTGGTCTTTGACCTAATAAAAATCTTGTCTTGTCTCTTGTCTTGCTACCGGACATCTGTCAGGGTCGATCGGTACAGCCCATACTCTCGGGGGAATCAGTTTAACACCAGTGCGGGTCTTGGTTTGTCGCTCGCAGTACTCAAGTTACTCCTGACCCCCACTGTCAACTCCTGACCCCCAAGTGAGACATCTCCCCAAGGCATATTTCTGTGTGGACGGACAGATCTTAAGCCAAAAAACATGGTATTATTCCACCACAATGTGTTAAGAATAGCATCGGGAGACCCCTCTCCGAGTTGACCCACCTCCTAAAGTTTGTTTATTTCGGATTGTGACACGGCCTCGGCGGCTTTAGGTAAGTTCCCCTTCCCTTCCACCTTCACGTGCTTTAATTTACACGTAAACACCTCCCTAGATCGAACAAATCCGGGGTCAAGTAGTATTAATTTTTGATAGTTCAATCTCTCCAAATGGCGGTCCAAACTTGATCGAAATCCGCGAAGTGACGATGGCTCATACCCGTCTCCGTTTGCTTTTTGGGCATCCATGAACAATTTGCACAGTAATTGATTCAGTTCGTGCGTGTGGAGTTCTTCAAGAAATCTGTGTTCCTTCAGAACATTTTGGAAATACAATGAGGCCGTTTTCAAGTCATATTTTGTTTTCTTAGCCGTGTTTACATTTTCATTTTTGGTCAAAAAGTCATCAATTTCTTTATTCCATACTTCATCATTTGTGTCATCGAAATTAGCATCTAGGCCAAGATCTAAATCATTCTCATCTTCTCTAAACAGTTCATTAATCAGTTCTTGTGACAGATCACAATAATCGCCAATCGGCAAATTTGGGGGAGGGGCCAACGAAACAGTCTCGGGCAAAACTTTCAGTCTGTATCTAGTACTTGCTTTTCTCCCTGTGCAGTCCTGACAACACACACGTTGACAATATTCACGAATTTTCCAACCAGATGTCCGTCAATTTTGACAATTAACTTTTACGGGCGACGCCATATATGATTACACTCCCGATAGTCCTAGCAGACGTATTTGTTTACTTATTTAGATTGTTTTATTTTCGTTTTTATGTACAGAAGTTTTAGTTATTTAAGGATTGAACACCTGTGCTTGTAACCACACTAAACAATACATTTTATTTAATTTTTAATTTTTAATTTTTATTTCATAGAAGTGTTCTCGTTTTACATGCTTTCAGAATGTGTGAAAAATTCTGAATGAAAATCATGAATGGAATGAGTGATGAAATTAGTACCGGTAATTTCAAAGTTCGCGTATTAGCCAATCAAATCACTCGAAGGTGTTATTACACATATTAGTCAGAACACTTTGTTATGAAACCTCTTTACGAAGTACCATGTGGGTAATAGACATAATATATAGCATCTTAAATACTTTGCAGGTCTACGATTTGCCCGTTCATTCAGAAACAGATCTGAACAGACCTTAAAAGAATACAAGAAACATTAAATATAAAATACAATGTCCTTCAACTTTCATTAGCTTATCAAAGATTCTTGTCTTCATCCGGTTCTATCATTTCAGAAATGTAATGTTAGAGAGACACAGCAAATTTCCATCAATAACACGTACCATGTAAGAATAATAAGCATCTGTACGTGGAAAAATCACAATTTCTTGATCATTGCACTTTTTAATGAATATTTTGTAAGTGGCAGGTACATCAGTTAGGTTTGACCCTTTACTCGAACATCTGGTGTCATCACTGATTCCCAATGAACCTTTAACAATTTAAACGTTCTCTCACGAGTTCGCGTTTAAAGATTATGTTGCTGCATATTATTCTCGTTTTGAACTTACCATGTATTGCGAATCCATTGGCCAGTCCAGCTCCACCAGACAACGCAAGTGCGATCCAAAATGAAGGGATGACAGGCACCAAAGGGAAGAGACAACACGACGTGGTCATAGTAGTAGCAGCGACTCCATAGATATTGTACCGATCTGGTATTTTCAGGAACAGTAGGGAGCCTATGACCCTACCTGCTGTAATGGCAGGGTGGAGTAGACTGACCTTTTGCAGTGTCACGTTGAAGATACACTGTAGATCTTGCAGTGACGGTCCCAAACAACTGTCAACCATGCCCTTTGGAGAAAGACATTTAAGATAAATCTTACAGTGAAACTGACAAATGTGAACTGTTATATCTGTAAACCGTATTCAGCCACTGTATACTGATTTTCTGTTGTAAAATTGATGATTCGGGAGGTTTGTAAACATCTCCTGAAAAGATTAACTGTTCCTGAACAACACATCATGATGTACTTACATGCAAGAACGCTATGAAACACACAAGCCCTATACGAACAACAAGCCGTGTCAACGTTTTCATCTTGTGGCTGCTCGATGCAATGAAGGCCGTTTTAAAGTAGAGAGCTTTTGCATCCACTCAACCGTCTCTCATTAGCACGATCTGTTAGTCCTGCATATTTTTATAAAAATCATGAATTAATGAAGTAATCGAAAGTAATTATTCTATGTACAACCTTTAATAATAATTGAATCGCGCAAACTTTTTTCCCGAAGTACATTTTGACAGCTGTCCAAACTTTCACCGTACTCGTGTGCCTGTCATCCGTTCAGTTTGGATCGCAATAGTTTTGTTGGGTGGAGCTGGACTTAGCAATTGATTTACAATACATGGTAAGTTCAAAATCAATGTCTCGAATATATCCAGAAACATAACCATAAACAGAAATATAGTGAGAGAACTGGTGTTCGTTGGAAATCAGTGATGACACCAGTAAAGGGTCAAACCTATTGGCTGTACCTATCACTTATAAAATATTCAATAAAACGTGCAAAGAGCCTGGAAGATGATTGCTCCATGTACAGCCATGATATGGTAGAACATTGAGTGAGGGAATAATATTTAGCGTCACATTGATAATATTTCAGCAATATCGTGACAAGAACAGTTTAATTTATATCAATATTAAAATCAATAAATTTAGAACGTAAAAACCTGTCATCGAAGGACAGTAAAAATACTAGAGTATCACGGCTCTTAATTCCAACTAGTACGCAATCATAATAAAATAGATCACTTTACACAACAGTACAATATGAAAACGGGCTATACATGACCAGTAACTGAAGGCTGATCACCACACTAGGGACCATGAGGACTTACAGTCCTTTTGGGACCTGGATTGATCCTAGCTGGATTTATATCAACTCTTCAGCACCTGGCGATAGTCGTCAAATTTAGCCAAAATTCAAATAACAAAACTACCATATTTAAAAAGTCTGGTAAATTTAAATTTCCTTTGAATGTTTTTTGACTTACGTACCTTCTCAGGAGGACAATGATTTTACAATACTTTAATCCCCCATTGAGGATACAGCCACTAACAATCTAAGTTACTACCATGAGCTACCAATAAATAAAATACGTCTACTACAAAACATATTTATCACAATTTATCTATGTTAAATCAATGTCTTTAAAAACATACTTACTTAAAGAAAATTGAAAGTAGTAAAAAAATCCAGATTTTACATTGAAATACTTTTCCACGTTTATGTCTCTGACTGACTGAGTTTAGTTTTACGCCGCTTTTAGCAATATTCAATATCATGTTAAAAGCGGGGACAGCAGGACATGCTTGACCGTTATTCTCTCATCACAAGGAATACAAAACGGAGGATCATCACCTTTTAATAGGTATTCGTGAGTATACCTTGTATGGCCAATACGACATCGTCGCATAATGACCTCTTCAAATCTGACTGACAGTTCAGTAGGTGTAACCGATGGTTGGTTTTATTTCATGTAATTTATTTGGTGTCCAATTTTGTCTACGTCAGATTATAAAACTTTGAGTATTAATATTATTAAATGCTGTGTATTATTAATGGACATTTCTGTGTGTGTGTAACATTACATTTCTGAAATGAGTGAACCGATCTAAGACTAGTTTTTGACTAGCAGTTGAAATCTGAAGAACATGGTATTTAAAGTTTCCTGTATTCTCTGTACGGTCTCTTCAGTGAGTGAGTGAGTGAGTCTCTTCAGATCTATTTCTAAATTAACAGGCAACGCGTAGCCCTGCGAAGTATTTAAGGTGCTATATATTTGGTCTTTCGCTGTCATACACAGTTTACAAGATGTTTCATATATACTGAATAGACAGGTCACAGACAAATGTATAACAATATATTTAGGAAGGTTATCTTGTGGTATAATAGTAGCCGCAGGCTACTATCTCACATAAAACCCTAGAACTATATTAGAATCCAATTTCCAGAATAAATGTAACTAAACATGAAGTCATTATAACTTTGTTATGAGGCAAGCTAGATACCTTGACTGTGTTGATATGATGTATACAGGGTGCTTAGTGCGAAATTAGGAAACATGTATCCATGGTCACTTGAGAAATATGAATACCCTGATGTTCTGGTAAAATTACATTACAATATTTTAATGTGATTATTTTAATAAATGATTTTATAACTGTAAGAAACCACTTGACTTGACCGAAGCGTTCTACCTACTGAAGGCGTACCCCTATATTTGAAAGAAGGCTAGTAGAGTACCAGTTTGTCTTGGAGAAAAGGGTTGTCATGGATCTGGCACGACCTTATGCCTGTTCTGGAACAACCTTCAGAAGGAGCAACTTACTCTTGTTGGAACCGTTCGTTCAAAACGAACATTTGTTCCAGCTGAATTTTTTCTGAAACGTGCACGAGAAGTAAAATCATCTGTTTCGGCTTTCAGGAAACGACAACTATGGTGCCCTATGTGCCAAGAAAGTACAAAGCTGTCATTTTGCTCTCAACCATGCACAGCTCTCATGTCATTGTCGAGAGGAATCACAAGGCTGAAATGATACTGTTTAACAATGAAACAAAAGAAGGTGTGGATTCCCTAGTCCAACTTGCACATAGATATACTATCTAGAGGAGAACCAAGAGATGGCATGTCGTGTATTTCATGAATATGGTTGACATAGCTGCCATTGCTGCCTATATCATCTAGGGAAAAATACTCTCAACACTAAACGCCGATCTCAGTTCAACCTCCATGATTCACAGGTTACATGCTTTGGGGCCAGAAACACCACGCACTATCAATTTGTGGACCTTTTGCGGTTGGGGTACAGCTGATTTAAAATGATTCATATATATATATACATATACACACACAAATTACAGTTATGGCTGCTTGCTTGTGTAACTGTATACCTTTTAATAACCAGTCATGATAAATGAAGCAGTCCCTCATCCACAGCTGTACTGCTTAGTTCTAGGGTTATGCCCTGTATGGTTTGAACAATCCATACAAGATATAAACAATACGCCCGTCATAGGCGATTACATTAGTATATCTGGTTAAAACATACGAGGAACTATTGGGCATAAGGCATATTAAGAATATTAACACAGTCCACTATTGTTTTGGCTTCATTTACATCAGAATAAGCGGGGTAGACAAATCAGGGTTGCTCTTTCAATGTTTTCAAATGTTCCCAACATTTTTTTAAACCTTGGATGAAAATATAACTGAAGTCGAAAACATTATGGTAGTGTGTAACACACATACTTAACGTGAATTTCTCAGACAGTTGTAGACCTAATTTTAAATGCGGGTGTTACAATTACTAACATAACCCCATGTATCCCTGGATGTTTTACCATGAGTGAGGGAGTTACACTTTAAAGTAACATCAACACTCTTTCAGCTAAATCGTGTCTATAAAAGATCTATGTTTTTTATTAATAATTCATCTAGACCACATAGTGACCTGTCACAACATGGGCAGTAATATGTCAAGGAATTCTCATTTGTTTAATATAAACTTTGCATGGAACCGTTAAAATGACTACTCATAACACACTTTACAAAAGTTGAAGTTAGGTAAGGAAAATAGGTATTACAGACAACCGAATAACGATGTTATGCTGCCTTGTACCACTCTCTTCTGTTGGAGATCTGGAGTAGTTGGATGGTGTCTTGAAATCATTAAAGGCACAATTTCACACATTTACGACAATGTTTTGGCCTATATTACATATACAGGGGTATATGTACCCATTTCAGCTTCCTATTGATGCAATAAAAGACTTAGTATATGATATATTTGGGATTACACTTTCTTAGCAATGTACAGATCCTAGAAATTTTGTTTGGTTGAGTACCATTCGGGATTCGAACCCACACCCCCAGAGCCAGGCACCTAATCACCAGCATACAAAGTCAGCCGCCTAACCCGCTCAGCCACCGCGACTGCCACAGTTGTCCGACTTCCATTTTTGTGGGTTGTGTCATTTCATATCCCTGGCCTTATGATCCTTACCGTAGTAAACATGATACATTGTAATTGTAGTAGCTCAGGGCATAAAACAGATCCAGATTTTCCTCGACAAGGAGTGACGTTTGATGTTGATTTTGAATCCACGATTCGCCTAACCAGTTAGGGTTTATGCAGGTATCAAATGTACTGTAAGTGCCCATGGCCTCTGATGTGGCGTTCCACCTTCAGTTCATGATGAAGCAAATTGTGTTTTCAACCCTCTCTATGAAAACCTGTTTCCTAATCTGCCAAGCCTGGTTGAATCAGAATTCAACCACACATATCTGCAGCTAAAATTGATCTCAGTGTTATAGCACCTTACCGACTTCTGTCTTCGCTACCGTGGCAGATGGTGAAACCACAGGTCGATTTTACCCTCACCAAACTCAAAAGGTCCGAAACAAACAGGAATACAACCAGTTACGTTCTAAGTATAACACCCATAGATCTATTTTCACAGACGGATCCAAGGATAATGGCCATGTTGACAGTTATCCAAGACTGGATCCAAGACTGTCTCCTATAGAATTCCCGACAATAGTTCCATTTTCACTGCATAGGCCAAAGCTATCTTCACAGCTTTGACTATATTAAACAACAGAATCATTCCAAAAAACGTCATCGTTTTACAGATTCATTATTTGGCCTTCAAGCACTTCAAAATGTTACTTCAAGTCTTCCTGTCATCCGGGACATTTTAGAACTCCTATAACGACCTTTCTACTGGCCAATGTGACATCGTGCTCTGCTGGTTGCCGGGTCACGTCGGCATAGCAGGTAACACAAAAGCCGATGCTGCAGCTAAAGCAGCTCTTGGCAAGCCCTTATCTCCACTGCTAATTCCGTATAGTAATTTCCAACCCACTATCAAAAGTTATACTCGGGACCTCATGCAAAAAGGTGAGACACCCAGGTAGGAAGAAATATAATTCATGAATTGAAGCCAGCAATTGGTTATACCTACTTGGGTTGTCAGTCAAGACGTGATGAGGTAGTTTTACGGTAGTTATTGGCCACAGTCGGTTTACAAATGACGATCTTTTGAAAACGGATGTAGATGGACCTCCTGTGTGTGTCTCTTGCGATGAAGTGTTCACCATCAAGCATATACTGTTTAACTGCGTGGACTTTTCGACTGCAAGGGACTCGCATTATGAAGTGATAAATCTGAAAGATCTGTTTTCCCGGGTCAGCGGGCATCTCATTGTTAGCTACCCGATGGGAGTTGAACTGTACCATAAATTGTAGCCCTGTAATGTGAATAACAAATTGCCTGCTTTTGAATTTGGTGCTAAACATTTTCGGTTTTTGAATAATAATGTAATGAATATATGTTTTCAAAATCATTTGTACTTTGTGCTCAAAATGTGTATGACTTCAGATATGATCTCGTCACTATATGACTGGAATAATGCCGATGTGACGTAAAACTCAACTCAACTCTGGTGTACCCTGCCGTAATATTGCTGGAATATTGCTAAAAGCGGTGTAAAACTAAACTCACTCACACTCAGTTAATAGTGCTATTATTGTAAGTTAAATGCTAGTTTTAAAATATATATCTGTGATATTTAAGTTGGCATAATGGCCTTTATCGGCAGATTTTACAAGTTTTTTATTATCAATATATGATTTGTTTTGGTGACTATTTGGTTGAAACATTGTCGATGTGCATTTATCTTTGAACTCCTTCACCCATAATATGTTCCGTGGTTTGTCCAATCTCCCCCTACGTGTTTGTGGATTCCTGTTTGGTATAAGATCCAGTACAAGGCGTGCTTGAATTCACGCTTCCAAGTGACATGACAAACCAGATTGCATAAGCGTAAAACAAAACAACACAATTTTCACGATTCAAAGAACGGTTACACATACGAACAGACCGTACATGTCTTTATTTGACTGAGACGAAGCACCATGTAATTGTACTAAAAATGGTTCCAAACTGGAAAGGCACAGACTTGAAAATAACAAAGATGTAAATCTTGCTCCCTGTACAGTCCACATGGTAGTGTTGGGAGAAGAGGTATAGTGTTCATGAATACATGCTCGTGATACAGAATCAGAATGGTACTAAATATTAACCCTGACGATCAAAGCAGAATTTATCTGATAAAAAAGATCATTTGAGGAAATGATCTCTTATGATAAATGCCTTCTGGCTGTTAAAAACTGATCTTATAAACATCCACTTTTAATAGAAATTATTGAATTGTATAATGACCTTGCCACTGGCCAATGCGACATCGCCATTTGTTAGTTACCCAGCCACGTTGGCATTTCTGAGAACACAATGGCTGATTTTGTTGCTAAGGCAGCACTCAACAAATCTGTGACATCACTTCTTATTCCATACTCTGATTATACAGCTATCATTAAATCGTATATAAGTGGGAAAACCAAGTAGGTATCAATAAATTACACGAAATAAAGCTAACTATCAGGTACACCTACTTGGGTTGTAAGTCCAGATTTGAGGAGGTCATCATGCGACGATGTCGCGTTAGCCATACAAGGTGTACTCATGAATATTTTTTAAAAGGTGAGAATCCTCCGTTTTGCATCCCTTGTGACGAGAGAATCACGACCAAGCATGTTCTGCTTGACTGCATTTATTTTTCCATCACAAGGAATAAATATTTCAATGTTAAAACAATGAGAGACCTTTTTAACGTTAATGATCATTTCATTATTGCTTTCTTAAAGAAATAGAATTGTTGCATATTTTTTTTTATATGTTCTGTAAATAGATAAATGTTTTATAATTGGGTAGTTTAGATTATCAGCTGAGATTGTTCAGGGCCGTATCCTCAAAGGGGTTAAAGTACTGTAAAATTATTGTCCTCCTGAGAGGGTAAGTAAGTTCCAAAACATTCAAAATCAATTTAATCTATCCACTCCTTGTAATCACAGAATATGTGTGCTTTTAATGTATGGCGAGGTTTGTCTAAATTGTTAACAGCTGAAGGGATGGTGTAAATACAGCTAGGAATCATGGTGATCTACTTTTAGTTGTCGGCAATATATAACCTGCTTTGATATTGTGTTGCCCTCTATAGTTAAACTGTTTCAGATTTAACTACTGGTGTTACGTTTCTACCTTGATAATCTAGTTATTTTACTTCGTTGGCAAGTTTTTCTAATTCAGTTGGTAACTTTTAGTCACGATATGGCTGAGATACTGCCGACGTGAGTATAAATCTTAACTCACTCACTTTTTTGATAAAAAGAATTAACATAGTCACGCAAGACCTTGAACGTCATTCGTTTTTCAAATGGGATAGAGAATGGAGAATCCTCACCTTCAGTTACAACGCATGATTATATCATCAAATGGCCAAAACGACATCATCTTTTACAACCAACAGTAAGCGTGACCAATGGTTGTTTTTTTGCATTTAATATACTGATGCTTACTTAGGTGTCCCACTAATTAGACATAATACTTGTAGCATTGTCACTTTAGCTTTGTGTTTTATAGGTAGCGTCTGATCCAATGTAGTGAAACCAGGATGTGAAAGTAATATGTTCCTAAAGTAAACTGCATTAAGGGAAAGTGCATTATTTACATTTTAAGACTACCCTTCAGTGTCACAATTGATCGGTTTTCCCAATCTGACAGTCAGGTATAATAGCATTATCATTAACAATTGCATTGTCAGGACAGCGACCATAACATAATTCAACATTTGAATACAGACATCTGCCATCAGTTGTCCAGTCAGAAGAGACATGGCGGAATATCCAGCCATATCTGCTATTGAATATATGCCATACAAAACTGTTCTATGCTCACTTGACTCGATAGACCATGCCTGAAGAGCCGAGAACACAGGTGCACAAGTAAAGGCCAAGGCACTTGTTCCTATCCACAACCATGTGATATTAATTTCTGATATGTAAATAAGGATAATGGAAACCGTTACTCCTAACATCGAGCATACATTCATCACTTGATATTGTGTAATCACGTAGCTACTAAATGAACCGAGCAATTGTCCAATTGTTAAACAGGCGTAAAATGGTAAGGCCATGTTTGCCATCTGTTTTGTGCTTGCATGCAGGCTGCAATGAATGCCAAATGTTGGTACGAATTCACCGTATACGTCAATACTTGACCCACAAAGTGAAGTGTAAAGAATTACTATGACGAAGAATATGACATTAAATATGATAAATTGGATCATCTTGTTCTCCTTCGGTTGATCCTCGTTCAGGGTAATTTGATTTTTAAACGCTTGTTGTATGAGTAAATAACCGATAACAATAAGTGCCCCTAACCCGGCAATAATGAGAAACCCGTATGTTAAATCAGAACTGAAATCGTAACATAGTTCTTGGGACCGGAAACTGTTGTTAGGTGCAACAAATGACATATTCTCCTGGTGACTGGTCGATTGGACGAGTTTGGTGTTCTCAAGATGGCTGAACTTGTCACCAAGAAAAAATGAGATGATCAAGGGTCCTGAAAATTCTCCAGCTGACACAGAAAGGTTGAGGATGTGAAAGGAGGCAGCGTTCATTGTGCTCAACTCCCCAGTCTGGACAATCCTTGCTGTCAAATAGAAGGAAGAATATTTTCTGGCTCTTTCGTGTTCTGTGCAACATGATTTCTGCCATAATACCATTTTACCATGACACTTAAAACAGTACCCAAACCCTGTCAATTTACGAGAGTATATTCTCCCTAAAACCAAGGCAATATTGTGAACGGAAATTTAAGACAAATAGCCATTGCAAGAATGTTTCTGAATCTAAATGCTGATTTGATATTTCACAAAACATACTTTAAGCCTTACATGTGCCTAGTCCCGTTGTCTGTTGGACAATAAAATATGTTTAAACCAAGCCTTACATGATAATAAGAGATTGTGCTTGTCAATAAATAGAAAACTAAAATGCCTCCTGGAGCTTCATAAATACGATTTTTTCTGTGAATAAATATATTTGATGTAGCAGATACTGAGACGGAATGTCACATTCTTTCAGCGGTGTGGGAGCAGAGGGATAACCTAGTGGTTTGAGCGTTCGCTGGTCACGCCAAAGATCGGGCTGGATTCGTCACATGAGTAAAATGTGTGAATCCCATGACTAACTCAGCTTAATTGTTGGAAAGTAAACAAAAGCACTTACCATGATAAAATAGTCCAATGGCCATTCCAGCTACTCCAAAAAACACAAGCACCAGCGAGAAGGTGGGTAGGATAGGTACAACAGCCAACAGAGAAGACGTCAGAGCCAGAGTCGCTGTGATGACTGCAAAGTCGCTCACACAGCCACGGATTTTGAAATAAAGCAGGGACCCGATAACCGTCCCTGCGGAAAGTGTCGGGAAAATAAGAGTAACGGTATGGAGTGGGACATTGAAGATGCATTGTAGATCAGGAAGTGCAGGCCCCAGAGAACTGTATAGCATGCCCTGAGAAGAAACACAAAAATCAGTTTTCATTCAAAACAGACCATGGAACTATTTCTTGTAGTTAATTCATGAAAACCTGACCATGATATTTGAATGTAGCTACAGTTGCACAAAGAGTTGAATTAGTGAGTTTAAAAATTAACGTAGTCAGCGACGAAGCATGTTTACACAAATCCACATACAAAACTTAATCAGGGAATATGTACAGATGTCCTATAATGTAACTTCAAGGACGATTTGACCATGCTACTTGAACGTTGCAAGAACTCAGCATGGAAGTGAGTGAACGAGTGAGTGAACGCATTGGCGTTTGTTCAGTCATGTAGCTACGAAACCCCGGTCGTCATGCAATTTTATATTTAAAATCTTTATTTCAAAATCGTATACATACATATTCAAACCTTCGCAGTCTATTTGCTGTAAGTCAAAGCTTGGCCACCTCATGGGGATCATGGCGACTTACAGTATTTCAGCTCCCAGCACGATATATATGTGAAGATCAGGGAGTGAATTGGTCTTCAGCAACCAACAAGAGGCCTAGGCGACTAACGGGATCGGGTGGTCAGGCTTGCTGACTTCGTTGAACATGTCACCGTGTCCCAATTGCGCAGATTAATGCTCATGCTGTTGATCAGTGGATGTTCTGGTCCAGACTCGAATATTTACAGGCCGCCGCCATGTAGCTGGAATATTGCTGAGTACAGCGTTAAATTACAAACAACACACAAAGCCGGCACGAAACCCCATCAGAATTTATGTCATAACATTAGCTACGTTCGTTTTCACAGTTAATGTGAAGTCTTTTCTATTTACAAGTTTCTTTTTTTCAATTTGTGTATATGGCGTTCTCGTTATTATAATATGTAATTGTTGAAAACAATTGAGAATTGTGTATGTTTGGCGCGCAATTAATATCATATACTCACATCAAACAACGACACCAAACCCAGAAATCCTAGGCGAAGGCGAACTTGTGTAGGTGTGTTCATTTTGTCTGAGCTCTGACTATGTGGACGACTTTTATTGTGATTTATAATTTTCATACGCTGTAGTAATATCAATATACACAAAGAAGTGCAGGTAATATTCATTTTGTAATATGCATTAAGTGTTGCGTGTCTATTATTGATCTGTAATACAATTAACTTATAACGCACGTGGTAAATGACAGATGTTGCCATGCTTTATCATCCGGCAAAATGTTAACATCGTCAAGTTTGTTCTTGCATAACACTGCAGCTGAATATGCCACTTTGGCACTAATAAAGGTTTTGACCAAAAATGGTTTTCCTTTTATACAATTGACCCTGTTTTGAAAACTGGCTACATTTTGGTAGTTACAAAGAAGCACATTATGACGTCTTCAATGATTGTAAATATTAAAAACACTCGGTATAAAACATATGCGTTTACAATATTTGATAAAACAACGAGGAAGCACGTCCTGCTTGTCTGTGTTCAATATTTTTATCAAAAAGGATCTTCAAGGTCCCTGCCTAAAAAGGATGTTTTGCATCAGATAGGTTCCCGTTTGATCATCGGGGTTAATAATCGCTGTATTCCGGATATATGTTTATTATGACTATGTGTGTATTATGACTATCAAAAGGTGGCAATAAGTTGGTAAAGGGGAGTGTTTGCTGAAAAGCTGCAGGCCCTAAAGACACAGAACCATAAAAAGTTGTGGGTCCTGATCAAAATGTGTAAGCCCTATTATGATATTGAAATAATACTCTTAGATATTGGGAATGAAAAAAGCTTCCAGCCATAAGGACCCTCAGAAACAGTGGTCCGAGTGGTTTTCAGTCGGCTTCGGGCCTAAGGACCAACGTTAATTTCGAACGCTGGGTGAGGTATCCTGTCCCAACACTACCATGTGGACTGTACAGGAGGCAAGATTGGCATCATTGCTATTTTCAAGTCTGTGCCATTTCATTATATTCGGGTGTAAAAGCTTCAAGGTAAATTAAGCATACCCAGTATCTTAAAACGTAGCAGTTTTACCATTATATATTTTGGGTAAATGTTCCTACAATCACCAACGGCTGAGGGGATGATATACATCCAGCTAGGCTCCACGCAGGTAGCAAAGGTACTGTAAGTCCTCATGGTGCCTAGCATGGTGATCTACCTTCAGTTGCTGGTAATCTATAGCCCGTTTTTCATTATACTGTTATATATGATGATGTATTTGTAGTTAAATGCTAGTTTTAAATACCATCTGTGATACTCTAGTTATTTTCACAGTCCTTCGATGACTTGTTGTTTAACAAATTGTATTTATTGTGCAAATCCCGTCACTAAATGGCTGAAATATTGCCGATGTGACGTTACATATTAACTCACTCACTCATTACGTTACCATTTTTGGGATATAAGATGGTGCTTCTTTTCAATCAAATAAAGATATGGACATGGTGTGCATATATTTAGGGGATACCTGTACTGTGTGTGATGTTTACGCGTGGCCGATATAACGTTAAATTTGCGGCTATATAACCACCGGTATACGTCCCCAATTCGTCGAACACAGTACAGTTTTCCCTATTCTAATTCAACTCGTTTTATGCTGTTTGTTCGTGAAAAAATCTTTATTTATACCAGGTCAAAGTTACTCTAGGTCAAAGGTTAATCATATCACTCCTTGAATTTACACAATCGTCAGAAAAAGTAGTTCCCTTTTCAAACTGTACACGTTTATTCTGTGCACACAGACTAAATCTGACAATGATGAATAGATCATAGCATTATAGATAAAATGGACGGAATTATGATGAAACCGCCCTTTAGTTACAGACATGAGCGGCCCGCTGATTCCTCAACTACGGGCCATTATCAGTTCTGTTGTCAAATGACGTCCCAGCAGGTCCATGATGACGTCATAAATCGTGTTTCATGATCTAACAGTGTTGAGTCAACAGCCCGTTGCGAGTAAGTTGTTTGAACTTAAAATTAAATTTATGATACTGTTGTGTGTTTTTACACAAACTCCACCCATTTTAGCTGGATACGGGAGTTAATTGACCTATGGCTTCTGTAAATGACAATGTCCTGCAAAAACAGCGTTACCCCAATAGAGTAGGGATACGTTCAAAGGTTTTGGTGAATCGGTTTTCAAATTGCGACCGTATATGCTGATTATACGGTCGGAAGTTTATAGCTTTGACCAATCAGAACTCGTGTTACATAATAAGTTGAATTAGAATTATAATTGTTGTTTTGAATCGTGAAAAGTGTGTTGTTTTGTTTTACACAAATGCAGTCCGGTTCAGCAGGTCGTGTTAAAATGATATGGTTTAAAAAGCCGGAATTAAGGAACGACTTGTATTGGTCGTGTACCTAACAAAATCCACAATCAATGTTGAGTCGAGTTGTGTTGAGTTGAGTTGGGCTTTACGTCACATAGGCATTATTTCAGCCATATAGTGACGAAAGCAAGTCTGCATTCATGAACATTTCAAGTACAAAGTGTAAACGAGTTTTAGTTTCAAAACATATACATTCATCACATTCTTATTTAAAAGCAGAAGATGTCATAGCACCAAATCCAAAAGCACTCAATTCGTTATTCACATTACATAGTTACAATTTATGGTACACGTCAACTTCCCTCAGGTAGTTAATAATGAGATGCCCGCTCACACGGGAAAATAGATCTTTCAGATTTCTTGCATCATAATGTGAGTCCCTTGCAGTCGAAAATTCCACACAGTCAAGTAGAATATGCTTGATGGTGAACACCTCATCGTAAGAGACGCACATGGGAGGTCCACCCCCATCCGTTTTCAGCAAATAGTCATGAGTAAAACGACTGTGACCAATACGACATCGTCGTACAACTACCTCATCACGTCTTGACTGACAACCCAAGTGGATATAACCAATTGTTGGCTTCAATTCATGAAGTTTATTTCTTCCCACCTGGGTGTCCCACCTTTTTTGCATGAGGTCCCGAAGTATAACTTTTTATGGTGGGTTTGAAATCACTATACGGGATTAGCAGTGGAGATAAGGGCTTGTCAAGAGCTGCTTTAGCTTCAGCATAGGCCTTTGTGGTGCAATCATGTGTATGGGTCTGACAGACCAAAGAACATATATTGTTGGCGAATCTTGGATTCGAAATCGACATCAAACGTTTCTGTCACGTCTAGGCGACGAAAATCTGTAACACAGGATATGATGACTGAGATGGTTGATCATGTGTATTCCCTTTACAATAAGTTTACATAAAATAAATCTTGTGACGTTTAGTTCACACTAAGTATAGCCCACATGGTATGATACTCCACAGCTACTGAAAGAACACTTGTGATTATTCTTGAAATATATGCTAATGGACTGCAGACATCAACTGAAAACATTTTTCTATGTGGTCATAAATGGATCAATTTATTCAGATACATGTATATTTTCATGTTAAATGAAGCAGTACATCGTCGACAGCTGCACTACTTAGTTCTAGGATTATGCAATGTATGCACCAGATATAAAAGTCAGTTTAATACGCCAGCCACCGTAGGGGAACAGTCTGGGTTAAAACAGCTGAAGTTTGGTTGGTTGGCTGGTTGTGTTACGCCGCACCCAGCCATAGTTCAGCTATATGGTCTGTAAAAAATCGACTCTGCATCAGACAATACAGTGATCAAGAGCATAACCATCAATTTACGCAGTTTGCATATGATGGAATGCGTCAGCCAAGTCAGCAGAGCCTGACCACATGATGATGTTAGTCGCCTCTTACAAGCTTTGGTTGCTGAAGACCAGTTCTAACCCGGATCCTCACGGGTTACCTAGTGTCTTGGAAGACAAATCTATTTCCAAAACATCTTTACCTATAAACATCGGAACCTCTTCGACGTTCGACATAGCAGTCAACAACTATGATCATTTGGTTTTGATTTTCCAGTGTGTATGTGTGTGTGTGTGTGTGTGTGTGTGTGTGTGTCTGTGTGTGTGTTTAAGAGGGTAAAGTAACAGTTGCAGGAAACAGCCTCAAGGGCGGGACGCACGTGCAGCTTAGAATGTCAACATTTAGGGGGTGTATCAAAACTCTTCCAGACTGGAATCTGAGGAAATTCCTGATTCCCTTTCACTACTCTCAGATTGTACACTTATGATGACTGGTTGAATGGTGGCATATTCTAAACCACTTTTTATCCAGCACTGATTGTCTATTTAATTCTCAACGTTCTGTACACAGTTTTGCCAGATTGCTGGTGTTACTTTACTTATGGCGATGTGTACTTCGTTTTGAATTTCCAAAATTTTGCATCTGATATTGTTGGGCCCCACATCAGATTTTGTGATAGCCCTGATAAGTTCTATTGGATTGAGACCACGATGGTAAGGCGGTAAACATTTCATGGCTGTGAGCTTTGAGATAATGATCTACCTGATAGGTTGGTGTTGTTTCGTTGCGCTTTAGTATGTCATACAAAAAAAGGTTTAGTTGTTTTTGATGGAAACGGAATATCTTGTTTTTCTAGCCATGCTACCTGCTGTTGGATGTTGGAGCTTTTGCATTTGGATCCTGCATGCTATGATATGGTGCGTTGTACATAACAATTAAAGGTTTCTGAGGAAGTGCTGGTACCAGCTGTGTTTTATCCCAATTTAAGAAAACATCCCCATTCATTTCAGTGTGGTAATCTCCGTTAACAGTCTTTGGATTTAGTCTTGAACACGAGTGAACAATCAGGTAGAAACCCCACACATGTACGATCTGCGTGTAACACTATGAGTGGCTCACCATTGCCTAATGGCAATTTCCTGTTGGTTCTACAGAGGAGGGATACCCATTGTGTGCTTGCAGTGTGGCTGGCGTTCACTCATGTTTCATCCACTTTCCATGTTCGAATCCTCCTTGACTTTTTTGTCTGATAGTGTGTAAGTATGTGTTGCGTAATCGCACAACGTCAGCTCCTTCACATAGCACCCGCTGTTATAACGAAACCCAGATTTATGCAAAAGTTTCCATAACTGATATTTGGATATAGTCAACGAATGTGTGTTTTCAAAATGCGCAAGGAAAGGACTTTATTTTTGCGAAAGAGACTTCTAAAAGCATTTCTTACTAACTCTTTCTGAAAACAGTCAGTCAACTGTGCCTGACTCGTTGCCTCAAAACATTTTTCAATTGTACTTCAGACAACCCAACTGCACATGCCGTGCGTTTAACAAATTTACCCAGAGCATGTCTAAGGCGACCCTTTCAATTACGCCTTTAAAATATCTTAAACTGTGACAATAATGAACTTGATTCAGAGGTGAATATTACTGCACGCGCTTTCCGCCCTTGAGGCAGTTCCTGCAACTGTAACCTACCCTCGTAAACCTCCCACGGAAATGAAAACAAAATGATCATAGTTTTTTAAGTAACTTTATATTTGGGAGACAAACGTTAGGAATCCTTTTTCCAGAGTTGGTCTGATGTTTTCATTACATTCTGCGTTTAAATGAATGTTTGATCATGAACCAATTTGGACTTTGATTGAGATTCATCGGTATCATTTTGACCCAAACAGACTATAGTCACGAATGCTCCCAGAAGACTCCCATAACTTGCATAAGGGCCCTCATGTTTCCAGTTGAGTATTTTCTCTGACGATCTTGTAGGCTTGCTTTGGACATTTTACATGCGCTTTCTGACATTTTATGCACTTTATTTGTGAACAGCTGCTATTTTCAAAACATTATATATTTTTCAAAAACCAGAAACTTGACATGCTGTTTTTGAGTTTATTTACTGAGTGCATATAACTGATTCAAACATGTCACCTTTGCTCAATTACAGTAAAATCATCACTTTACAAATGTACAAAACATGACTATCCAGAAAGTGTTAGGTAAAACCACAGAGGGCTATTAAAGCCACTTAGACAAAGTAAAAAGACAGTATCTTGTGTGACCACCATGAACATTGTGTCAAGACATTACGTCGAACTGGTGTTCCCGTAGCCGATTGCGCACTGTCTGGTTGGAGATTCGGCATAGGCCAGGGATTGGGGTTGTTGTCAATGTTGCGGTCATGGTGCGTGATGTTTCAACCAGATGTAGCGATTCTGGGCGGCGGTGGTAACTCTAGGTCGACCTGATCTAGGTCTGTCATTAACACTCCCAATATTGTTGTATCGGTTCCATAGGTTTGAGATGGTCTGTCTGGACACGCCGAAGTGCCTTGCCACCTCATTCTGCGATGCCCCTCATTGTAAACAGTCGATGGCATTATGTCGTTAAGCTTCTGTCAGTCTTGGCATTCTTTTGTCGTCTATAGAGGCTTAAAGCAATGCATGTGGAGTACCGTTGATGTGGCTTTTTATAGCCTACAGTCATAGGCTTCAGCTCGGAGTGATACACAATTTCATGATGCACGTGCATTTCATGCAGGGTGCTTTTTAGCGATTCCCTACAAACATGAGTGTAACGTTACGTTTTTGTTCAACGTTTCTTTTTTAAAACGTTTTGACGTAGGCAACCATTCCTCCACATGTTGGAATTCAGCATGGATTGGTTTGTGTCAACTATTTTCCTAAGTTTCAAATTGTTCCTACGCCTTATTTCTTTTTTCTTTTGAAGAGTATATTGAAATATACCTAGTCGATTTTAAACTGAAACACTGTGCTTAAACTTTAGTTAAATTGGATAGTTTAGGCTTATAATTGCATATGCAAGAAGAAGAAACACTATATTTGCGATTCATAAACAGTAGTTAGAAATATGCATTTAGATATATAAGATGGATAGCTGCTAATAAGTACATTAGAACATGCTTTCAACAAACCATTATCATCATTATAACTATTGTTAAAAACAGGTTATAAACGTTTTAAAGCAGTATTTGGGCTTCAGTAATGCTTATTACTGTAGGAATTAAACAGAAATATAGTTGTCGTTCTTGTATTAAGCAGTTCTATAGTACTGTCGGAAATAGACAAAAAACTTTCTCATTTATCTCTACAATTTATGTAGTTGATATGTGCAAGTGTGAAATATCTCTTAAACTAAATTCGGCCTAACTACAGTCTCAATGGTAGGGACACAAGAAACGTAGAAAAAGGACTATATTGAGGAGAGATTAGTGCAGAAATGAGCAATGCGATTTTTTTCTAAGTCCAAAACGAATTATTTGGAACAGACCATGGCTGTATGCAAATTACTGTGCGACGATATTGTATTATAAAAGACACTTTTTAAATAACCAATTATAAACGATAGGTGGCGTAAAAAATAATAACTTTCATGCTGAAACTATTAAGGATGTAGCTACCATGGAGTCTCACTGTCACTATATAAAGAAACAGATAGGAGGGTTCGTCTCAAAAGCAAAACCTGGACGGGTGTCGCAGACGATCGTTGGGGTCGGGCTTGGGGATATAGATATCATAAGATGCGATAATCCTTTTAGGGAAAATATACTGGGGAAGTACACAGCATGTCATAACTACAAATAATATCCAGTCCTGTCGATCTTCGCGATGATTAGCCACCTATATATTTTGAGACATTTAATACGATGCGAGTCAGGTATCAAACTGTCAACATAAACTTTATGAAAGAAAGACACTTAAGCTGTTAATCAATAGATGAGGCATAGTCAACACACATGAAAAAAGCACAAAATATCTTTCGACCCCTTCTGTAGGCAGCACATGCAATGCAAGGTGAGTCGAAACCTGGCTGAGCGACCTAATTGCCATCTATAGTCTGATCTATTGTTTTCAGCAGCTATTTGATTTTTCTAAGTTGGGGTAAACATGCTTTTCTGGATATCCTATTACCCATCCCACTTAATGCCAAGTTAGGGAAGTGGGTTATTTCGATATATCTATTTGCAGTTGTGAAATATGAAATTCGGAGGGGCACAAGTCAGTTTTTGGTTTGACCCGGAATAACACAAGCTGGCCACGATTAGTCAACATCCTAACAGTTGAACGTGATGCGGAGACAACCTACACGCCTTAAATCTTCAGCGGGTTTCACTGTCTTCATGATGAAGTCCTTGGGCATGTGTGGTTTTGGGGACCCGTCCATCGGTCCAGTGTGAAGTCATCACCTACTTCCCGTGTCATTTCCCCTTTATTTATCTGACGAAATTTAGTTTTGTCATCAGAGTTATTGCGATGCTCAAGTGTCTGAGTAAGAAGAATTGCAAGCGCATGTGCTGACTGGAGTCTCATTTTGACTGGAAATGTTGGCATCGACTATGACTGACACATGGGGAATATCAAACATGGTGTTTCACAAGTCTAGTTTATCATCTTGAGCCTTGTAACTCTCCAGTCATACAATCCGTATTACAAAGTTGAATGTCGGTTTAATCTCATCAAAGATAGTGTTTGACAAGTCTAATTTATCATCTTGAGCATGGATACTCCGTTCCTCCATGGATGGACAACTCCATCTTTCTTGCCTTGTTTGATCACAACCAGGGAATCACTTCTGATATCATAGATGGAGTTATCGACTTCCACAAATAGTTTGTGATAGCGTAAGAAGAATACACGACCTCCCCTTTATATTTGAGCAAGTAACATGTTTCTGCCGAGAACTGAAAGCATGAGTGCTCTTGATCAGAGTTTGTATCGTGACCATGATCGTCACCATGAGTGTTGCATATTAAACATAAATGTAGACGATATAAACATCTATCGTCGAAGGACAGTTAAATAACTAGACTATCACACATGTGCATTTAAACCTAGCATGCAGTCTTACAACAATATGTCTACAGAACAACAGATCGAGAAGCACTGAAGGTTGATCGCCATGCTAAGGACCATGGGGAGTGCTTTTGCTATCCTCATTGACACTAGCTAGATCAACACCATCCCTTCTGCATTTGGCGATTATACTCGATTTAAGCACATCAGATAAAATGACAACTCTGTCATCTGACAATGCTGGATTTTCTG
Organism: Haliotis rubra; assembly: GCF_003918875.1. Taxonomy (NCBI): domain Eukaryota; kingdom Metazoa; phylum Mollusca; class Gastropoda; order Lepetellida; family Haliotidae; genus Haliotis; species Haliotis rubra. The sequence goes on from NW_025767637.1 coordinate 76,925, forward strand.
TCGATCCTGTGATACTCTCGTCAAGCAATTCTCTCACAGACTTCGAATTATCCCAACATCTGACTACACCATTAGCAAATCTAGTTGTTTCTTCGGCTTTGGCTTTCTAAACAATCCAGCCTGCATTCGAGTCGATACACAGTTTGTCTCAGTTCGAGAATTTCATGGGTAAAATTATTTTCCTCCTGAGAAGGTACGTAAGTCCCCAAAACTTTCAAAGTCAATTTCGCTCAACCATACCTTTTAGTCGCAGTATTTTTGTTATTTTAACTTGCGGCTAAATCTTCCTACCATCGCCAGCGGCTGAAGGGATGGTGTAAATCCAGCTTGGGTCCATGCAGGTAGCGAAAGTAGTGTAAGTCCCCATGGTTCCTAGTATGGTGATTTACCTTCAGCTGTTGGCGATATATAGCAACTTTTTTAATATTGTATTGTCTTTCATAGTTAAGATCTTTTAGATTTTCATACTAGTTTTACAATATATCTGTGATATTCTAGTTATTGTTACTGTCCTTCGCCGGCAGGTTTTTATAATGATTTATATCAACATTATAACTTCTTGATAGTCACGATATGGCTGAAATATTGCCGACGTGACTTAAAATCTTAACTCACTCACTCCAATCACTTGTGACCTTAAACTCCGTTTTCAAACTTAAATCACCCTCCCTACCCTTGTTTTTTTCAATCTATAGCCCGTGTTTTATATTGTATTGTCTTCTTTAGTTAAAATATTTTAGTTTTACATGCTAGTTTTACATTCATATCTGTGATACTCTAGTGTTTTACTGTCCATCGTCGACAGGTTGTACTCTTCAAAATGTTTTCATTGCACGAATTGTTTTCGTCACGATATGGCTGAGATATTGCCGGTGTGACGTTAAATATTAACTCACTCACTCACGCGAGAATTTCATGTTAAAACATCTGACATGTGTCATTCTTAGGCGATGATACGTTAAGTTAACGTTAAGCCATCTCTATCATGTAGTGCCATTGTACTAATCGGTATACAGCAGCATGCACGAATATGATGATATTGCAATTGTGCCCTCGTCAGTTTTTCATTGGGAGTGTAAAATGCACCACTTTGTTCAGACTTACAATTGATTAGATATAGGGCATCAGGAACAAACGCGGCAACAGAAGAAAGAAGTGTTGTTTTGGATTGTTGTTTTGTTGATAAATTACCCGTTACTCATAGATAAAGTTGAAATTAAAATAATTCTGCGCAATAAAAAGTACGTTTTAAAAATGGTCACTGATATACGTTTCATGTGGTAGATTAATGATCATTTGCTAAAATGGCGTTACCTATAAAGTATTTATCGATAGTTCCCCAGTACAATTGTAGAATATATTTTGATATCAATGCTGACTTCGATGTTTGTTACGTGCCTGACTGAGTAGACGTTTAGGCAGGTTGGCTATAGTATCTAAGAGCCATGTTCTTTACTGAAGTCGTATTTAGCGAATATTGCTGAATTCAACATAAGATCATTGTTGCAGAACACCAGTGTTTTGTTTGTTCATTTGATGGTGACATGCTGTGTTGTTGTATAACGCTGCTCTCGGTAATATTCCAGCTATATAGCGGCTGTCAATAATCGATAATGTACATGAGCATCAATCAAAACAATCAGAATACGATGACATGTGCCAACCAAGTCAGCGATGTTCACCAACCGACCCCCTTACAACAAGCATGGGTTGCTGAGGACCAATTGTAACCCAGAAGAACATCGGTGTTTCTTATCCACTTCCTGCAGCAGTAAGGGATGTGTGTTCGCCTTCCGTCTTTTTTCGTATCCACTTTGCGATAACGAAGAGACAGAGGAATACCATTATCTGTATAACAACTATAGTCACCATGGAATAATGGAGCATATGTGGTTCAATGTCACACATCATTTGTCCAATAATAAGAGCTATCAATGATGTTCCTGCCAAGTCAAATAGTATAACGATGACGTACAACGTATGATTCAGTGTAACATTTTCTCCACACCATGCCAGGAGAGCAGCAAATAACGGAGCATAAAATAGTCCAAGAAAATGGGACCCTGCCCATAAGAATTCCACACTTTTTTCTGCAGTAAATACTAGAAAAACTGATCCAACTAAACTTCCGACCAAACACGATGTGACTAAACATGCTTGTGACACTGCTAAGCTTACAAGTACGCCTACGACACGCCCTAACAATGTGACCGCATAAAACGATGACGTCATCAGTGACATTATTGTCTTAGATATTTTGAGATTGCTTCTGGTTCCAAATAGCAAGAGTTGGGTACCGTATACGAAGTTTGCGGCACCTCCTATGAATATGATAAATATTTGCAAGCTCACAAATACATTATTCAGTTTTCCAAAGGTATATTTGTTCTTCTGGTGTGAATCCTTATTGGAGCTCTTTCTTAGATGATAACGTAAAACAGCCAAGAAGACAACTAGAAGTGCTCCGAATGATGCAAAGCTCACATATGCATATGCTATGTTTGACTCTGAGCTTCGTAATTCGATTGGCGTCATGACGAAGTCACTTGTGATGTTGATAGCCTCGCTTTGGCAGGTTGTGTTGGTGAGGAAAGGTGAGATAATCAACGGTCCTAGGATGTTTCCAGTGCACATTGCTATCCCCATCAAGTGGAAGGGTGTGGCTTTCTCTTGACCAAATTCCCCAATTTTGGCAACTCTTGCTGCAATGACATAACTGACATTAAACACAAATTGTCATCATGACATGTTATGTATGTTTAATATTTTCATCCCATTTGACAAAATTCCAGTTACAAGCCTGCTTCTTAGCTAGACAAACAAGCGGCTGAAGAGGTCAGACCTCAACACCGTAGGGGTAGGAAGACTTACAACCTATCCTGAAGGTTAGAACTAAACTATTACAGATATAGACGTAAAAGAATGATGTAAATCTAAAACGTTTAAACTATTGAAGACAATACAATATTTAAACAGACTATAGATCACCAACGACTGAAGGTAGATCACCATACTAAGGACCTACCTTATCTTTACCAAACATAAAGTTTAAAACCTTTCAAACAATTGAATTTCTTTTAAACAAAATAATGTTCATATGGTAATTGACCTGGTTAAAACGATCCTTCATTGTTTTTTCACTTCAATTGATCCCATGCGGGGGAACAATTAATGCAGTCAAGCAAAATGAAATAATCAAGTGAGAATTAATATAATTGAACTATCCTTGAATTAGATAAGTAATATGAGCACATACACAATCACTACTATGACCAGGCTTGCTTCCACCACCATAGTAAAGTTCACCAGAAATCCGTACCGCTGTTTACAACACCACCAGTTAGTCCTAACCCAGAACTTGCAGCTGCAGCCAACCAGAAGGAGGGACACAGAGGTATCACGATTACAAGGCAACTGCTGACAAGGACGCACGTCATCATGAGTGTATACACATTGAACACTGCATACAGAGGCATGTAGAGCACACTGCCTGCTGTCTTGAAGCCAGCGTACAAGGGAAACAGGGTGCTGATGGTCTGAACACTGACGCAATACAGGCACTGAAGGTCATGTAGACTTGGCCCAAAGCAGCTGTCGATGAGTCCCTGAAAAACAGACAGAAGTTGAAATCTTAGCGACAAATACCTTTCCATACTAAAAATACATTTCCAATAAAAGTAAAGATATTTGTTGAAATAATAGTCCATACATGCACGTCTCTCTGGTAAAACCCTTGAAATATAGAAAGTCACATGCCTGATGCCTGTAAGAATATTGTAGTTCAAAGAATCAGTTTCATTAATTTCTCTCTCTCTCTCTAGTTCAAATTCACATTGAAAGGTCAATAGTTGTAGTTCAAAGAATTGCTTTTATTCTTTTCTCTCAAGTTCATCATATTCATATTGAAATATTTGAATTTGAAAGCAGATTCGGGCCAATTCAACGCAAGTGACCTTGCTATAGATTGACTGCAATAAAGAAATAAGGGAATCTGTAGTTCCATATAATGTTATCAGTATCGCAGCATTAACATTCTCAACTTCATCAATAAAGATACACTTTTGACAAAGTTTTACATTTCTAACTCCTGCAAAGCGAGCGAGTTTTGAATGCAGCAAACAGTATTGAAAACGTTGGATACGCACAAATATCATTACTTCATATTGCAGAAATGCTGCTAATAGATTCATTACCTATAACACAAAGTGTTGACAAGCAGAAAATGTCAAAGTTATTCATACCGTTTGTAGACCATCTACTCTCTGACATGAAACGCTCACATGGCAAGCAGGCGACATACTGATCTCGAATCACATCGCTACCAAAAGTTATCTCCCCTTGACACCACTAAATGCAACCCGCTAAAATATTTAACGACAAACAAAAGTATAGGCATTTCTGTCAACCATAACATATTTCATACAAACCCACAAAACAAAAATTCAAACTATATACAGTTTTGGCCGTAACAAATATAAATATCATATTTGTGGTCGGTGATAGAGGTTTAGGATGAGTTGGTTGTTAGGGCACAGGTTATGTGTTGACGGATGAGTTGGTTGTTAGGGCACAGGTTATGTGTTGACGGATGAGTTGGTTGTTAGGGCACAGGTTATGTGTTGACGGATGAGTTGGTTGTTAGGGCACAGGTTATGTGTTGACGGATGAGTTGGTTGTTAGGGCACAGGTTATGTGTTGACGGATGAGTTGGTTGATAGGGCACAGGTTATGTGTTGACGGATGAGTTGGTTGTTAGGGCACAGGTTATGTGTTGACGGATGAACATGGCCCAAAGCAGCTGTCAGTGAGTCCACGGAAGAGACATTTATTTACGTGGATACCTCATTGGAAGAGTGTTCTCCCTGCTTTGACATATAATCTATGACTGTATAAATCTGAACTTAAATGTAAACAAAATTGATTTAGCGGTATACTAGTGGAACATTTTATGTAGAGAACCAAACAGTTACATATGCTATACACGCTTCTGACCATTTAGAATTGAAGAAGCTTGGACTATTGTTGACTAAATGGTTGCACTATATGATGTGATAATCAACAAAGTTCCTGACAATTCCAGGGGCGGTCGGGTAGCCTAGTGGTTAAAGCATTTGCCTATCACGCCCGTGACCCGGGTTCAAATCCCCATATGGGTCCAATGGGCGAAGCCCATTTCAGTTGTCCTCCGCGATGATATTGCTGGAATATTGCTAAAAGCGGCGTAAAACTAACCTCACTGACTCACCTTACCATTCCTGTACTTTCAGTACGCTCACAGTTAAAGGGACCCCTCTCACTCAATCCATACCTTATATGCAGTCGATAATAATGTACACTAAAACATCTGGAAGCAACTTTCTTTGGTGAAAACATGGTTAAAGGACAGAATAAGCCATAAACGACTTAGAAACATAGAGGATATGAAGAAAGAATTGGTCGTATATTGGGATATGCTGTCACAATATCATACAAACTTTGTTTGGTAGTGTACCTAGGCGCCTTCAGTCGTGTATTGCAAGGCAAGGAGGTCTCACAGAGTACTGACAAGACACTTAAGCTGTAAGAGAATGATATCTCATATTTAAGTAAAACTTCAATAGTTTTATATATATACATGTGTTACATATTTGCCGAAACAAGTTTCTCTATAATTTCTGGGAATACTAATAGGGATGCTCCTAACAACATCGTCCGTGTGGTGTTGTAAACTCACGCATATCCGCCGAATTAGGTTCCATTAGGCGGTAAAGGCAAATTAATACTGAAAATTGTATGAACAGGCTACGAAATATCAGTGGTGAAAACAGGTATTCCATTGAATGGAAGCGCCATACAAGTATTAACCCCGCTCAACGAAACACTTCATAGATTTTTCCAAATTTGTGTCAATGTCACATATAAACAGTACCTTAAAAATACACATTTCCGGAAAAGGGAAAAAAACAACAGCAAGTCTTGAACGAATATGTCACGTTCCCATGCATCATTGCATCTAAAAAGAGTTTATAAATGATAATTATAACATGGTCACATCACTGCTTTCAGTAATTCAGGCATGCACTGCCATTTTGAGAGAGTGAGTAAGTACGCCGCATTTAGCATTATTCCAGTAATATCATGGCGAGGGACATCAGAAATGGGTTTCACACATTGTACCCAATTAGGGTCTTCGGCGTGACGAGCGCGCCCTTAAGCCACTAGGTTACCCCGCCGCACCTAAATAAGTGGGACATGGTTTCTATGGGGTAGACGTTCCCGTTCAGCAAGGACAATTGTACGGGTTACTTACGTCAAGACCAGACAAGGCGAGCAACAATGCAAGTTCCATGTAAGCACATTTCGAAGATTCCAGATTCTGGCTAGATGTGGAGTGGCTCATCACAGATACAGTGTGTTACAGGTATCTACGACGAGTATGTACCTAGAGGATTTGCAATGCATATATACAGGAGGCAGATATGACGCGTAATCACTGGTCAGCTACATTCAACTTCGTCAAGGGGTGGAAGGTTAGTGACTGCAATTAGTGTTTTAATGCCTCAAAACCGAATATTTCTGAAATATGTCAAGCGATTTCAGGTTTCTACTCTTAAATTGATGGACATGTTGATGGATAATGGTGTTGTTGATAAAACAAATTTGACTCCATGTTTCAGAGCAAAAGGACGGTGTGTTCGAAAACACTTGCTGTTTCTTTTAGACAGCTCCACACATGCTGTGTACAGGAGCATTAGACCCTGCACAGCTGAGAAACAGTTGAAAAATGTCTGTAGGTAATTAACATTTGGTTGTATATTTCTTGCGACTATATTTGTTTTCAAAGATTTTTTTCGCGAATCAAAAATACATTCCCAACAGCAATTGTTGAAATTACTGTACAACTTGTGACGATTTTAATTATGAATCCTACGTTCATATCAAATGCATGTTATTTATTCCACTCCCTCTGCTGAAACGCAGATGTAGCATAATATAACTGAAAATTATTTCGGTGCAATGAGAACCTTACAAAAACAAGAGAGTGGGTAGTGATATATGTTGCTTTAAACTACGTAAAACGGATGACACACTGGCACCATGTGTGTGCTCGAACACGGGCTTGACACTCTTAAACCACTGGGCTACCCTACCATCCAAGGAAAAAATCAGGTACGCTATTCCTTGTGTTAAAGTGACCATGTGACGGCTATAGTCGTATTGAAACGGTAAATATTACCTAGCGTAAAGGTACATATGCCACGCTTGAAGTTCATTTATTTGAAGTTGTTGTTTTCTGAAATCTGCACAATGCATCTTTCAATGATTCCGAATTTGCAGCGGCATGTTCATGCACAGCACAGTTTGGAACCTGATACTCGCACACGTGTTTTTTAATGTATCAGCTCACAGTGATGGTTTGTCTACTGCGTACTCATAAAACAACTTTGTTTAACCGTAAAGTATCCTTAAGCAATCCCACGTCTTGCTGAAAAAGGGAACATATTTACATCAGTCTTCTTTGTTACACTTGCAATAATATGTCTAACTCTCAAATATTATTGCTAAAAATCTATTGATAAAACAAATTGTGTTCATGTTAAACATTCCACTTTGCACACTTTAACCTAGAGTATAAAACCTGATTATAATCAGAATCTATAAAAGGTCTAATCTTTTCAAGCGAAATGTGATAGCTTGTTTTCCCGATTTCCAACAAGCAGATGCATGTACCTGCTTCCGACAAGATTTCAGGGTTGGATAATGGCGCACGTCTGTTCTGAAACGTCACACTCAGCAATATTCCAGCAGTTTCACAGCGGTCATCAAATCGATTCACATGCCTCATTTTATTCTGTTACAAATGGAGAGCGCTTATTTATGCATAACATTGAAGAGGATGGCTTAGGGGTTGAGATGGAGCTGCTGATATCCCCGGATCTCCTGACGTCCACAGGCAGCTGTTTTCATTCAGGGGGCGGTGGGGTAGCCTAGTGGTTAAAGCGTTCGCTCGTCACGCAGAAGCCCAGTTCCGGTGTCCCCGGCCGTGATATTGCTGGAATATAGCTAAAAACGGCGAAAAACCATACTCACTCACTATAGATATATATATAATGCAAATATAGGGTGTGAAACAACAAAGAAACAAACAAACCTATGTATGATGGTAAGATAATATTTTATTGTTCAGTTGTTTATTTTCAAAATCCATTGTCCGTAAAGTCTACAAACAAAAATGACCGTGACATGTTATCTGATTGTTCAGATGTTTATTTTCAAAATGCAATATCCGTGAAGTAAATGCGAAACTGAAGGCACGAGCGCAGTATCTCAATTGTTTATTTATAATTTGAACGTTACACCAAACACAGGCATTTAAGCAATAGCTCCTGCCTTCACTGACGCAAAATCCTATACCAGCTTAAATACTGAGAACTAAAAATCACTAAAACCCCAATAGTTTAAACACTTGCAATCACACAAAGAGTTGAGTGAGTGAGTGAGTTTTACGGAGCTCCTAGTAATATTCCAGCTATACGGCGGCGGTATGTCAATATTCGACCCTGGACCAGACAATCCAGTGATCAACAGCATGATCATCGATCTACGCAACTCGGACGCGATGACATGTGTCAACCAAGGCAGCGAGCCTGACCACCCGATCCCGTTTGTCGCGACTTACGACAAGCATGGGTTGCTGGAGATCAATTATAGCCCGGGTCTCTTCTCCCCAGTTGTCCCGAAATAACTTTCAAAACATAATTTTAACTAGCTACATGTACTGCCACAAGTTAGTCGCATATTATTTGAAAATATTGCCGTGTTCATTTATCACCCCTCTGCTGTTAAACACAAATAGAGGCAAAAAATTGCGTAACTAAATGGGAACAGCTTGTGTTTTATCCGCGCAAGGCTGTTATTTAATTAAATGTTTTAGGGCTAGTGTCATATGCACTAGGTGGATATTGTCACTTTGCAAATGGGCCTGAATTCACATGCATGCATGAGGGTAAGTCGTGATCATCAGGCCATATCAGTTATTTTAGTATGTGACTGTTAAGTCAAGCATGGAATGCTGAAGACCAATTCTAAGCCGGTTCTTCACAGGTAGCTTAAATACACTAAAAACCCAACGGTTTAAACACTTTGTGATGGAATCACGCAAATAATTACACAAGCCACATTCCAGCTTTATCGATTGGAGATAAATATGTATTTTGTGAAAATGGCTGTAGCATTGATGAAAATATAGATCACAATAAAGGTCAGCATGGGAGAACGGATGATAAATGCCGAAAAACATCGAAGGAAATTTCTACAGAGCCAATGGAAATTTCTACAGAGCGACAATCCTCCTCGTCCTTAAGAAATCCCTGTTAAAGGGATTACAATTTAGACAACATCATGCACATATCTATATCAGTCATTATCAAATGATGTGATGATGATTTAAAAAGACCCATTCAGATCCGGGTTAGAATTGGTCTTCCGCAAATACATTCCTGTCGTAAGCGGCGTCAAACAGACTCGGGTAGTCCCCCTCGCTTACCTGGTTGACGCGTGTCATCGTATCCGAGTTGCTCATGGTGTTGATCATTGGATTATCTGCTCCAGAACCGATTATTTACAGCCCGCCGCCATATAGCTGAACATTGCTGAGTGCGGCGTTAAACAGGCTCGGGTAGTCCCCTCGCTTACCTGGTCGAAGCGTGTCATCGTATCCGAGTTGCTCATGGTGTTGATCATTGGATTATCTGCCCCAGAACCGATTATTTACAGCCCGCCGCCATATAGCTGGAACATTGCTGAGTGCGGCGTTAAACAACAATCAAATCAATCAAGAAACAAACATACAGACAAACACATGGCCCTAAATAAGAACAAGGATCTTGACCAGCTGAACTTTAGTAATTTGTCATTTTTGACTTCATGAATTAAAACATACCATTGAGACACGGAGCATAGCATGCTTCTAAAAGGGTTCATGAAGCGCGGTTACAAGACAGTGAGTTTAGTTTTACGTCGCTTTAGCAATATTCCAGCAATACCACGGCGGAGGACACCAGTAACGGGCTTCACACATATTCTAATCATGTGGGGAATCGAACCCAGTTATTCAGCGGGACGAGCGAACGCTGTTACCACAAGGCTATCCAGCCGCCCCGGTTAAAATACAAGCACTGTTACACTGTTAGAATACGGAGGAAATTTATTTTTGATGGTTCTATATTATATATAATTCTATTTATAATATCTATTTAGCATTGGAGCTAGATTTACCAAACCAAGGTAATTAAAGCTTAAGAATCATTTAAATATGGCACAAAAGCCATTTCCAGGAACATGTCGCATTTCTGTTGAAGGCAGAGTCTAGTTTACGATTTCGACTGCATGGGGCGAATGGGTTATTCTCTAGTAGTGATGTGCCAGGTGTTGCAAATACCGATTTCAGTAAGCCTAAACACATTAGAATCAGACACATGTGATATGCAATCGTAATTAACTATATTTTCAATTATGTTAGTGTTATATTACAATACAGTATAGAGGATCTTTATGGATAACAACTTCTTTATTTCGTGATTGCGATGTTTCGATACAGATTCTTGTACCGTTGTCAAGCAGGGATGATTTATTACAGTCACCTGGAGACGCATGCCTACGGTGTAACGGGTGCTTTTAACTGGTTAACCAAGAATTAGCAGCTCGGACATACATTGTCATATGTACGGTACCTGTCATGATTTGTAAGTAATTACCTTCTTGTTGATCGTGGTGGGGCGTTCGCTCGTCACGCCGAAGACCCGGGTTTGATTTCCCTCATGGGTACAAAGTATGAAGCCCATTTCTGGTGTCACCCGCCGTGACATATTGCTAAAAGAGGCATAAAGCTAAACTCATTCACTCACTCGTTTTAAAGTCTGCTAAAAAGTATTCATTTTATGCTTCTCTGTATCATTATTACGTCCAGACAATACGTAATGTCTGTCCTTATATATGATTCAAACTTCACTCAGGATAAAACATCATCAAAATCATCCAGCAAAGATAGACTGGAACACCTCGGTACAACATGGTTTGTACCACCCCTGTAAATTCGACGCTTCAAGATGACGGGACATCGTGGTGGTAATGCTGTCAAGGGAGTTTGCGCCATCTGCATGGAAATCTGTATCTATCGTGATAGAATTGATGTACGTCATGGGCGAAGAGCTAGCAAAGCTTGCTACTGAGGATTGCCACAATCTCTAAGCCTCAGAGACGTCGTTTGACGACCGGCAGATGCACAGGTTTGCCTGAAACTGGATCAACACAACGTCACGTTGATATCGTATTTGGTCTTTGGCAATACTATTGCAATTGTTTTTTCTCATTGAATTGTCTCATTTGAAGTCATTTCACAAAATGAATGTATAGTTTATATGAAATGAAAACAAGTTAAAGTAGTTTCAATCTCTTTTAATAACTCACAAGAAACTCGAACTTCAGATCAAGTAAACGGTCATGTTTGCTTAAGAGGTGACAGGGGCGGATAACTCAAAATCAAATTGAACGAATGTAGTACTTCCTGCATTGCAACCAAGACAGAATTTTTTGTTGCTGCAGTTGTATATGCGCATGGATATCCTGATATGTATGTAATATCTTCCCGACTACCTTCTACTAATGTTCTGCACTCTGTGTATGTAGATGCAGTTGAACAACTCTTTGATATGTATGATATCCTTAGTCAAAAGGGTGATACTTTTATACTGGGTGACCTCAATGCAGATATCTGTAAAAACATATTATCCCCACGTGATAGTGTGCTTTATAACTATATCACAGAACGGCATCTTATACATGCTGTTAGTACATTACGCAACCATGGGCCTGACCATACATTTAGAAGTAAGGACAGCAGATTTAAATCGCTCATTGATTACATACTCCTCCCGTCACACCTGACCGATCAGCTTGCCTATTGTTGTGTAATGGATGATTGTAGCTACGCTGTATCTGATCATTACCCATGTCTTGTTACTGTATCTAGACAACAGGAACATGTACGCAAATCTGATAGCCTCTATTTTCCAAAATGGCATAAAGCTGACCAATTTGACATTAACGTATACAGCGAGGAGAGTTCCCGACTTCTCTCAGAAATTACTATCCCCTCTCATCCCCTACCTCCCAATGAAATTGAATCATACACATGTAATGTTATAAATGCTTTACAATCCGCCAGTTCCCGGTGTATTCCTTCGGGTGTTTTTAAAGCACATTTAAAGCCATACTGGAAATCAGACGGACTAAACGATTTGCATTACAATATGCGTGTAGCTAGACGCGAGTGGTTGGTTGATGGTAAACCAAGGACAGGTAACTCGCCTTTGTATATTAATTACAAATCAGCTAAGCGGGAATTTAGACGATTACATCGTAAGTCTAAACGGAAACAGCGGTCAGACTTAAGTAGCGAATTAGAAAGGTGCTCCGATGCTGATATAGGTACTTTCTTTAAATCAGTTCGCAAAATGAGGCGACAGAGTCCAGTTGTTAAAGAGCTAGTATTTGGTCATAAATGTGCAAACACAGCAGAAGATATTTGTGAACTATGGGGTGATTACTTTGCAGATCTCGCCAAACCTCATTACTCTCCATTATTTGATAGCAACTTTCTAATAACAGTTGACAGGAAGGTTAGAAATATAAGCCAGAAACAATCCTCATGCAAAAAAGATATTTTATGTAAACATATTGAAAGTGATGAAGTAAAGGAACATATCAGTAATCTCCACAAAAATAAATCCCCTGGCCCGGACTGTATTCACAATGAACATCTTATTTATGGTGGTGATGACATCGTAAATACATTAACGGCACTTTTAACTCTATTTTAGGATCTGCATATGTCCCTAGCACTTTCAGAAGAGGTGTAATTATCCCAATATATAAAGGTAAAAGGCGAAAAATGATCCAAAAAATTATAGAGGAATAACTCTAACTTCTTGTATTGGTAAACTTTTGAAAAGTCTTATTGGCTAGACTAGAAATCTGGGTACAAGAATACATACCCTCATTTCCAGACAAGCTCCAATTTGGGTTTAGAAAGGAACATGGAGCAACCACTTCAGTCTTTACTCTAAACGAAAGCTTATCATATTATCTAAGCAGAGGTTCTCCAGTTTATACAGCCTTTATGGACAATGAGAAGGCGTTTGATCGCATATGGCATAATGGACTCTTTTTAAAGCTATATCAAATGGGTATAAAGGGCAAAATGTGGCAGCTCCTATATCAAAGTTATACATCAAGCTCTGCTTTTGTGCAATATTGTGGTCTGAGATCAAATGAATATGTTATCAAGCAAGGTGTTGGGCAAGGTAGAGTCTTGTCTTCCTGGTTTTTCCTTGTTTTTATTAATGATTTGATATGTGAACTTAGAGATTTGAACAATGGCATTTGTGTAAGTGGCATTAATATCCCATGTATTCTATTGGCTGACGACACAACACTTGCTTCCACCTCTCCAAAAGGTCTTCAATCATCACTTGATACTATTTATAGCTATGCTTGTAAGTGGCGTCTAACGTATAACGGTTCTAAAAGCACTTGTGTCATTTTCTGCAAATATAAGAAACGTCTGGGTAATTATTCTTTCAAATTTGGTGATTCAGAAATACCAATAAGTGATTGTGTTAAGTATGGAGGCATTTTACTTTCGTCTGATCTATCCCCAAAATCTAGAGTATATTCATACTGCCAGAAAGCACGACAATCTGTAAATTCTCTAAAAAGTCTTGGTTTAAATGGTAAAGATCTCCACCCTACTTCTTCTGTTAAAATATGGAAAAGAATGATACTTCCAACGAGCTTTTACGGTTGTGAACTTTTACCCATTCTTCGAGGTAAAGATTATGACCTGGTAGAAAGTACACAGAGATATTTTGCCAGATGCATTCAGGGTTTCGGTAAGCGCTTTTCCTCTGCTTCAGTGCTAGGTAACCTTGGATTGTGGAGCATGGATGGTTATATAGATAAATGTAGACTATTATTTCTCGGCAAGCTGTGCAACAGCAAGTGTAACTCTTCATTTAAGGATATTTTCTGTGTACATTTAGCCACCTTTCAAAACAGAACAGCTGTCTTACACAGTATATGTGACACACTTATTCAAACCAGTTTAAAATACAATCTCTTCAATTATCTTAGTGACTATCTCGATTTTGGAAGGTTTCCATGTAAATCGTCATGGCGAAGAATAACTATTAATTGCATAAATAAATCTGAAACTGAACGATGGATTTCTCACGTGTGTGTAAGGCACGATATGAATAGATATCGCTTGACCCACAATTTCTTTGGTGTACATAGATTGTATTGTTTGATGTATTTTTACCCACAGTTTAAAGATATATTACAGTTTTGTGTACAAATCAGCTCAAGGGAAAATTCTCAAAACATTGTGAACTCTGCAAAAGATATTGTAATGATTATGACTGCCATATAATTTTACACTGTGAACACTATATGTACAACAGAAATAATTTCTTTTCAAAACTTATAGATCTCTTTGATGTGGATGTTTATGTACAAATAGAATTATTATCTGAAGATGAAATGTTATCACTATTTTCTGGGGTGAACTACTAGTTACTAACGATATTGATGAAATGTCATGGAGATGTATGATTGTCCTCTTCTGTAAATACCTATATTCCTTGCTTCCCTCACTAAACTGTGCATTCTAGACCTTTCATCTTTTTCTTTGTACATATATATGACTATATGAATGTGTTGTGAATATATTGCTGTGATTATGTTGCTGTAAATATTTCATGTACATGTTTATAATGATCTTCGGAATATAATCTGGAGGAAATAAAGAGATTCATTCATTCATTCATTCATTCATCAGCATGTGACACCTCGCTAGGATTCATGGGTAAATTGTTCTTATATTTCGAACGTCATTACAGCATTATCTATACTGCAGTTGAGGTTGAAGGATACACTTAAAGACACTGGCACAGTTTTAGACAAACTTAAGTGGAGTACACACTAATGAACACAACTAACAAAATATGTAGTCAGTCTGCAGCACCTCGCCAGGTTTGATGTGTAAATTGTTCGTATATTTACACCTTCATTACAGCATTATCTATTCTGCAGTTGAGGTTGCAAGAGACACTAAAAGGCATTGGCACTGTTTCAGACAAACCAAGTGAACACAACTAGCAAAATATGTATTCAGCCTGCAATGTGACTGACAATAGGTTACAACGTCATGGTAAAATGAATCTTATTCTATTTCAGACACACCAAGTTTTAGACAAACCAAAATGGCACTACCTATTAGTGAACACAACTAACCAAATAAGTATTCAGCCTGTGACACCTAGCTAGGATTCATAGGTATATCGTCCTTTATTTTTCAAACGTCACAAGTATTCTGCAGTTGAGGTTGAAGGATACACTTACGGACACTGACACTGATTTTAGACAAAGCCAAATGGCGCACACACTAGTGAACATAACTAGCCAAATATGTAGTCAGTCTGCAGCACCTCGCTAGGATTCATAGGTAAATTGTTGCTATATATCCCAAAGTCATTGCAGCATTATCTATACTGCAGTTGAGGTTGTGGATTACACTTAAAGACACTGGAACTGTTTTAGACAAACCAAAATGACGTACACACTAGTGAACACAACTAACCAAACATGTAGTCAGTCTGCAGCACCTCGCCAGGTTTCATGGGTAAATTGTTCGTATATTTCGTATTCATTACAGCATTATCTATTTTGCGGCTGAGGTTAAAAGTGAGTGAGTGAGTGAGTGAGTTAATATTTAACGTCACATCGGCAATATTTCAGCCATATCGTGACGAGAAATGTTTTATACAAATAATAAATTAAAGTTGCTTAAGAATCAGTCAGCGAAGGACTGTAAAATAACTAGAGTAACACAGATGGAGTCTAAAACTAGCATGAACATGTAAAACTATTTTATTTACGAAGACAATACAATATAAAAACGGGCTATAGATCGCCAACAACTGAAGGTAGATCACCATACTAGGAACCATGGGGACTTACATTACTTTTGCTACCTGCATGGACCCTAGTTGGATTTACACCATCCCTTCAGCCATTGGCGACAGAAGAGAAATCTAGCCATAAATTAAAAACACACTTATTCTACGATTAAAAAGCAGGTACACTTAGATTGACTAAATGTTTTGGGACTTATGTACCCTCTCAGGAGGACAATAATTTTACAATACTTCAACCCCCTTTGAGGATACAGCCACTAACAATCTCTGAGGTTAAAAGAATTCACTTAAACACAGCTCATCCCTGGTCTCTTCAAATAGGCGAGTAAACACTCTTTGTTTTGCTCTTCATGCCTGACCTGTCGGTCAGATATGACAACATTAACACCAGAAGTTGCAGTAGTGACACACTAACCATGATGTAATTCAACATTTGTACGAAGACCAATGCCATCAGTTGTCCAGTCAAAAGAGACATGGCACAATATCCAGCCATATCACCAATGCATGCTATACCATAGAGTATGTTAGTATGCTTACTTGCATTCAATGACCATGACTGACAAGCAGGGAATACCGGACCACCAAATACAGACAAGATACTTGTCCCAACAAACAGCCACGTGTAATTAATCTCTGATACGAAGACAAGTGAAAAGGATAGGACTATGGTTCCAACGGTGCAGATACTGAGCAGAACCTTCTGATTCATTATGACACTTGCGAGCGTGCCCAGTAGACGACCCATCATAAAGCAGGCCAAATAAGACATTGTCAAGAAGGCCATTCTTTTGGGGGTTTCATTTAAAGTACAGTGAATACCAAATGTAGGTAAGAACTGGCCATACACAAAAGTCATAGGTACACAGATTGACATGAATGTCGTCATCAGAAGTAAAAATGTGACGTCGGTCTTGTTTAATGTTCCGTCGTTTTCTTCACCTTGTTTCTCTGTTGCGTTAATGATGGGATCCTGAAGTACGCCACGCCCGAGTGTGTAACCTACAACGACAGGTGCCCCTAGGCTTGCGATTATGAGAAACCCATAGGCAATATCCGAACACACGTTATTGTGTGATAGTCCGTGGACCCGTGTTAGGTTGTTTTGTTGATTCGTTGGTTCGGTCACGTTGGGGCTTCGGACACTCTCACTGACAAAAGGGGAGAAAACCAATGGTCCTCCAAAGCCTCCGACAGCTAAACCTAGCTTGATGAGGTGAAGTATAGCCGGGTTTTCTTTACCCATCTCACCATAGAGGGAAATGCATGCTGCAAAGTACAAAAACGAAATAGTTACATTAAGTGACCTTGAGTCAACCGTTAACATTACATTCAGGATCCTATGTAAAAAGGTACCCCAAACCCTTTGTATGACACAGATCATTACTGTCAGCATCATTTGTGTGGATAAGAAAGTTCTTTTGACATTAGCGTCCTAAGATAAATTGACTCTTAAGAAGGGGAGTTATATATTGATGTCAACTCCTTAATTTTATGGAACATAACGTTTGATACAAGATGACCTGATGAAGGAGTAAGTACATACTCCGAAAAGTTGTGCTCCTCATACGTCTGTAAAACTCTTTTCCTTTAGTGCATCACTTCTGAATGTCATTGAAAGACCAGCAATCATTCTTACCATGCGTCGCAAATCCAAGAGCCAAGCCAATTCCTCCACATATCGTTATTGCCATCCAGAACGTAGGAACGAGAGGCACAGCAACCATCAGACAACATGCTGTAGTAGTAGTTATTGCTACGATGGAGTAGTTGTTGGCACGACCACGGATGTGTATATTCAGTAGAACCCCAATAACCTTACCTCCAGTCATAACAGGATTGAAGAGACTGACCTTTTGAGGTGTGACATCGTATATGCACTGGAGATCACGGAGTGCCGGTCCAAAACATGTGTCCGTTATGCCCTGTAAGGTACACCATTACCGCTTGTATTTTATGTTATGACAGTGACACTTACCATTTTTTTCACATGAAAGATCCCGTGAAGATCCGCGTTCTAATTTGTCTTCAAGAACGAATGCTTGTCTAAGGTGACTGACGGGGTCGTGTGATAAGGTTGTCCGGTTCGTTTATTTGCTGATATGGTTGATGCATTTCATCGCATCCCAATCGCGTAGATAGATGCTCATGATATCACTCACTGGATTGCTCGGTCCAGATGCGATTACTTACATTCCGCCGTTTGAATGCTGTTGTGAGCGACTTGTTATGAATACTTGTAAAATGAACTCATTGAGTGTTTAGCAATATTCCAGCTTTCTGTAAATAATCGAGTCTAGATCAGACAATCCAGTTATGATCATCATGAGCATCGATATACGCATTTGGGACACGATGACGATGTCAACTCTTTCAGCGAACCTTACCACCCGATTCCGTTAGTCGCCTCTTACGACTAGTATGGGTTCCGGAAGACCAATTCTAAGTCGGATCTTCACGGGTGTACAGTAAAGTAAGGCAGTTGTACTTACAATAATCAACTGTATGAGACACAGGAACCCTGTCTGTACAGTGCGTTCAGTCGGTAGACCAAACATGTTTGGACAAGAGGAAAACTACTTCCACGACATATCTTCAGAAGCTATGATTTTGACACCTATATACATCATTGTTAAATGCACAAAGCAGTCATGTTTCATTTGTGTGTTGGTCACAGCTTGGCATGTATGACATTTATAGAATATCGAGGTTGTGAATATTGTGGTGTTACATATAAATATACAAAATACATGAAGAATTGCATATTGAGCCCAATAAATAAGGCCCTGGAAATTCTAGATTTGTCAGCACCAAATCCGTGTTTGTAACATTTCCCCAAAGAGGTAAACATCTTAGACTTGCATCACTATAATAAACCTTCTTCCCATATTAATCTGACACAGGTTAATTGATTCACATTGCGACAGTTACCCCTGCAACGGATACGACGACTGACTGGGGGTATGCGACGTAGGGTACAGGCAGTTATCCAAGCACATGTATGGAACACTAGATATTGATGGTCCAACGTTCCCAGCTTATACATATACTGGGATTTCCCGTATTTAGGCCCACGCGAAATGTACGGGAAAGAATCCCGTATTTTCGCCCATGGGCTTTAATTTGGATGATATTCTGAGGTGTTTAGAGTGACATCCGTTTTCAAACCCATGGCTGACCTCGACGTTTTCCACTTTAGTTGCGCTGTGCGAGGTTATCACGTTTACAGAACGGAGAAAAGGAATACACGCCTTCCGGAAACAGGAAAAGGCCTTCCTACCAGAAAACCATTGAGATGGTATCCAAAGCAGTCGAAACCATTCAGGCGTTTACAGTTACCTGCTCTTTGAGTTGTGGGATGCCATTCCGGATTGGAGGAAGCCGATACGGGTGACAACGATGCTGATGATCCATTTGATTCCGCGCATGATGCATGAGGTAATGTGTCGTTGGCGTTTCAGGGGACATTTACACATGCATTATCTGTTGCATTAGAATAATTTATCTTCTGTGAGCCTAACAACCATGAATAGACAAAACATTCATATTCAATGACAACTGCTCTGCCAACTAAGTCACAATCAATCTCCGTCACCCACCACCAATCTCTGCTCAGTCAACTAGCTCACCACTCACCATTCTTCTCTGTCACCCACCACCAGTCTCCACCACCCAATCTCCCTGTCTCAAATTTATCTCTGTCACCCACCACCACTTGGTCAACTATCATCTCTGTCACCCACCACCAACTCCGCTCTGTCAACTATTTCATCATCTCTGTCACCACCACCACTCCGCTCTGTCAACTAGCTTCACAATTCATCTCTGTCACCCACCACCAGTCTCTGGACCTAATCTGTCAACCAGTTCACAATTAATCTCTGTCACCCACCACCAATCTCGTCCCTGTCAACTAGTTCACAATTCATCTCTGTCACCCACCACCAATCTCTCTGTGAACTATCTCACAATTCATATCTCACCCACCACCAATTCATCTGTCAACTCAATTCATCATGTATGTCACCCACCACCACTCTGCCCTGTTGTCAACTTGTTCACAATTCATCTCTGTCACCACCATCTCTGCTCTGTCAACTTGTTCACAATTCATCTCCGTTCTGTCAATCTCAGTTCTGTCAACAGTTCTGTCAATAATTCATCCTCTGTCACCCACCACCAATCTCCGCTCTGTCAATGTCTCATTCCACCAATCTCCGCTCTGTCGACTAATTCACAAATTCATCTCTGTCACCACCAATCTCCGCTCTGTCAACTATCTCACAATTCGCTCTGTCAACCATAATTCACAATTCATCTCTATCACCCACCACCAATCTCCGCTCTGTCAGCTATTTCACAATTCTCATGTTCACACCATCTCTGTCGCCCACCACCAATCTCTGCTCTCATCTATTTCACAATTCATCATGTCACCCACCACCAGGCTCTGTCCCTTGTTAACCATCTCTGTTCTCCGCTCTGTCAACTATCTTCACAATTCATCATCTCTGTCACCCACCACCAATCTCTGTTCTGTCAACAATTCATCTCTGTCACCCACCACCAATCTCCGCTCTGTCAACTATTTCACATCTGTCACCCACCGTCACCCATTCATCCGCCAATCTCTGCTCTGCCCTCTGTCAACTTGTTCACAATTCATCTCCGTCACCCACCACCAATCTCAGTTCTGTCAACTAGTTCACAATTCATCTCTGTCACCCACCACCAATCTCTGCTCTGTCAACAATTTCACAATTCATCATGTCTGTCACCCACCACCAGGCTCGGCCTTGTTAATAGTGCAGTGGCTTAGGTCCGATTTTGAGGTTGATCGTTACATGCTGGACTTAAGCATGAAACTTTGCATAGTGCTGGGGAATATCATGATAAAACGTATTTTTGGGGGTGCCCGATTTTTGGGGCCCAATTTCCGAAAAATTTAAGATGGCTGCCAAAAATCAAGGATTTCCAATTTTAACACTACGTGACTTTTCCCCGCTGGATTAAAACAGATAACCTTGCACAGTGCTAGGAAACATCATAATAAAACATACTTTTGGGGTGTGCCCAAATTTTTGTGCCTATTTTCCCAAAAATCCAAGATGGCCGCCAAAAATAAAAAAAGTGTGACGTCCACCCTGAATGCTCGTCGACTATAAAAAATCCTCATTTGTTGCAATATGTGAGATATATTCGCCGTTCAAAGGGCTATTTCTAATACTTTCAAGAACAGGATTTATATGTTTAGTATTAAAAGATATCATTCATCATTCAATTAATGAATAAGTTACTGTTTTGATCAGTCACGTGACATCATTTTGTCAAACATCGATCTCTGTGATTCTGAAGTCTCGTTTAACAGTTCCCATTGTAGTTGCAGAGCGATGTGCATAGAAGTTGAGAGGGTTTACAAATACAGTTTTTTGAACACAGAGGTTGAGACTTGCAGCCACATTTGATACATTTTCAACAACTTCGTGAAACGTCTGGCAGTGCCATCTACACCGGTAGCCATGCGTTGTTGTCCCTTGTCCAATCAAACAAATCTGGCTCTGGTGCTTTCTGTCTGGGAAGTAAACAAGTAAGCCATATGCTGACCTGGTACAAGCTCCTGTTTGTGTGCTGTAGCAGAGCAGGTTCTGGGAGGAAGGTTCTGCATCAACTTGATCTTGCGATCGTGGCAGATCTTGTGGCAGTTCGTTGACTGTGTTCACTGATGTAGTTCTGTCAGACAAGATGCATGTGAATCGCTCAACTTATGAAAACACTTCTGAGTCTTTGTCCACAGGTTGGAATGGGTGCTGTGCAGGGAAAGGAATTCTCTCAGTCACATCCTCATAGGATATCCAAGTCTTCACTGAACTGTGATGTTGTGTCAGAACCAGTAAATGCGTGGAAAAAGGGAAGCACCACTCATCTTCGACAGCCAAGATCTTGGAATATTCTGTTGATGTGATAACATCTGACGTTTTTCCCGTTTCCTAATGGAATGCTTGGAATGCACAATATGTAGAATCACATACGTCATTCATTCAGTCGTTAACCATAAGACTCAAAGACATATACCTTCAAACTTGGTGTAAGAAAATATCTTTGCCAAGTAAATGTTTTACTATTCAAAATTTTAAAAAGATCTATTCAATGAAGTATACTTATCATGTGTTAATATAAAGAACTTTAGGCGATCACTTGCAAGATTCCGATGTTCATCTCAGGATTTGTTGATTGAAAGCGGCAGATGTAAAAATGTTAAAAAAGAAGATAGAATATGTACACTTTGTAATTCAAATGAGATTGAAGATGAATATCACTTTCTCCTCATCATATAATTCAATACGTTGTAAATACTATATCCATCCAAGCATCATAAAATTCTCTACCCTTATAAGCAGTAAAAATCAAGATATATTACAAAATCTTGCCATGTTCATTCACATTGCAATGTTGTATAGAACAAAAGTTTTATCACTGTAATGTAAATATATTTATTTATGTATTTCCCCATTATATATGTATATGTACTATAGGCCTGTGGCCTCTTCAGTACGAAATAAAGATTGAAACCCACAGCTGAACAGCAGACTTTAGTTCAACAACATTTGTGTTGACAGTGCTAAACCATGATGTTTGTAGCACCTTTTTGCAAAGCATCTTTGACATGAAGGCAGATGCTGATATCCGCCTCTTCCTGATCAGTGCACTGCATATTTTCTTCACTTCCTACTGTCACCACTGATTCCACAGCTGTTATGCACACCACCTTTCCTGGCGGGTAAGAGCTGCTAGCCACACCATCTGTTATGAATGCAAAGAGTTCTTCTTTGTCATTTGATTCTTTTAGAAAAGAAGCAAAGATCATTGGTAGACTAGTATGACGGGAAACGTTTCTTCTACTGCCTGTTCATTTTCTTTTCTCGCGTTGTCTCAAGCAGAGTCATACTCAGGTGATGCAAGACAATCTAAGAGCTCTTGCATCTTGCATCTGCAGTTTGGTAAATGAGGTTTTCCATGAATTGATATTGATGGTGACCACGGGTGGTTTTCATGAGAAAAGAATTGGTTTAAATCAGATCGACGTACCTGAAAACCAATGAACATCTGACTGAAGAGACTGTTGTCATCTTTCAGGTCATTCGTTTGCTGTTTGATTTAGACTGAGGTTTTGTTTGTGGTGGCTTGAGAGTAGGTGATTTTTCTTTACGGGGCTGTAAGCATCTCTTTGAAGCTTTGCTAGTGATATGGCAGCTATTTGATGAGCATGTCTTTGTAACATGAGACGCCGAAATAAAAGATTCAGCTGTTCCACTTGAGGCAATACCCGCTTTTATTTGGTGCTGAAGTCCATAAGGTTATTTCAATGTGAAGACCTCCAAGCATGATAGTGTACACATCTTCACCAAACACACTAGGCCATCTCCATTGAACATATTTTGTTAGCGCAAAGAGTGGTTGGGCTATAGCCATGACCGGGAGTTGTCCTGGATTGCAATGTTCTGTGACTGTATTGATGATAGACATACCATGCCTAACCATGGCAAGACTTGCGGCTTTGTCCTTAAAGAGAGTAAGGAGAGACCTTATCCTTGCTGCAACCTGTTCTTGGGATTGACGAGAAGCATGAAATGCACCAGGCAACTCATCCTTTTCCAAATGTTCTTCAGCAAGAAGGCCAGTGCAGTGCTTGATCCAAGATTCTTCTTTAGCTTTGGTGATCTTGTCCTCGACCTGACGATGCGTGTGAGTTCCAGGCACTTTAACTCATTGCAGGCTCATTCCATATTGCAGGCTACTTACTATACAGTAACTGCCTGGAAGTGTAGGTTTGGAAGAGCTTTAAATAATGTCTATTGAAATAGGTTTTCCACTGGTACCATTATCAACAACATCTTGCAACTTCAATGGGAACTGTTAAAGGAGACTTCTGAATCAGAGATCGATGTTTGACAAAATGATGTCACGTGACTGATCAAAGCACTAACTTTTCATTAATTGGATGATGAATTGTATATTTTTCTATTAAACATAAATCTTGTTTGTATTGAAAGTATTAGAAATAGCCCTTTGAACGACGAATATATCTCACATATTGCAACAAATGAATAATTGTTTTATAGTTGGCGACCATTCTGGGTGGACGTCAGCACTCTTTGATTTTCGACGGCCATCTTGGATTTTGGGGAAAATAGGCCCAAAAATTCGGGCACACCCCTAAAATATGTTTTATCATGATGTTTCCTAGCACTGTGCATGGTTATCTGTTTTAATCCAGAGGGGAAAAGTCATGTAGTGTTCAAATTGGAAATCCTTGATTTTTGGTGGCCATTTTGGACGCCATCTTGGATGTTTGAGAAAATGGGCCCAGAAATCTGGCCACACCCAAAAAATACGTTTTATCATCATGTTCCCAATCACTGTGCAAGGTTTTCTACAATAATCCAGCGGGGGAAAGTCATGTAGTGTTAAAATTGGAAATCCTTGATTTTTGGCGGCCATCTTTGACGCCATGAAGAATTTTTCGGAAAATGTGCCCCCAAAATCGGGCACCCCCCAAAAATATGTTTTATCATGATCATCCCCAGAACTGTGCAAAGTTTCATGCTTTAGTCCGCCAAATATCTATTTTCACCCTAAGCCACTGCACTATAACCAGTTCACAATTCATCTCACCCACCACCAATCTCCGCTCTGTCAACTAGTTCACAATTCATCTTTGTCACCCACCACCACTCTGCGCTCTGTCAACAAGTTCACAATTCATCTCCGTCACCCACCACCAATCACTCCTCTGTCAACTATTTCGCAATTCATCTCTGTCACCCACCACCAATCACTCCTCTGCCAACTATTTCACAGTTCATCTCCGTCACCCACCACCAATCTCTGCTCTGTCAACTATTTCACAATTCATGACTGTCACCCACCACCAAACTCTGCTCTGTCAACTATTTCACAATTCATCTCTGTCACTCACCACCAATCACTCCTCTGTCAACTATTTCACAATTCATCTCTGTCACCCACCACCAATCACTCCTTTGTCAACTATTTCACAATTCATCTCTGTCCCCCACCTCCAATCTCTGTTCTGTCAACTATTTCACAGTTCATCTCCGTCACCAACCACCAATCTCTGCTCTGTCAACTATTTCACAGTTCATCTCTGTCACCCACTACCAATCACTCCTCTGTCAACTATTTCACAATTCATCTTTGTCACCCACCATCAATCTCTGCTCTGTCAACTATTTCACAATTCATGTATGTCACCCACCACCAATCTCTGCTCTGTCAACTATTTCACAGTTCATCTCTGTCACCCACCACCAATCTCGTCCTGGTCAACTAGTTCACAATTAATCTTTGTCACTCACCACCAATCTCTGCTCTGTCAACTATTTCACAATTCATGTCTGTCACCCACCGCCAATCTCTGCTCTGTCAACTATTTCACAATTCATCTCTGTCCCCCACCACCAATCTCTGCTCTGTCAACTATTTCACAATTCATGTCTGTCACCCACCATCAATCTCTGCTCTGTCAACTATTTCACAATTCATGTATGTCACCCACCACCAATCTCTGCTCTGTCAACTATTTCACAATTCATCTCTGTCCCCCACCTCCAATCTCTGTTCTGTCAACTATTTCACAGTTCATCTCCGTCACCAACCACCAATCTCTGCTCTGTCAACTATTTCACAATTCATCTCTGTCACCCACCACCAATCTCTGTTCTGTCAACTACTGCATAGTTCATCTCTGTCACCCACCACCAATCTCTGCTCTGTCAACTATTTCACAATTCATGTCAGTCACCAACCACCAATCTCTGCTCTGTCAACTATTTCACAATTCATCTCTGTCACCCACAACCAATCTCTCCTCTGTCAACTATTTCACAATTCATCTCTGTCCCCCACCTCCAATCTCTGCTCTGTCAACTATTTCACAGTTCATCTCTGTCACCCACAACCAATCACTCCTCTGTCAACTATTTCATAATTCATCTCTGTCACCCACCACCAATCTCTGTTCTTTCAACTACTGCATAGTTCATCTCTGTCACCCACCACCAATCTCTGCTCTGTCAACTATTTCACAATTCATGTCAGTCACCAACCACCAATCACTCCTCTGTCAACTATTTCACAATTCATCTTTGTCACCCACCACCAATCTCTGTTCTGTCAACTACTGCACAGTTCATCTCTGTCACCCACCACCAATCTCTGCTCTGTCAACTATTTCACAATTCATGTCTGTCACCAACCACCAATCTCTGCTCTGTCATCTATTTCACAATTCATGTCTGTCACCCACCACCAATCTCTGCTCTGTCAACTATTTCACAATTCATCTCTGTCCCCCACCACCAATGTCCGCTCTGTCAACTATTTCACAGTTCATCTCTGTCACCCACCACCAATCTCTGCTCTGTCAACTATTTCACAATTCATGTCTGTCACCCACCACCAATCTCTGCTCTGTCAACTATTTCACAATTCATGTCTGTCACCCACCACCAATCTCTGCTCTGTCAACTATTTCACAATTCATCTCTGTCCCCCACCATCAATCTCTGCTCTGTCAACTATTTCACAATTCATGTCTGTCACCCACCACCAATCTCTGCTCTGTCAACTATTTCACAATTCATGTATGTCACCCACCACCAATCTCTGCTCTGTCAACTATTTCACAATTCATCTCTGTCCCCCACCTCCAATCTCTGCTCTGTCAACTATTTCACAGTTCATCTCCGTCACCAACCACCAATCTCTGCTCTGTCAACTATTTCACAGTTCATCTCTGTCACCCACAACCAATCACTCCTCTGTCAACTATTTCACAATTCATCTTTGTCACCCACCACCAATCTCTGTTCTGTCAACTACTGCACAGTTCATCTCTGTCACCCACCACCAATCTCTGCTCTGTCAACTATTTCACAATTCATGTCAGTCACCAACCACCAATCTCTGCTCTGTCAACTATTTCACAATTAATCTTTGTCACTCACCACCAATCTCTGCTCTGTCAACTATTTCACAATTCATGTCTGTCACCCACCACCAATCTCTGCTCTGTCAACTATTTCACAATTCATCTCTGTCCCCCACCACCAATGTCCGCTCTGTCAACTATTTCACAGTTCATCTCTGTCACCCACCACCAATCTCTGCTCTGTCAACTATTTCACAATTCATGTCTGTCACCCACCACCAATCTCTGCTCTGTCAACTATTTCACAATTCATCTCTGTCCCCCACCTCCAATCTCTGCTCTGTCAACTATTTCACAGTTCATCTCCGTCACCAACCATCAATCTCTGCTCTGTCAACTATTTCACAGTTCATCTCTGTCACCCACAACCAATCACTCCTCTGTCAACTATTTCACAATTCATCTTTGTCACCCACCACCAATCTCTGTTCTGTCAACTACTGCACAGTTCATCTCTGTCACCCACCACCAATCTCTGCTCTGTCAACTATTTCACAATTCATGTCTGTCACCAACCACCAATCTCTGCTCTGTCAACTATTTCACAATTCATCTCTGTCACCCACCACCAATCTCTGCTCTGTCAACTATTTCACAGTTCATCTCTGTCACCCACCACCAATCTCGTCCTGGTCAACTAGTTCACAATTAATCTTTGTCACTCACCACCAATCTCTGCTCTGTCAACTATTTCACAATTCATGTCTGTCACCCACCACCAATCTCTGCTCTGTCAACTATTTCACAATTCATCTCTGTCCCCCACCACCAATGTCCGCTCTGTCAACTATTGCACAGTTCATCTCTGTCACCCACCACCAATCTCTGCTCTGTCAACTATTTCACAATTCATGTATGTCACCCACCACCAATCTCTGCTCTGTCAACTATTTCACAATTCATGTCAGTCACCCACCACCAATCTCTGCTCTGTCAACTATTTCACAATTCATCTCTGTCACCCACCACCAATCTCTTCCTGGTCAACTAGTTCACAATTCATCTCTATCACCCACCACCAATCACTCCTCTGTCAACTATTTGTTATGAGGATGTGTTTATCAAATTGTCACATTGATTGACGCTTGTTTGTTATGGGTCACAAAAGTTTAAAGCGCTCAGTGTGGTTTTGAACTCACACCTTGAACTTAGGCTATGTATTTTCCCCTGTTGAGAGTAGGCTCGGGAGTTGCCTCCCCCTTATTTGTTTCCGGGGTCCGGCGTAAGACAGTGGGGTTCCAGTACTTTCTACATGGTTGTAGTGCGGCATGCGTTTTCCTAGAAAAGTCCAGAGGTCTTTAGTACGTGTGTAAGGTATGGTTGTTGAGGTGTTTAGGCACTACTTTGGGTCTGCTAACATCTGTCTGCTAACATCGACGTTTCAAGAGGCCCGTCTACACTGAACTTTCAACAGCTGACAACTATCTTCAATTAGTGAATCTAATATCAATACTTAATATTTTCGATTTGTGACGCAATGTTTTAGTTTTATGGACCAGTAGTATTTTATTAGAGGTCTGTACTGTCATTCATTATAACCTTGTTTATTCAATATACAGTTGAATATTATAATAATAATAATAATAATAATAATAATAAGGGCCTGATGATGTACGCCTCTTCGTGGTGGGCCTAGATAGGGGAATTATATTCCCTGAACTGAACGTACATCACCCAGTTAGGGCTGACCCCCCCGAAGCTGGGAAATTACTGGGTTACAGAAAACCAAGAAGAATTCAATCTTTCACTTCCGCAGCCCAGTCAGCCTTCCTCCGGTAAAGAAACAAACCATACTGGAGATGGGACTTGCCCCAGGGGAAGGCACAGAACCCGGCCAAGAATATCTTGGTCAAACCATCTCAAATCCACACTACTTGAGTGTGCGAAAGCGACAGGGTGGCCTGATAATCCACGCATTAATGGCAAGTCGCTTAAGCTGCATTGGGACAATGCCATGCCCATGTATGCTTACCTGACGGAGCAAAATCTCCGCGACCAATTCCGGCGTCTTAAAAATCTCATACGCCGTGAGCCAGTTCAACCCACAACTGGTGCCCGTCAGGAACCTTTGCATGAGCAGAATGCTCAAGTGGCAGCAGACCCAAAACTTGTAATGGATGTCCGTGTCAACCTCTTTCCTCTTTCTGATGGAAACTCTTCTGGCATAGAGCCAATTGGCCCCGAAATGTCGGACCCTCACTCTTCCTCTTCTTCAGTTGCAGATCTTTCAGAAAATCCTGTGTATATTTTGTTTCATTCTATTTATGATGAAATATCTGATATACCTTTAGAAAAACGGAGGCCAATTCAACAAACAAATTTATCTTTTCCCAAACATGAAATTGATTTATTAAATGACATTATTTCTATGAAACTTTCTACGGACTGTTCATTACATGAAGTTAATTGTTGTGTCTACGCTGCTGCTCGAACCTTGGAGGAACTTCACAGAGTTTCCAAAGAAAAAAACATCTAATACTAAGAAGACTACACCAAAGAAAAACCGGTTTCAAGTGAAACTAACAGAAACTAGAAAATACGTTTCCTGGATAGAGCTGTGCCTGAAACTAAGATCATCAGGGAGTCCAATGTCAAAACGGCAAAAGACAATTTGGAGAAAATTGAAATTGCAGTACAAGACAACAAAAGAAAAGGTACTTCTCCAAATTGTCGATTCCCTTAAGGCAAAAATAAAAGTTTGGACTGAAAGAAAGAAAAAATGGGAAAAGAAAAATAAATTTATCAAACAAAATAAACTGTTTAGAAATAATGAAAAGCACTTCTACAGGCAACTGAAAACAAAGGGTGATGGTGAGCATGATAAACGGCCTTCCATGGATGCCAATGAAAGGTTCTGGAAACAGTTGTGGTCTATACCCGGCGACTGTAACCTTGAGGCACCATGGGTCCGTGATTATGACCATGCAATGCATGAGAAAGTAAATAGGTCGTTTGTCTGTTACATCTCACCAGATTGCCTGAAAAGTGTCATCAAAAAGTCCAAATCTAATACAGCTCCAGGGCCTGATGGCGGCATTCGAAACCGGTATTGGAAACTGTTCCCCTGTGTCCAAACACCATTTCTTCACTGTTTCAATTCTCTTGTGGACACAGGTGATGTTCCTCCATGGTTCTGCAAAGGTCGCACAATACTTCTCCCCAAGAAAGGAGACTTGACGGATCCCAAAAACTTCCGCCCTATCACATGTTTGAATACTCAGTATAAAATATTCACAGGGTGTTTGACAAACCTCGTGTCATCTTACTGCTCTTCTAATGATATCATTTACAGAGAGCAGAAGGGGGCGAGAAAGGGATGTTGGGGGTGCAAGGATCAACTTCTTGTACAGAAAATGATTTTGGAAGAGGCTAAAGCATATCACCGCAACCTCTCCATGTGCTGGATTGACTACAAAAAAAGCATACGACTATGTTCCTCACGAATGGATTCTGAAGTCTCTTCATTGTATTGACCTCCCGGAGCGACTACTTGATTTACTCAAGTCTTTAATGAGTTGCTGGTCGACTCAACTTGAGATGTACTCGCAAGGGCAGGTGCAGACTTCGGAATCTATTCCAATCAGAAGGGGAATTTTCCAGGGGGACTCCTTTAGTCCTTTGCTTTTTTTGTTTGTCTCTAAATCCTTTGAGCTTTCTGCTCAACAGAGAGGAGGGTTACCATCCCGGACCTCCTCAGCACAGATCACCAACACCGCTTACTCATCTCCTTTACATGGATGACATCGAGCTCCTTGCCAAAGGAGATTCCAATTTGAAAGAACAGGTTCTCCTTGTCGAGTCCTTTTCTAATGATATTGGCATGACATTTAGACTCGACAAATGTAATACTCTTCATTTGAAACGTGGCAAGGTAGTTAATGATGGATCGGTCAAGTTACAAGGGGGAGGAGTTATTGAGCATCTTGTGGAAGATCAGGCCTACACCTATCTTGGAATGCAAGTTCGAGACAAGCTCCAGAATGCCCAGATTCAAAACGAACTTCGGGCCGAGTACAAATCTCGTTTAAAGAAAATCTGGAGCTCAGAGCTAAATGCTCGAAACAAGGTCAAAGCCACCAATACTTTTGCTGTGCCAGTCCTTTCCTATTCCTTTGGAGTAGTTCATTGGACAAAACAAGACATCCAGAGTCTTGACCGTCTGACCAGAAGGATCATGTTTGATAACAGAGCCCACCACCCTCGTTCCTCTCTTAACCTTACTTCAGTCAACTGTTCTTATATATGCCAATCAATTCTGGAGGTCGGGGTTTGATTAATGTGGAGGCTCTTCATGATAGAATTTTATTGTGTAATTTGGTTTTGCACATATTTATTTATCAAGATGATCCTCTGGTGATGCATGTCAAGATTCATGATGAAAGCAAGGAATTCCACATTTATTTTCGGATGATCCTCTGGTGATGCCAAGATTCATTAAGCAAGGAATTCCACAGCTATTTTAAGCGTGCCAAGGTTGTTGGACAGAATTTGAGGTTGAGCTTGACTTTACTGATGGCAATGTACTGCTGGACGGTACAGCGATGGGAGTAAACCAGGTGAAGTCCTTCACGAAGTCTGCCCAGAGTCGGTCTTTTGTGGAAAAGCTTTCTGAGAAGCCATTGCATCGTGTGTACATGCAGTGTGTAGAACAGAATAGCAATCCCACTGACTCCTTCGCCTGGATGAAGTCAGCTGGTCCTTTTTGCTGCTCAGGACCAGTCACTTCCCACTCGCAATCGCCTAAATGTGATTCTTAAAGAAAATAACAACATGAAATGTCGACTTTGCAATGAATTCACAGAGACTGTCCAACACCTTGTCAGTGGATGCCCTTCCTTGGCACAAACAGCATATCTTAAACGACATGATGGCATGGCTCGCTGCTTTTACTACCGTCTCCGACATGCCTGTGGCTTTGACTCCGAGGTCCATCCATGGTACGACCCTGAACATGTCCAGGGCGTCATGGAAAATGATGCTTTCAAACTTCTGTGGAATAGGCCCATATACAGCCTGAGGAGAATTCCAGCCAACAAACCTGATCTTGTCCTTTTTGATAAAGCCAATGAATTTATATATATCATTGAATTTTCTGTCCCTTTTGACACCAATGTCACCAATTGGCAAGATTCAGGAAAAGCACGATAAATATGCGTACCTCGCCTTTGAAATGTCTCGCTTGCATCCCAAGTACACTGTCGTCAGGCTCCCCATTGTTCTCGGAGCTTTAGGTTTACGTACCTCCTGATCTCTTGGCGCAGATCAGGAGCGTGCCCGGGTTCTCCACCGGGAGAACAGCCCTTCTGACACTCTGGGTAATGCAGAAGGCTGCAGTGTTGGGGAGCCTTCATATTCTCCGGAAAGTTCTTGGTGGGTTCGACTAGGCAGCGTTTCCTGGGAGAAGTCCCATTCGCTGTGTGGGCTGCGTGTAGAGGTGGCAAGGGCCCTGAGCTGATGATGAGCCTTACCAACCTGACTGTGCCAGGATCACCTGAACCCTCTCTGCTGCATACTATCTTTAATCTGTAAAACATAATAATGATAATAATAATGCATATTTATGTGTGCGCCCAATCCACCTCGACAGACATGCTCAAGGCGCTACAGAGTCAAGTATGTACATATGTACAGAAGTAATACTAGAGCACATTAAGGGAGATACTGCTGGAAGAAGTAGGTTTTAAGTTTGGACTTGAACAAGTCGAAATTGTCAATAGTTTTGAGGTCATAAGGAAGATAATTTCAGAGAGTAGGGGCTGCATAGGTGAAAGAGCGCTGTCCAAATGTTTTCAGTCTGAAGCTGGGCACAGTGAGCATATCCTGGCTGTTGGAACGAAGATTGCGTGAACTGGAGCATGATGACAACATCTTGGGCTCTGACCAAGGCATGGGTAGCATCCACTGAGAGATAGACTCGTCTCTGTTTCGATTTTGCTGGTTTAAAGGACTCACAAGCCTTGTATCACAGTAATTTCTAAACCGTAAAATATTTCACTTCTCCGTCACCCACCACAATCTCTGCTCTATCAACTAGTTCAAAAAATCATCTCTGTAACCTACCACCGGTTTCTGCTCTGCCACCTACCACCGGTTTCTGCTGAACTGTCTCCCTCCACCAACCTCTGCTCCGCCAGCTGCAACCAGTTTCTGCTTTGTCAATCATGATAAACCAACGCGATAAACACATCTGGATTTGAGTAAAACAATATCGCAACACATGTCATACTTTGTAATAGAAGGTATCATAAATAGGCAACAATAAGTATCTTTATTTAATTAAAAAAGCATTAGATGTAACATTGTAATGTCTAATGAAATGCTGAAATGAGAGTGTCTCATGTAATCACCTTGTAGATCCTGCACATTGTATAAAGCATTTCATATAAGTAGCGATAGGATAAACTCATCTCCACCATGCGGTATCATCACTGTTTGCTCGTAATGCAGTGGGAATCGTACAATGTAGATATCTGACGTTTGGTCACTTTCATTTCTATCGATATTCGAGATTCATTTCGCTCCTTAACTGATTATATCCATCTTGGAATGCACGGGGATTTGTTTCCTTTGGAATTTCGAGTTTGAAACAGGGCAGGTCGTTACTCACGATGTCGTCCATCAGCCTCTCAGGCTGAACTACGATTATTCGCAAGCTGTGAACAGGGATAAAAGAAACGGGTTTTTTTTACTTCTGCATGTGAGCCAAGAATGGGTGAGTGGGTGGGTTTACACCACTTTTCGCAATATTCTAGCAATATCAGGGCGGGGGATACCATAAATGGGCTTCAGACATTGTACCCATGTAGGGAATGTAAACCCGGGTCTTCAGCGTGACGAGCCAACGGTTAAACTACTGGGCTACCCTACAGCCTATGTGGAGGAATGGGAATACCGCAGTCATGTGATGATACATGAATGGATGCTGGTAAAAAAAGGTATTTATGAAACCAGTGTCCTCACAGAGAGGCACCATAATGCTGTAATTCTAGTCTAAGCATAACGTTGATTATCGTATTAGATCTGTTGTCCAAGTCTGACAGTCAGGTATAACAGTATTATTTATACAAATTGCATTGCCGAAACAGCGACCAGAACATAATGCAACATTTGAATACTGACATCTGCCATCAGTTGTCCAGTCAGAAGAGACATGGCGGAATATCCAGCCACATCAGCTATTTCATATATACCATACAAAACCGTTCTATGCTCACACGAATCTACTGACCATGTCACAACAGCCGAGAACAAAGGTGCCCAGGTCAACGCCAAAGTACTTGTTCCGATCCACAACCATGTGATATTTATTTCTGATTATGGACACTAGTAGTCCAAAAACTGTGCAAATATTCATCAGGTCAGACTGCGTAATGATATAGGTACTGAATATACCAAACAATTGTCCTATCATTAAACAGGCACTAAAATAATAATGATATATTTGTCATCCTGTTTTGTGCTTGCATGAAGACTGCAATGAATGCCAAATGTCGGCACGAATTCACCGTATACATAAATCATAGTCCCACAAAGCGAAGTGTAAAGAATCTCTATGACATAAAGAATATGATATCAAATATTCTAAATTGGATCACCTTGTTCTCCTTCAGTTGATTCTCTTTCAGGATAATTTGCTCTTGGAACGCATGTTGTGAGAGTAAATAACATACAACAATAAGAAATTGTAACATAGTTCATCTTGGAACTGGTCACTGCTGTTAGGGGCGATAAATGACATATTCCCATGGTGACGGCTCGATTGGGTAAAGTTGCTATTTTCAAGAAGGTTGAATTTGTCGCTTAGAAAAAACGAGATGATCAGTGGTCCTGCAAAGTCTCCGGCTGACGTTGATAGGTTGATGATATGAATAGATGCAGCATTGACGATGTTCAGTTCCCCCATCTGGGAAGTTGTTGCTGTAAATAAATATATTGTATAAGATACATACAATTGATATGTAGTGAGTGAAATGAGTGAGTGAGTGAGTTTAGTTTCACGCCGCTTTTAGCAATACTGCATCTGTAACACGACGGAGTAAACCACAAATGGGTTTCACACATTTTACCCATATGGGGAATCGAACCCAGGTCTTCGGCGTGAGAATCGAACGCTTTAACCTCTAAGCTACCCCATCGCACCTGATATGTAGTTAA
The DNA here is from genome assembly GCF_003918875.1 of Haliotis rubra. Classification (NCBI taxonomy): domain Eukaryota; kingdom Metazoa; phylum Mollusca; class Gastropoda; order Lepetellida; family Haliotidae; genus Haliotis; species Haliotis rubra. The sequence continues at coordinate 112,106 of NW_025767637.1, forward strand.
CACTGAAGGATGCAATTAGGCATACACATATCCTGGATAAATACTGGAACTATTGTCCAGAAATATATTAAGGTATATCATTGAACTTCAAAGAATGTCTCTTATCTAAATGATCCATGTGATATATCAAGTACATTGTAAGCCCAAAATGGTTAAGGGAAATTCTCTCTTGCTAATTGAATAAAGCGAGTAATATAAGACAAGAATGTATGGAGGTCAACGTCTTTACTTTGAGAGACAAGACGTTGACTGGTAATGGCAATAGGTCAATAGAAAACAGGGATTAAACCAGGCATGAATGGTGAGATACCAATGGTAGCATGTTGAAGTGAAGCCATTAGTTATTATTATATTTTACAGATTAAAGACAGTATGCAGCAGAGAGGGCTCGGGTGATCCTGGCACAGTCAAGCTAGTAAGGCCCATCATCAGCTCAGCGCCCTTGCGCCCTCTACACGCAGCCCAGACAGCGAATGGAACTTCTCCCAGGAAACGCTGCCTAGTCGAACCTACCAAGAACTTTCCGGAGAATATGAAGGCTGCACCCACAGTGTCAGAAGGTCTGTGCTCCCGATGGAGAATCCGGGCACTCTCCTGATCTGCGCTAAGAGATGAGGAGGTACCAAACCAAGGGCACCGAGAACAATGGGGAGTCTGACGACAGTGCACTTGGGATGCAAGCGAGACATTTCAAAGGCGAGGTCCGCATATTTATCATGCTTTTCCTGAATCTGAAATTCAATGATATAAATAAATTCATTGGCTTAATCAAAAAGGACAAGATCAGGTTTGTTGGCAGGAATTCTTCTGAGGCGGTTTATGGGCCTATTCCACAGACGTTTGAAAGCATCATTTTCCATGACGCCCTGAGTCAAAGCCACAGACATGGCGGAGACGGTAGTAAAAGCAACGAGCCATGCCATCATGTCTTTTAAGATATGCTGTTTGTGCTAAAGAAGGGCATCCACTGACAAGGTGTTGGACAGCCTCTGTAAATTCATTATTATTATTATTGTTGTTGAATATTTATATAGCGCACATATCCACGCACTAGTGCATGCTCAAGGCGCTGGTATTTTTTCCCTCGATCATTGCATGTCTCAACGGCACATCTTATTATGAACCTCAGCTCCCTGGAGAGCATACGACTCTTGTTGCCACAAGGCGCACCGAGTTATTGCGGCTTCCCCATCCTTACGAGGTACCCATTCACAGCTGGGTGGACTGGGGCACATAGTCACAGTACTTTGTCCAAGTTTACTGCACGTTGCTGTACCCGCAACTAGGTGTTTGCACGTATTCATGTGACCACCATCTGGTCATATACCAACGGATTCGTTGGGTTCTTTTAAGTGCACATGGTTGTGTACTGTACACTAGTTAATGGTGCTGATAGGTAACGACAATAAACAAATATAAGCCCGGAATTAACCCTGGCATAAATAGTCCTGTAGGTGATACGCACGATGAGATGGGGGCCAACGGGTTATATCCTAAACATATGTTGTGCGAGACTGAAAAGGAAAGTAATGCATCTAGCTGGGTAAAGGTCAAAACACTTACCATGAGAAAACATTCCTGTAGCCATTCCCGCTACTCAAAAACACACAAGCACCATCGAGCAAGTGGGTAGGACAGGTACAAAAGCCCACAGACAACAAGTCGTAGTCAGAGTGGTTGCGATGACTGCATAGTCGCAAATACAGTCACGAATTTTGAAATATAGTAGGGACCCGATAACCGTCCCTGCGGAAAGTCTGGGGAAAATAAGAGTAACCGTATGTAGTGAGACATTGAAGATGCATTGTAGATCACGAAGTGCAGGTCTCAGAGAACTGTCCAGCATATTCTGAGGAGAAACACAAAAATCAGAAAATGGGTAACATTTTCTACCTATCCAATAGCAGAATTATGTTTCATAATGTCTCCCTACCTTTGTTTGTTTTCTTTTTTACACAGCCTCGTGACACATTGTCCTTCCTAAATCAACTTAAATGATTTTTTCTTATCACTTGTTCTGTTTTGTTATCTAACTTAAATTACCCTACCCTTGTTATATTCGTCCTAACACAGCCTCATGACACATTGTTAAACTTAAATATTTGATTTGCGATTGTTACTAGTCATAGCTCTGTTACGCATTACTTCCATACAGGCGATGATTATGGTGTTGTCGCTTTTATAGTATGTTAGGTCTGTCTTGGTCTGTGTGATATTCCTCACCTCAGCGACTTGTTTAACTAACTTGTTAAATCGCGTTAATCGCCAGACAAATGTCTGTTATCTTCCTCGTTCTATTTGTGGAGGTCTAGCAAATTATTAACTCATTTCCGTTAATATTAATTCCAGCTTTTTATAATTTTGGAAACAGTGTCCGTATAATTTAGAGTGAGTGAGCTTCGGCGTGACGAGCAAATGCTTTAACCACTAGTATACCCCACCGCCCCATATAATTGAGAAGTTACAGTAATTGCAAATGGATGTATTTATCTGTCACAGTTCCTAAAGGAACAAACGATGTTTGTACAGAATTAAAAGATGTTAAAGAAAGCTATCCATTGATAGTAAACTGGATGATTCATACTCACATCCAACAATGACACCATACACAGGAATCCAATGTGAAAACGATCTTGTGCCGGTATTTCCATCCTGACTGAGGTCCTGCTGTGTAGACGATTGAGTCAGTGTATTTTTCACAGTTTATTTGCATCATCTGTGGTAATACCATTATTTCTCTCAGCCATTGCACGAGTGTATGTGTTAATCATTTTCAACATTTATTATGTGCATTAGGTATTGCGAGTATGGTATTGGTCTATAATATAATTCAACACAATGGCTGATGTTGCAGCAAATACAGCTTTAAACACATCTGTGACACCTCTTCTAATACCTGGTAGCCTAATAGTTAAAGAGTTCGCTCATCACGCCGAAGACCCGGGTTCGATTCCCAACATGGGTACAATGTGTGAAGCCCATGTCTGGTGTCCCCCGCCGTTATATTGCTGGAATACTGGTAAAAGTGGCGTAAAACCGTACTCACAGACTCACTCCTTATATATATTTCATGAACGATTCATCAACCTTTGTTAATGATCATGTACTTAGTCTACAGGTGCCTGTTTTAGACACATGGTAGATTTAAACACCGCCAGTGATAGTCTGGCTATGTTACATTCCTTTGATGACTGGATTTTCTAACAACATGTATTTACTGAAATACTGCCCACGACACTCACTCAGAAAGCACAACACTTGCTTTGCTGTTGGTTGGTTGGTTAGTTGTTGTTTTACGCCGCACTCCAGCAATATTCCGGCTATATGGCGGCGGTCTGTAAATAATCGAGTCTGGACCTGACAATCCAGAGATCAACAGCATCAGCATCGATCTACATAACTAGGATATGTTGACGTGTGGCAACCAAGTCAGCGAGCCTGACCACCCGATCCCGTTAGTCGCCTTTTACCACAAGCACGAGTTGCTGAAGATCAATTCTAACCCGATAAGTGTTGACGTGAACAAACATAAGAACTGCACCCGATATAATTTTGGTCACCGTACGCGTCACATAACGTCTGAACCAAAAGATTCTGACTCACTTTCAAGTGCAGAAAGAGCACGACAGACATCGGAGGTTGGAACTGCTTCAAATCTGTGTGAGATAATGTGACAAAAATGTCGGAAAGATGAAAGCTTCCATGCTGTCATATTGGAGGCACTTTGACTCTAACTATTTATGCTCAGATCCATTGTCTGGGACAGTCATTGTATACGTTGCTGAAGATACATTCCAACAAGGTTCTTCTCGGGTCAGTAGCAAAAGAAAAACAACTTACACTTATTGGCCAGTAAATTTATCTGAGGGTAAAGAGCATGTTTTCTAAATGTTCTTTCTTAGATGTTAACACAGTTCCTGTACACTGACATTGTCCATTGTTTCTCTGAATCATTGTATTTGGCCATTGTCCATTTTCTGGCACAGTCATTTTGTTTGGTCATTGTCTATTTTCTACCACAGTCATTGTATATGATCTTTTTCCAGTGTCAAGCACAGTCCTTGAATATGGCCATTGTCTAGCACAGTCATGGTATACGGCCGTTGTCTTGCACACTTGTCAGTTATTGTATATGACCTTTGTCCATTGTCCAGCACTGTCATTCCATATCCTCTACAGAGTAAGATTAGCTTCCACTCCCTGGGGTTGCCTGTTTACCTCGTTTAACCGTCAGATACAATAAAACGATCAGTAAAAGCTGTAGCAGTGATACAGCCGTCATAATGTAGTTTAGCATTTGGACAAATGCACAGGCCATCAGTTGCCCAGTCAGAAGAGACATGGCAGAATATCCCACCATATCGGCTGTCGATGATATCCCATACAAGATATGTCTGTGCTCATTTTCACCAAGAGCCCATGTCTCAACAGCCGAGAACACAGGAGCACATACTATTGCTAAAACACTTGTCCCTATCCATAAACATGCTGTATTTATTTCTGATACATAAATGAGCATGCTAGATAAGAGCATGCCGCCAGCGGTGCAGATATTGATAAGAACAGTTTGTGTAACAACTTGGCTACTAAAAACACCAAGCAACTGACCAACTATTGCGCATGCGTAAAAAGATAATGATATGTTTGTCACCAGTCTGGTGCTGCTATATAAACTGCAGTAAATTCCGAAAGTTGGTAAAAACTGACCATATACAAAGATCATCGGGGCACAGACAGTCGTGTATATCGTCATAATAATTATCACTATGACATCAAACTTGTTATAGGGGTGAGCTTTGATAGTTTGGTATTTTTTTACGTGACTGTCGTTTATGCGAATTCGTTCATGAAGCAGCTGTACTGAGATTAGATAACCAGCAAAAACGATTATTCCTAGACTTGCGATGAAAAAGAATCCATACACTACATTCGATCTGAAATGGTTGCATACTTCGTCTTTGCTGTTCTGTGAGACAAATGTATCATTATGATTTCGAGGCATAGGAGCACTGATGGTGCTGTGTTCAAGATGGTAGTCATTGTCACTTAGAAAAAAAGAAATGATCAACGGTCCGGTGAATTCTCCGATGTAGATAGCGAGGCTGTTGATATGGATGGAAGCCGCATGTCTTTTGCTCATCTCTCCGGACAAGACCATCATTGCTGCAAAAGAAAGTATGTTGTAAATTTTCTTTACCATTAACCCATATATTTTGGCAAGATGAAATAAAGAGGTCAGAGTAGTAGTAGTAGTAGTAGTAGTAGTAGTAGTAGTAGTAGTAGTAGTAGTAGTAGTAGTGGCTTCGGCATATTTAGCAAAGGTGCTGTGCTGCTGTTGTGCACACATTTAGAACCACTGATGGCGAGAATCAATATTCTCGCATGACGATGACTTGTTAACATGCTCTGGGGCCGTGGGATATGCCAGTGGTTGAAGCGTTCACGCCGAAGACCCGCGTTCGATTCCCCACATCAGTACAATGTGTGAAACCCATGTCTGATATTCACTGTCGTGATATTGCTGGAATATTGCTAAAAGTGGCGTAAAACTAAACATACTCATTCACTTACCATGCACTGCGATTCCGGTGACCAGTCCTACCCCACCTGCCACCACTAGCGCCATCCACAGAGAAGGAACAACGGGTACAACAGCCAACAGACAGCAAGCCGTGGTCATGGTTGTGGCTGTAAGGCCGTACAGGTCGAAGTGACCACGGATCCTGAAGAACAGCAGGGATCCAATCACCCTACCTGCTGCAATAACTGGAGGCAACAGACTGACTTGCTGTAATGTGACTTTGTAGATGCATTGTAGGTCTCGAAGTGCCGGTCCAAATCCACTATCAAGCATGCCCTGTGGATAAACAAAAGAGATATTATTGACGTGTGATTCAAATCTTAATAAACAAGCATTGATTATTCGAATTGCTTTGTATTATAGTCAAAGTGGTTCGACTGTGAGATTTGTTGTTAATCTCTGAACTCACCGAGATATTCCCTCAGCATGACGACTGTTTATGATTAACCATTTATAGCCCAGAAAACCCAGTGCTTGTTTGTTTGTTTGTTTGATGTTTCACGCCGCACTCAACAATGTACTGCGGCTGTCTTTAAATTATCGAGTCTGGACCAGTGGTCGACAGGAAAAACGTCGATCTACGCAACGGGATACGATGACCAACTCAGTTAGCCTGACCACCTGATGCCGTCAGTCACCTCTTTCGACAAGCGCGGGTTGCTGAAGACCACTTCTAACCCGGTTCTTTAAGGTCTTGGCAATAGGAGGACGTAGACGTTCTCAATGGCATACTTCTATGGTATACTACTGGAATAAAGTAACTGAGCATTATTTGATGTTTTGCCATTTTGTAATGCAAACAGATAATGACATGATTTGTGGTGTTTTCCTTAAACACTGTTTAACTGATGACAGGGTAATATCGAAATATGATGATCTGCAACAAGGCATCGCGACACGCCCTTGAAGAGATGTGGTGGCAAAAGAGAGTTCACAAATTCAGTATCGTGTGTGTCAACGATTGGCCTTGATGCAGCCTTGACAACGACGACACATAGACAACACTAAACGCTTGAAGAAAGCTTGGAGAATGTCTGAACCAACACTTGTCCCAATTGAACTTAAGGGGTAAAAAAACATGCCAAAAGTAAGTAAGTTCATCGTGAACAAAGTGCACGTGCAAAATGCTTTGCTAAATGTTTATATGCGGTAATTTTTATAACTTTTCAAAGAACTTTTTTAATGCAATTTTATGATAAGCTCAGTTACTTCTTCCGTTAGTATATATTTGTATTCGAGTAAAGCGTGTCTAAAACCTACTTTACATGCACACCTTTACTCCTGTAGTATATTTACTTTCTGTTCACTAGGATATTTAACCGATAAGAGTAAATCTGATTTGGATACAACCCAGACATCTGGTTTTGAAGAATTTTGGTCTTTTAATCTTCAGACACAAAATGAGTAGGCTGATGATTTCAACTTGCTGAGTGAGGCATTAAACAACAAACCATCCAACGACATTGCCGTGGAATGGGCATGTTTGCAGTTGCAGCAGGTTTAGTGTCCAGAACATGAATTATGTATATATATACATATACACACATCTATATATATATATGTGTACTTACATCCCACAGCGCTATCAAACACAGGAATCCTAGCCGTATGTGCAGTGTTACCATCCTGCTGGAGGTTTGTGTTAATGTGGCAATATGATGCACACACCACATATATATTTAACTAATTTGACTCATCGCCCAGCAGGGATGCCGACATTTGCATTTCCTGAGCGTCCATGTTAATTGCCAGTCTGCATGTGACGCGTTAACGTCATGTAAATCAATATTACTTACTATTCCCATTATGAACCATCCACGTGGATCTGTAACTTATCTCCAATATGAACATTGAATTAGTTTTTTTTTAAAACCATAATTCGTTTTTCTGTACAGTACCTGACAAAGTTGATGTTGACGTTTTTAGCGTGGTCGTCAAACGTCTTACTTTGTATCTTGAAATATTCCAATGGTTGTGTAGCATGTCTGTCTGTGGCTGCGTGTTCTATTCAGAACTTCTGTTTGTTTCATGCATACTGGCATCGTGACCTTCCTATGATATCTGACCTCGCTTTCGCTCGGTCAGAAACCATAGGAAGGACACTCGTTTCGTATAATTCGTATGTAATGAGACTTCGTGTAGTATTCTCTATTTATCTACCACCGTTTTAAATCGTAGTGTATTTATGCAGATTTGAAATAAATGGCTAACCTTGCGTACAGTCGCTAACAGCTAAAGGGATTGTTTTAATACAGCTGGGAGACCGAGCAGGGAGCAGAATATTGTCAGTCCCCACGGTCCCTTGTATGGGGGCCGTTTGAACTTTGGCTGCTAGCGACCTCTTAACCTTTTTGTTGTTAATTGCCTGTTGACTATTCTACATGCTCTCAAACGTGTCAAACGACAGGATTTTATATCGCTTGAAAATAATTGTAAAATTTTCTCTCGTCACGATATGGCTCAAATATTGCTAACGTAAGCGTAAATCTTTAATCAGTCACTAACTAATGTCTATGGATAATATGTACGATATTCCTAAGTTTAGTTTAGTTAACCGGACTCTAATAGTGATAAGTAATGAAGAAATTTGCCGGAACCAAAGAATAGTGTTTACTTATCCGGTCTGTTTAGTTAAGCGGTTTTTACTTTGGCGGTTTCACTGTATTTCGTTATGACACGGCTAGATTTGATCCACCTGTCTGCTGGATAAGTTAGCCTAGAGTAATCGATGTTTTAAAATACCTGAAGACAAAAACTATGTGTTTGGATAATATGTACGATATTCGTAAGTTTAGTTTAGTTAACCGGACTCTTATGGTCATAATTAATGTAGAAATGTGCCGAGATCAAAGAAAAGTGTGTACTTATCCGGTCTGTTTAGTTAAGCGGTCTTTACTTGGCGGTTTCCACTGTATTTCGTTATGACACGGCTAGATTTGATCCACCTGTCTGCTGGATAAGTTAGCCTAGAGTAATCGATGTTTAAAAATACCTAAAGACAAAAACTATGTGTATGGATAATATGTACGATATTCGTAAGTTTAGTTTAGTTAACCGGACTCTTATGGTCATAATTAATATAGAAATGTGCCGAGATCAAAGAAAAGTGTGTACTTATCCGGTCTGTTTAGTTAAGCGGTCTTTACTTGGCGGTTTCCACTGTATTTCGTTATGACACGGCTAGGTTTGATCCACCTGTCCGCTGGATAGGTTGGCCTAGAGTAATCGATGTTTTAAAATACCTGAAGACAAAAACTATGTGTATGGATAATATGAACGATATGTTTAAGTCTTTCGTTATGATATGGCTAGGTTTGATCCACCTGTCCACTGGATAGGTTGGCCTACAGCAATCGATGTTTTAAAACACCTGAAGACAAAAACCATCAAGAAGGACACATACTGTGTCACCAGGTGTTGCTGTATCATTACTAGTTAATTACCTTCAGTCACATAACCCGGATGGAGTGACAAACCATGTGTTGCTTTATCATTTCTAGTTAATTAGCTTCAGTCACATAACCCGGATGGAGTGACGAATCCAATTAGAGTACACACTGATCCGTAACTATGACAATGGTAATTCATCATTGACTATGACGATATTTTGATCATATATTTTAAATTGTTTTCAAGACCGATGTTTCCAACCAGTTTGAATTTCCAACGGTAACTCTCGCATTTAAAGGTATGTTTTTGGTTAATTTCCTTTAAAAACAATCTAGGGGCGGTGGGGTAGCCTAATGGTTAAAGCGTTGGCTCGTCACGCCGAAGACCCGGGTTCGAATCCCCACATGGGCACAATGTGTGAAGCCCATTTCTGGTGTCCCCCGCCGTGATGTTGCTGGAATATTGCTAAAAGCGGCGTAAAACCAAACTCAGTCAGTCAGTCAGTTAAAAACAATCTGCTCCAATTTGTTATTTCTAACCATAGTTATTCTTAATGTTCCATTTAATTGTGACTATATTCATTACAGAAAAGGGTTAGAACCCTATCGTTTACATTGTGAACATATAGTACTCCATGCTTGATTACATCTTGTTACAGTGTAACAGGTGAATAGGATCTTAACTAACATATTGTGTAGCAAAACTTTACTCACATAAAGACTTAATTCATAGATATAATATATATATATATTATTTAGTCGTGTTCTTCCAAGTTAATCCTTTAAAGACTTACCCTGATACGATGTGGTGAAAGCACAAAGTACTGTTCTGTAGATTGCCAAGAGTCCTATGCCAGAGGGCAGTGGCTCATAGACCAATCTAGTTGGACATATTATCTTTTCAAGAAATTTTTCTGCTTCAGTATAACACTCCTAGTATATATCTTGGTATCCTGGAGATTCACAGACATAAGACATCGTCCTTGTTGACACTCCATGGTGAGTGGGGAGCAACACATGGAGGGCAAATCATATTCAATACAACCACGATACACCCACAAAAACCGGATCGCACCAGTCTCAGTCGTTCTCGTCGGAGGATAAAGCTCCTACAGTTTTCATCAGCCCTGACAATTAAGTTCTTTTTCTTGTCCGCTGCGGATAGTGGTCCTCTTAGATTGAAGCCTTTCACCATAGCAGAGGTTATTGAAGGTTTAGCCTTCGAAGTAAAGGGAGTTAACAATCTACGAATTGGTTGTCCACTGTTCTAATGCTAAGAAAGGATAACAATATATGGAAGAACAACTTCATTATTGCTGTGAGAGCGACGTTTCGGTGTAGGTTCTAACACCATTATCAAGCAAGTGATGAACAATTATCAATTAACACGAAAACTAGTTTTAAGTTGCCTAATCATTGCATAAAATTCGATATATCTCAAGATACGTAGATCCCTCAAAACTTATGGCATATTTAAACGTCATTGTGTCGACGTTATGAATTTTTAACCTAAGAATCATAGATTATACTCAGAATCCAGTTATCTAACTTCCTCAGCCGAACAAGTTAATTCGGAACTATCTGTAGAAAACATAATCATATCTGACCTATTAAAGTTGTAAATGTAACTCAGAGCCATAACACTTTTCTGTCTATGCCATACCTACACACATTACCACTACGCATTTTTTTCGACATTTCCGTGTGTAACCCACTTGATTTTTTACAGTTGTCATATATATTGTTTACTTCAAGAATATTGCTGAGCTCAGCATTAAATAACAACATTGTCGTCACATATTATATAATATTAAGCCATGGAGTATACATCCAAGAGCTCAAGATCGCTCACAGTTGGTAACTCTTGATGACAGAAGACAAAACTCAAAGGTGAAGAATACCAACATCAAGACACAGAACATAGTATGACGTGGGCACTCATATATTATTTCCCATACGGACTAGGAAACACAGGTCATTATTTTTCTGATAATCGCACATGTACTTTTTCAGTCATTCTCAACGTTGATTGGTCAGTTAAGCAGAGAAGAAATATGATAGGTTGACTGAACTACTTTTCATGATCAAAGTTCATTGGCAACTTTTACCGTTTCATTGATAATTAGAACATTTTGTACTCACACATTCAGAGATAAAAAAGAAAACATAAGGTTAAAGAATATGAATACTATTTTTATCAGACATGATTATTTTGCAATAAAATTGCGTTATAAATAATAGTTTTTAAAAATTAATAACGTTAAAAAACCCAAAACAATCGTTTGCATTGTTTGTGAACAAACATGGCGGCCATTAGGTTAACCCGGATCAAGACCCGAAAACGTCTCATCCAAATGCTCTCTGACAATTGTGTACCAGTACATCAAATCATGCAAATTTCCGGACACAAAAATGTTCAATCAATAAACGGTTACCCTTCAATTAATGAGAAACAATATCAGTCCATCAATAAATTCTTGTCAAACGCTTGTAACTCCACCGATCTGTCCACTCATTCTCAGCCTCAGGCTGTCGCCATGACGTCACAGTCTTTGTCGCATGCCGCAATTCTTCATTCTGTACATACACTATTCTCAGGTCCAATTTATGGTAGTGTATTCCACTTCAACATCTCCGAATGACTCCTCTGTCAGTCGACCATCTGCTCCAAAGAGGCGTATTTTTCCCATTAACTAGGATTCCGACTAGAGTTATCTTTCTTGGAACTGCTGTACTCCACTGGGACCAATGGCGTGACTGTAACACGCCTTCCACAGAACAAAATGTTATTTAATCTTCAAACTTGTTGAGTTTCTTGACAGAAAACATTTTCTAGATGTATTCGTGGGATGGTTGTCTTTTAGATTTCCAAACTTTTAACCGTTGACTTTCCCCAAAAAAATGACGGGTTTTTGCCAAAGTGTTTTTCAACACTACGCCGTCACCCGTCACTAGACACACATCAGTCGTGAATGAATGATGTTTCGTCGCACTGACTTGATCAAATAACAGTTTAGCTGTTATTAAGTTCAATGATATATTTAAAAGATCATTTTTATCATGTTAACAAATGTTAATTAATTATTCCAGACAAAATATTTTGTTTGCATTTTAAAGCGACTTTGCTTGGTACTATTTTCCATTGCGTAGTTACGTTATTCCTGCTGGAGAAGTTAGGTTAATACGCGTATGAATACAAATCAGCTGTTTGAGGTCACAAGTCCTGTCTCCGGGTGTTTTTTATTTCGTGGTTCTTCTTTTTAAATTACATTATTGGTAATGAATAGAATAACGCACTCGGTACGAGTGATTACGGGAAATATGCCCTCGTTAAAATAATGTTCAGTGCCTCGGCTAGGCTCGGCACTGTGAACATTATTTCAACTCGGGCATATTTCCCGTAATCACTCCGTACCTCGTTGGTTATTCTCTAAACATCCTCTGTATATGTTTATTTTGTATGCATTAACCCGTTCAAGTTGCTCTACTATATAACAATACTCCAGGACGTTTTGGAGCATCTGCAAAAGCGGTTCAGAAATAATTTCTTTGTCCTTATTCATTTGCTTGTTTGTTGTTATTTAACACCGCACTAGGCAATATTTGAATTATTTAACGGCGGTCTGTAAATTATCGAGTCTGGACCAGAAACCCAGTTATCAACATCGATCTGCGCACCTGGAATAGGACGACATGTGTCAACCAAGTCAGAAAGCCTTACCATCCCCTTAGTCACCTCTCACGAATACATGTAGGGTGGCTTGCTCAAGGACAATCCTAACCCGGATCTTCACGAATTATTAACATACCAGCACACTACAAGCACAAATTATGTACATAAATATGCCATTACACTGTCAAATACTGACTGACTGACTGAGTTTGGTTTTACGCCGCTTTTAGCAATATTCCAGCAACATCACGGCGGGGGACACCAGAAATGGGCTTCACACATTGTACCCATGTGGGGATTCGAACCCGGGTCTTCGGCGTGACGAGCCAACGCTTTAACCACTAGGCTACCCCACCGCCCCCACCGCCCCCACTGTCAAATAAGATAGCCCGATGAGTAAAAGGTGCATGTAATTACGTATAATGAATATATATTAATAAACAACTTACGCCATCTGGATATTTAGAATAACATGATACAGGGCATGATTCATATTTGGTACAATCTACAGTCCAAGACAACTTAATATATGACAAACAGACAGACAGACAGACAGATTATATTTCAGCATAAGGCCACAGGCCCAAAATGCATTTTTACACATGAAATAGATACTGCGTGCTTTAATTATATCATTTTTGAAATAAGGGGTGTAGCGTTAGAAGAAAATAACACAAATTCTACAAAGTAGTTTTTCCAGTTGATTGTAGCAGAGCTTTTAGTGTGTTCATGTTGTAAATAGACTGGTTTTAGGTGTGTCTTCCTGCTATATGATGGAGCACATGGAGCTCGTCTTCCATAACATGAATGTTTGTTTCTTGCATAATCTTTCTTCCCTCGGAATCTTGTTATGAATAACAGATCAGTCAAAACAGTCTGATCAGAAATGTGATCAGATGCATAATGGGGAAACAAGGTTTGAAGCTGGACCACTGGAAGCATTAAGTCTCCTCCAAGGACAAGCATACATTTCCGAGGAGCAATATTCTACCTATAATACAGAACGTTTGCACAAAGGAAATCTCACTTCCAGTACTGAAAAACGTTAGCGATATAACAGTTGTCTAAAAACCAAAACATTACCTGATTGTCTGGTTTGTTTACTTGGTGGGTTGGTTTGTTTGTTTGTTGTTTAACGCCGCACTCAGCAATATTCCAGCTATATGACGGCGGTCTGTAAATAATCAAATCTGTACCAGACAATCCAGTGATCAACAGCATAAACGCCATGGGAATAAACTTCTGCAAACTGACATTTGTTTAGGTGAAGATCTAAGGATGGATGTTCTGTTTTGTTTATCGTGAAACCCAGTAAAATGTCAGCTATATTACAGTAGTCTTTAAAGATAACATATACTCTTGGGTGGTGGGGGGTGTTGTACAAATACATAAATCATTTATTGGTAGCGTTATAAAGGAAACCCCGTCATTAAAACTACTAATTTTGACATGAAATTAAGTTAAATGTTTTTGACAACAGTGCACTATTCTCTCCCGCGAACGAAATTTCAACGAATCAGAGGGGCGCGTCTCCGTGATGTAATCTGAGGTATGCATGTGAGGGGCGCTGTAGAATTCATCTACATTTCCGGGGGTAAATTATCTTGCTTACAGGTTTGTCAAAACAGGAAATCGTGACAATTGTTGTGAAAAGTGAAAGCTTTATGTTTACACAAACTACTGTCATTTAATCTTGTCTCCTGCTTTGCCTAGCTTCCGAGTTACAACTTGTTTTCATAGACGATTCTGTCAAAATCGCTTGTTGTCATAACGGTTACCTTTTGGCTAGGTGTTACTCGGGTGCTAAACCATTTATTACAAGTAATTTAAATGTGGTTAATTCAGGGTTTGGCATTTCGGTGTTGCGGTTAATATATTGCCGCGACAAAAGGGTTAAGAGTCTCCTTTGAACCAGCAAAATAGAACACAGACAAGTCTAAAACATTCAATAACATATTGAACAAACAATGAGCAATCTACAATGAATGGCAATATAGATATCTTGTACAATGCAATTGAGTCACAAATCTAAAATATTGGGTTACAAATATAAAATATTAACTCGCCAGAGTCTTGACATTTACAATAAGAGGGGATATACTGATTGAAGGTTGTTTACAGTGACAGTAGACGAATATGCAAGCAGGGTCAGTCTTGAATGTTGAATAACCTGACGATGGCAGGTGTGTATAACTCAAGTGATGTGATAAGTCCCGTGTTACACAACGCAACGACCAGCCTCTATATAGCTCTTACACAGTTCTCGAGCATTCTAGCAAAGCTAGGCAGCATCATTATCCACTCAGAATGTTATCGAAATCGGTGGAAAACTCCACGGCATGATGAAAGCTGTAAATGAAACAAGATTGCCAAGGGAGGCAACTCTGTAGCGCTATCTCAAAAGGCGTACCGCTAAAAATACTATTGCCATTGAACATATATGATGCGAGATGCGAGCCAAAACCCACTCTCAAAACTTTAAACATTGTGACCCAAAATGACTACCACCTAATCAATGTGATATTACAATTACAAATTACAAAAAACACACTCTCATTACATCGGTACAAAGCAGACTCTGTCATGTCCAGCAGTAATTCAGACAGCGACAATCTTTCCATGCAATCTTCAATGAAGAAACAATCGCTAGGCCTTATTTGTTTGAGCCAGACGCTAGCTAGCCAGACATATCTTATAACATTACAATTTCTCTCTTTGAAGTGAGTGAGTGAGTTAAGATTTAAAGTCACATCGGCAATATTTCAGCCATATCGTGACTAAAGCAAGTTATAAATATATCAACAATTTAAGTGAAATTATAAAATTCTGCCGACGAAGGACAGTAAAATAACTAGATAATCACAGATATATATGTAAAACTAGTAATTGAATCTAAAACATTTTAACTATAGGGGACAACACAATATAAAAATGGGCTATAGATCGCCACCAACTGAAGGTAGATCACCATGCTAGGAGCCATGGGGACTTACATTACTTTTGCTACCTGCATGGATCCTAGCTGGATTTACACCATCCCTTCAGCCGCTGGCGATTGTAGGGAAATTTAGCCAACAGTTAAAATAACAAAATACTACGTTTAAAATGTGATAATTTAGATTTTACTTTGAAAGTTTTGGGACTTACGTACCCTCTCAGGAGGACAATAATTTTACGCTAAGTCAACCCCCTTTGAGGGTACAGCCACTAACAATCTCAGTGACTAATTTAAATTACCAATAATAAAATATGTATCTATTTACAAATCAGTTAATAAATCTAATTCTTTTTAAAAGGCAATAACTAAATGAGAACTAACATTATTAAAAGATCCTTCAATGTTTTGACATTAAAAATACTTATCCCTTGTGATGGAATATTCAATGCAGTCAAGCAGGACATGCTTGACTGTGATCCTTTCATCACAAGGGATACAAAACGGAGGATCTTCGCCTTTCAATAAATATTCATGAGTATATCTGGTATGGCCAATGCGACATCGTCATATAATGACCTCTTCAAATCTGGACTGACAACCCAAGTAGGTGTAACCAATATAGGGTTTTATTGCATGTAATTTATTAATACCTACTTGGGCGTCCCACTTCTTCTGCATCAGATCACGGATGTAAGTTTTAATGCCAGCTTTATAATCAGAGTATGGAATAAGAAGTGGTGTCACAGATTTGTTGAGTGCTGCCTTGGCAGCAAGATCAGCCATGGTATTCCCAGAAATGCCAACGTGGCTGGGTAACCAACAAAAGACGATGTCGCACTGGCCAGTAGCAAGCTCATTATTCAATTCAATAATTTCTAATAAAAGTGGATGTTTGCAAGAAATATTTTTAATAGCCTGAAGACAAGAAAGAGAATCTGAAAAGATTATATATTGTTTATATTTACGGTGTTTATTAATATATTTAAGAGCTGTTAAGATGGCGTTTGCTTCTGCTGTAAAAATAGAGCTGTTATCCGGTAAACGAGAAGATATTGTTCTGGATCCAATGACAGTGGCACATGCCACCGCGCCACCATCCTTGGATCCATCTGTAAATAAGGATTTATATGTATTATATTGACTTTTAATTGATGATATTCTTGTTTATATTGTAATTCATTAGTTTCTGCTTTTTAAATGCTGTTAATGTTAGGTCAACTTGTGGCCTGACCAATTGCCAAGGCGGAGAAGAAAGAAGACGGGAAGGAGCTATATTTTCCAGCTCAATGCCGGCAGCAGAAAGAAATGGTTTAATTCTTAAACCAAGAGGCGGAACAAGAGAAGGCTTTTGTTGTACAACTCCTCATAAGAAGGATTGAAAACACAGTTAAATGCAGGATTAGACTCGTTAGAATAGAGTTTTGTTATATACTGTAAAGAGAGTTTGATACGACGTTGGGTAAGGGATGGCTCATCAGCCTCAACATAGAGACTATCAATAGGAGAAGTTCTAAAGACCCAAGACAAAGTCTCAGACCTTGATGGTGAACTGAATCTAAGAGTTTTAAGTTGCTTTTACAGGCTCCACCATATACGATGGAGCCATAATCAAGCTTCGAGCGGACAAGTGATCTGTAAAGGTGTAGGAGCGTAGCTTGATCCCTCTCCCACCTTGAATTAGACACGACTTTCAACAAATCAAGTGCCTTCAGGCATTTAGTTTTTAGGGATTTAATATGTGGCAAAAAGTTAAATGGGAGTCGAAAATTAGACCCAAGAATTTGGCCTCCTTAACAACTTTGATGGGAGTGCCATTTAAAGATAGTTCTGGATCTTTATGCGGTTTATATTTTCTACAAAAGTGTAGACAATTAGTTTTGGATTTGGAAAATTTAAAACCGTTTTCAAGACACCATTTATTTATGTTATTTAAACACAACTGCAATTGCCGTTCAATAGTATGCATATTTTTACCACGACAAGAAATATTAAAATCATCCACAAAAAAGTGATCCATCAATTGAATCATTTAAAACCTTGGATAAACTGTTTATCTTGATACTAAATAAAGTGACAGACAAAATACTGCCTTGAGGGACACCCTGATCCTGATTGTAATGGTCAGACAGGGTAGAACCCACTCGGACTTGAAATTGCCTGTCTTTTAAAAATTGTGATATAAAAGAGGCAAACGGCCTCTCAAACCAAAATCATGTAAATCCTTCAAAATGCCATGCTTCCAGGTGGTATCGTATGCTTTCTCGAGATCAAAGAATATCGATACTGCATGTTGTTTATTTACTATAGCATTTTGACAAAGGATTCTAAACGTACCAAGTGATCAATGGTACTACGATTTTTCCTGAAACCACATTGAATATTGGTTATAAGTTGATTGGTTTCAAGATACCAAGTTAATCTATTATTCACCATTCTTTCCATGGTTTTACAGACACAACTCGTTAAAGAGATTGGTCTGTAATTAGACGGATCAGTATGATCCTTGCCAGGCTTTGGTATGGGGACTACAATGGCATTACGCCACGAAGTTGGGAAATTTCCTGTAGTCCATATTGTATCAAAAATATTCAAAAGTGTTTCCAAACATGATTCAGGTAAATGCTTCAAGAGCTGATAGTGTATATTATCAGCCCCTGTAGCTGTATCATGAGCTTGATCAAGGGCGGTACGTAGCTCATGTAGAGAAAATAATTCATTGTAGTCTTCTCCATTGTCTGAGTTGAAATTAATTCTTTTCTTCTCTTGTTGCTTTTGATGTTTCTGAAACTCAGGAACATAGTTGGATGAAGACGAATGTTTGGCGAGTGTTTCACCAAGCTTATTGGCAATGTCAGCTTTATCAGTTAATAAAGTATCACCGTCCTTCAAATGATGAACGGTGGATTTGGAACCTTTTCCCTTTATTCTTTGTATCATGTTCCACACCTTTGACATCGGTGTGCGCGAATGTATTTTGGAAACAAAGTTTCGCCAAGACTGACGCTTATTTTGTTTAAATGCGCGTCGAGCCTTGGCATGTAAAATTTTTACCTTATCTAAATTGTGAACTGTAGGATGTCGTCGAAAATATTTTTCGGCTTTTTTCCTACTCTTCCTGGCCTGTTTACACTCGTTATTAAACCATGGTTTGCGAATGTGAGGATTTGCAGAGGACTGAGGTATGGTTTGATCAGCTATGTCAGTGAGCTGATCTGAAAATATCTTAATTGGATCTTCAGTATTATCAAAACGATCAGGTGTAAGGTTTGCAGTACACAATAACTCATACATTTGCCAGTTTGCTTTTTTTAAAATTCCACCGAGATGACGATAAGTCAACAGTTGGGGTCATGGCTTTTAGTACAGTGGGAAAGTGATCACTACCACAAAGGTCATCATGAACTGACCAGTCAAATTCGTTTAATAAGTTTGCATCTGTGAGAGAAAGGTCAAGGGCTGAATAGGTCCCAGTGGCAGGGTGTAAATAGGTGTTTGAATCATCATTAAATATGCATAAGTTATTGTCATTTATGAAGTCCTCAAGGACTTTCCCTTTATTATTTGTATTTATACTTCCCCATAGAGGGTTGTGTCCATTCAGATCACCCATGATTATGCATGGCTGAGGGAGCTGATCATATAGGTGTTGAAGCTCAGATGGTCGGAGTGTAGTAGACGGAGGTATGTACAATGAACACAGAGTAAACACAATGTGTAAAGTTATGCGGACGGCAACAACTTGAAGAGTGGTATTAAGGGCAACAGGGCTGGAAATAACCCCTTGTCGTATGAAAATAGAAGATCCGCCTGAAGCCTTATCTCCAGGTGGAGAAAACGAATGATAACAGTTGTACTGTCTCAAATCAACTTGATCAGTCGGTTTAAGATAAGTCTCTTGGAGACACAGTGCTGATGGTCGAAAATCTTGTACTAATAACTGTATCTCATTTAAATTCCTCCTGAGTCCTCTGCAATTCCACTGGATCAGAGTTTTGGAGCCATTCATGGCGGCTCAACTGGGGGTCTAGAATGCATGGGATGACCACTCTCATGGATAGGAAGCGATGGAGTGACATCCATATGAAGCGGTTCAAATGGATTGTGAACCGTTACATGAGCATCCAAAGAGGGACCTCTAAATGCTTTAGAGTTTTACCCTTTTCTTTAACTGTTTTCGTTGATGTTTTGACATTTGAATTGTCCCAATTTCCTGGTCAGATGTTGGCACAGGTAGTGGTTCTGATTGTTCCTCCGTCTGAGAAGCTGATGAGGTTTTTGGACAGTTCCGGATGAGACAGATTTATCAAATGTGACCTGTGTATCTGTCACCCAAGATATATCTCTGTCTGACAGGAAACAGATTGCTGTGAAACTTTAACAGGACAAGATGAAGATACGGCTGCAGAATAAGAGGAAACAGTTGTTTGTGTCGGTATTGGAACTAATTTTTGGCTTCTGCAAAAGAGATGTTGTTGGTATACTTTAGTTTGAGTATTTTAGACTGATGTTCAAAACTGGGGCAAGATTTGGATGATGCTAAATGCTGTCCAGCACAGTTGGCACACTTGATTTCATTTGTGCACTCTGAGCTCTCATGAGCCCCACTGCAACGGACACAGATAGAAACATGATTGCAAGTCCTGGCACCATGACCAAATTTTGGCAATGAAAACATCGTAGTGGGCTTGGAATATAGACGTCCACACCGATATTAAAGTAACCAGCCTTTATTGATTTCGGAAGAGTGGAGAGGGCAAAGGTGAACAGGTAAGTATTTGTTTTGATAATATTGTTGTCCTGTTTTCTGGTGAAGCGTTTCACAGAGGTAACGCCTTGATTTGTTAAAGAAGCAGAAATTTCATCTTCTGTCATATCAGACAGACATTTAGCTCTGTCCCGAACTATCCCTCTACATGAATTCAGTGATTTGTGTACCGAGACAACAACCTTAGTGTTAACAAACTCCTGGAGACCCAGCAGGTTAACAGATTGCTGTTTTCGAGCACATTCAACAAGCAATGAACCACTGCGAAGACGAGTTACATTCTTCACTTCCCCGCAGACACTTTGTATGCCCTTGGATACAGCGAAAGGATTGATTTTCAATGGATTTCCATCAGCAGAAGATAGAACGATAAACTTTGGCCAAGATTTAGCAACATCTGGAGAAACTTCTTCATCAGAAGACAAAGATTCTACGTGGCGACGTTTCGTTGTTTTCGAAGAACCAGGGTTTTGGTTTTGAGACATGGCGTACGAATAGTATTCAACACCCTCGATCCCCACCCGCCATCGAGTGTCAACATGGACGGTGGTGCAGAGGTAACCATCTACAACACCAGGGCTACAAGGGTGTTATACTCCAGTAAATACAACGTGAATAGCCATATTTGCCTACCAAAAAAACACTGCCAGGCTGGTTCCGCCCATAACAGGTAATTGGAGACATACGGAATTCAGAGGGCGACATTACCAGATTGGCCCATGAGCCACCGCCTTCTGGCATAGGACTCTAGGCAAGATAAGATCATGAATAATTGGAAAATAATTTGTAACCTACATATCAAAGTAACCAATACCCAATAAATTGAATGTGCAAAAATAGGTCTATGCACAGGGCATGGCGTGACCAGCCGATTGATAGAACCGGGCCAGTTCTACCACCCGTCTAGGTGAAGTAAGGGTCGAAGTGGTGTGTTGGGCAAAAGGAACACGGTTCCAGGCTCCCAGTGCCCTCAACCACCAGACTCCCGTCCTCCACCGACACAGGGGCGCAACCCACGGCAAACGGGTTGGTGGACCAAAATATCCCCCCCGGGTCCACAACGGGGGGGGTTGAAAGGCGCTTAGCGTGACCCAGCACCCACCACGAGGAGGTGGCCTTTCATGGGTGCCTCTTTGAAGTGAGGTTGGTGTCAATATAATACTACTCACAATATTATTGTAACTTCGAGCACAACCTCGCTTCCGAGGAAGAAATAGTTATGTTACAAGTTGTGCCATGCAAAATCCTTTTGGTCATCGATCATATACATAATTTATTACTACTAGTAAGTAGTTTTGATATTTGTAAATAATTTTAATCAAGTAGAAGAAATATTGATTAAACCTTTGTGGATGAATCACCAGTGTAGAAATAGTAATCATTACATTAAAAATTGGTTCGATGGAGGTATTCACTTAATAGGGTAGGCATTTGGGTAGAAAGTGTTTTTTTGTCTTTCAATGAATTAAAAAATTATCGCATTAAAGGAACTGTTTATAGTACAATAAACTTATTTTGAATATTCCAAAACCTGGAAAACCACTCTTTCCTCTCATGCAATTAACACTCAAAACCTCTCATTAAACTCAACTCTTCAAGATTTGCTTTTTAAAAAGAAAGGTGGTAGGAATTATTATGACAAAATGATTGCATGTAACACTCTCCCCAGGGTGTGTCATAAATGCAGAAGAACTCGACAGAAATATTTCATGGAATACTGTTTTTACGAAATTATACCAAGGATGTGAAACTGTTAGATTTCCAGTAGAAATTTATGAATAGAGCAATTTACACAAGAAAAGAACTATTGCAAGTGAGACTTATTGATAAATATAGTTGCTCTTCACCATGTGTTTATAGAATGTAAATTTGTTCATGAAATCTGGAGACAAGTTGAACATGTTTTTAAGCAGTATATCAGTTTTTATATTTTGATTACAGATTGTGATATTCGCTTTTGCAATACATCCTATGGTTTATTGACATCACATATAGTCTTATTAGCCAAACAATATATCCATATCAAAAGCATCAAACAAAATATGTTAAAAATAGAAGGTTTTAGGAAAACTGCCAAAGATGTTTTTAATGTTGAAGAAATTATTGCAAAGAAGAATAACGCTCTGCCTTCATTCCAAGCAAAGTGGAAACAGTTCATCACTGTATTGAAGTCTTAATGTAGTTGTCCCATGTCTTAATTTGGTCTTTCATCAGTACTCATAGTACACAGCTATATCAGTACTCATAGTACACAGCTTATATCAGTTTTGATGTCCATACATGCTTATTCCACGGACGCTTCAGTACAGTATTCAACCAACAATGTATTGCTGCTATATATAAATTACATAAAGCTGTTATTCATATACAATATATGTATATATTTGTACACACCCAATCTGAATGTACACCTCGTGAATTGAAATGAATAAAAAGATCTGAAAAAAAAGTAGTTTTGATTTTTTAACTCGATTAAAACGTCGAAAAATCAGCAAAATGACGAGCTTGTTCCACAGTGTATACACAACTATCTGAAAATCCTTCATCACATAACTTCACTAGACCGCCTCCGTGGTGTAGTGGTTAGAGCGTCCGCCCGGAGTGCAGAAGGTCGCGGGTTCGATCCCCGACCGCGTCAAACCAAAAGACGTTAAAATATGGTACTTGTTGGTCCCTGTCTGGCGCTCGGCATTAATGGGTACAACAAGGACTGGTCGGCTCGGAGTCAGTATAATGTGCCTGAGTGGGGTATTCATGCTTCACTGCGGCATGGCATCTCAGTGGGCTAGCACTATAGAACCAGCTTCAGTCTAGGCTAGTACAAGCAGCCACACACACACATACACACGCAAGCACGTCGTCATATTCGCGAAATATTCTCAAGCACGACGTTAAACCCAATTCCACCACACCACATAACGTCACTTACGGTTCGCTGCGGTGCCTCTGGTGACGGAGTTACGCAACCTGTCTAGGGTTTCGCTGGCGGGCGAGAGTGAAGCAGACAACTTTTTTTGGCAACGTATTAATTAACCACAAGTTTTTTAAGTATGGATTTAGTTTTCCGCTTAAGACTAACCACAAGTCTTTCATATGTAATGGTTAAAAGAGTACAAAAAACAAAAGTTTATTTAAAATAAACGAATCGAGTGACTGATCCTAGAAGCAACAATCCTTGCAATTTGATATATGACATGAACTCCAACAAACTAACAAGCGGAACACCCCAACCATTGAGCCGCTTCTGAGGACAAGCACAGAATTTAGGGTAGGGCACAATAATCAATGATGCAATATCACTCAATATTTGAATATTCATTTTTCTCTGACATTACCTGTTTACGTGCAATCAGATACAATAACGTAATCATTATAAGTTGCAGTAAAGATACTGCAAGCATCACATAGTTTAACATGTGTACAAATATGTTCGCCATCAGCTGTCCAGTCAGAAGAGACATGACAGCATAGCCTACAGTATCCACTATGGATGATATACTATACAATATGTTTCTATGTGTATTGGTATCAAGAGCCCACGTCTGAACCGCCGGAAAGACAGGAGCACACACTGCTGCTAAAATACTAGTCCCTATCCACAACCATGTGATATCTATTTCGGATACGTTCACAAGTATGACAGACATCATTATGCTCCCAGCTGTGCAGGTGTTGATGAGCATAATCTGTGATATAACTTGACTACAAAGTGTGCCAAGCAAACGTCCAATCGTGATGCAGGCGTAAAATGATATAGACATATTTGCCATCTTTGTATTACTTACATGTAGGTCGCTGTGAATGCCAAATGTTGGTAAGTACTGTCCATATACAAATATCATATTCCCACAGATTGTAGTGTAGATCATTATAATAAATAAGTATATGCCGTCGGGAATGTTTATTGTGTTCACCCCCTCCTTGAGGGGATTCTCGTTCGTGTTTATATCCTTTTGAAACGATTTGCGTGCAATCATATAGCCTGGAACAACAAACACTCCTGGACCAGCTACAAGGAGAAATCCATACTTTAAATCAGAATTAAAAGTTTGACAAATCTCCTCTTGTGAATGTGTACTGGTGTTCAGTGCAACAAATGTTGTATTGATATGATTAAACATTGATCCGTTGTGATAGTTATGGTGAAGATAGTGATTGTCAGAGAGAAACAGGGAGATCATAAATGGTCCTGCAAAATGCCCCGCAGTCATTGCTAGAACGATGATATGGATGGTTGCAGCGTGTTCTTTACTCAACTCCCCGGACAGTAGAACCATGGCTACAAAACAAACGTATGGCATGTAGGATCCACATCAACATAAATAATCTCAAATACGATAGACAGTTAGTTTCTGTCTGGAACCTGCCCCGAATTGGCAGAGTTTTCTGTTTACTTGCTAAGTTTTCCTTTTACGTTCATTTCGACTCTTTCCACATTAATATTGTACATGGTGTTACATCAGGGGAAACGATAAAATAGCTCCTGCGAGACAGAAATCAAAAGGGGAGTAACGAATGTATGAGTGCGTGTTCATTCACGCACCAGGAACTGTCATACTTTACGATAACATACATATTAACTCGGTAGGTTTAACTTTTTGAACAACCAGGACAGGACATGCTTTCACCTTTCTCGAACACCTTTTGTCATCACTGATTCCAAGTGCAATTTTTAACCACGATATATTTCACTTTTATGTGGTTTTAGTATTTTCAGCAGATATTAACTAACAATTCTTTGCATTTTGAACTTACCATGTGTTGTAAATCCACTGGCTAGCCCAGCTCCACCCAACAAAACTAGTGCGATCCAAAATATAGGGATGGCAGGCACAGCAGCTAAGATACAACACGTTGTGGTCATAGTAGTGGCTGCTACTCCGTAGATGTTGAAACGTCGGCTGATCTTCAGGAACAGCAATGTGCCTATCACCCTACCCGCTGTAATGACAGGATGCAACAGACTGACTTTCTGTTGTGTCACTTTAAAGATACATTGTAGATCTCGAAGCGCAGGTCCTATGCAACTGTCAACCATGCCCTGTGACGAAACATAATTAAGGTCACTAAACAATGAAAAAAAAATGATATAATATAGTAGAGCTGTTACACCAGTGTGGAGATTAATCTGCACATCAACTCTAGTAAAGTGAATTTTATACAATTGGGTGATCTATATATTTTTTTATTATTGTGTATGCAAAATGTAGAACTTTAAGAACGGTTCCTGCAACGTTCAAAGTCGAGTAAAAATGGAGGAAATTCGAGACCAAACATAATTATATACTTACGTCCAACAATGCTATCAAACTCAGAAACCCTATCTGAACGCCTAGCTGTGTAGACTTGTTCATCTTGTAGATGTACGGTGCAATGAAAACCGTTGAAAAATGGGTTTGGTTTGGCCATCTGGTGCACGAATGTATCCACTTGACATACTCTGATTCACCTGATAGGTTAGTGATACTTCTGATCACTGAGTTCAGTTATAAAGTTGTGATTACAAATTGTCATTTGGATCTGTAATTAATCTGCTTTATATAGATGGAAATGACAACCAATTAATGAACCTGCGTTAACTGAACCTGTGGCCCATGAAAATACTGGTTAGAACTGATCTTCAGCAACCCATGCTTGTCGTCAGACAACCACGCCCTGTGAAGAAACAGTGAAACTGAAAAATGTGACGGAATTGTTACATATGCGTGCAGTATGGGCAGTGATCTGTGACTGCGTACAGATTTACAGGAGTAATATGAAGTAAGTGAGTGAGTCAATTTTATGCCGCACTCAGCAACATTCCAGTCTGTAAATAATCGAGTCGGGACCAGACAATCTAGTCATCAACAACATGGACATCGATCTACGCAACCAAGGCAGCGAGCCTGACCACCCGATTCCGTTAGTCGCTTCTTACGACAAGTGTGGATTACTGAAGGTCAATTCTAACCCGGATCTTCACGGGTAGGAGTCATATGACAGAATCGGTAGTTCTTTAGAATTGTTTGTAAGGATGTATAAAACCATTTGATGGAGCAGTTGCAACATTTCATTTATAGTTAATAGAGAATTTCATTAATACTTACATTCAACAATGCCATCAAAAGCTGAAACCCTATCCGAACACCTGCCTGTGTAGAGATGTCAATGAATCCTTTTTCATAATTGGATAGCTTTTGTTACCAGGTGCGTTTTTGTATGCACTCCACGGCCTCTAATGAACAAAAACTCATACTGCACATCTTATAAAGTTGTGTTTGAGCAAATGTTAATAAGCAGCCATGTGGATACATGACAAATGTGATGTATAAAGATTAGAATAATAATCAGATCATGCAAACACGCCTGTCGATGTTGTTATGTATATTTCTCAAACCTTTTTCCTATAGTGGGTTTAATTTACTTATGAGCATCGGAATATGAACACTTCTACACAGCAGTCGTCATTCCAAGTTAGCTGACTGGATTTCCGGTTCATCGTTCACTATATTATCTGGTTTGTTTACAGGTCATTGTCTGCTGTGCAGCTTCAGACCAAAATACTTCCACATTTAGACAGGTTTTCTGAAGGGCGGGTGCTACCAATAGAGCAGGATATGGGTACCCTTTTTACGAACAGCTTGTGTCAAGACTGATTTTCATAAAAGGTTTACAGCCATTATCCCCTTTACACCGAACGGAATTTGTTTGAGGATAGTCAAGCGGAGTATTCTGTTGCACTGACGTTCTGTATTTGATATATCTCTCAAATCCGTTTGCTGACATGGTTATAGACACACGAGTGATTGAATACCGCGTGAAAGAACTTCACACATTGTACACATGTGGGGAATTGAACGCAGATCTTTGGCGTGACGAGTAAACGCTTCAGTCACTGGGCTACCCAATCGACTCTTGAGACACATGGGGACGGATTTGTCTTCTGATTGCTTTCAATACAATTCAGTAACATGACACAGAAAAACATCGAAATAACTTTATTATTTTGTACATGTATTTGACTAATGAAATCCAACGTAAACTGTTGATTACAGTTTGTAATGGGTACAGTCTATGAATGATGTCCCCACTTAATCAAATAATGTGTCCTGTCTACAAAGTAGGAAACCGTCATCCTAAAAATGGTTTAGACAATATTTATTTTCCTCTGATGACATATCTGTATAATTTTACATAGGACAGGCTTTTGGAGGATTGGCAAACAGGCAAAACTGACTATGTAAATGCCTCTCCCCACATAATATGGAACATACACACTCAGACGTCACACGTCAATAAAGGAAAACAAAACAAATCCACATTGTTGATGATTGGTACCAAGTGAAGTTTCTTGGACTGAAACTGGTGATAATGATACTGTCTTAATAGAGTTGTTAAATATCGTTGTAAGATTTTATATTTTAGTGAATCGATTTGTTTCTTGAATATAATTGTGGACTGATGTTGCTAGATTATTACCTTCAATATCATTAAATCGGCTATCACTGTGCAGGTTAGTTTTGATATCAAATCCTTTGGCGTAGAAGTTTTGTTTTATCTCAAATGATTAAAACGAGGACACACAAGAAATATAATGGATCCTCTGTGGAATGGCCACAGGGACAGGAGGGGGTTTTCAGCTAAATACCTATCAACAAGGTGAGAATTCAAATCGCTACAACCAAGACGGAGTTTGCATAGTATTGTCTGACAATGACGTGATCCGAAGTTAGCATACTTTTTTGAAATTTGGACTCAGAGGTCTATCCTTGTTGATAATACGTTTGAACTGCGCAAGTGTTGGGGTGTCTCGTGTACCACTAGACCCGTGAAGATCCGGGGTAGAATAGGTCTTCAGCAACCCATACTTGCCACAAAAGGGGACTATGCTTGTCGTAAGAGGCGACTAACGGGATCGGGTGGTCAGGCTCGCTGACTTGGTTGACACATGTCATCGGTTTCCAATTGCGCAGATCGATGCTCATGCTGTTGATCACTGGACTGTCTGGTCCAGACTCGATTATTGACAGACCGCCGCCATATAGCAGGAATATTGCTTGAGTGCGGCGTAAAACTAAACTCACTCACTCGGGTAGCACTAGCGAGGGAGTTCCAAATTTGGATAACCGAAGGTAGAAAGGAAGTATTGTAAGATGTGGATCTACCCATTATGTTCCGCATGTTACTAGAACTACGTAATTAATAAGTTATTAATCTGAAATGTTCAGAGGAACACAGAAGGATAAGTATTGTGGAACAAACCCATTGACCATTTAATAAAATATACAGTGAGACCTCGGATACTCGGACCCCAGATTTCCGGAAACCTCACCTTCCGGTCAATTTTTAGAAAAAACCAATCTCTTACGTTATAAAAGTGACTGTCTATAACGGATATTCGGTTTCCGTTTCCGGACGGTACATTATTTGCTGACGCAAATAAATATTACGAAGGCCTACTCAGCTACTTTGAGAACAATGGCGACAGTGAAAACCTGGACAAAATGTTGTCCGTCGTGTTGCAAAGTAGCGGCACCCAGTGTAAGCAGTCCTCAATGAAAGACTTTTTCAAAACTGCATAATTGTAAAGGTATGATTGTTATGTTGTGATGCTGTTATTGAATGTCTATACATGTACAATAAACTCTTGATGGTCATAAACGTTTTGGATTTTCCTTGAGGTGTATGAAAACCAAAAATCCAGACATCCGGATATTCAATTATCCGGACGATTTACGTAAAAACGAATGTGTCCGGATATCAGAGGTCTCACTGTACACAGTTTATTGAAGTATCTTCTTTCGGTCAATGAACTGAGTCCAGTTTCTCTGTGTATATATACGCGTGGTTTGTGCTTCTTACCGCGCCACAGATAGTTCGGAGAGCGTCCAGATGTAAAGTTTCCAGTAGTTTAGATTGTTCGTTTGTACAGTTATCCCAAATGTGATCGCAGTAATCAAATATAGGAAGTATGAATGATTTATACAGGATGAAGAGTGTTTCGCGCTTGAGACGATATTTTCGACTCCGTAAACAGGGCTGACTTTTTTAACGATATTAGCGATATGATCATGCCAATTGCCGTAATTTTGAATAGTTATACCTAGGTGTTTATGGCTGTTAACTACTGATACTTGAACACCATTCATATATAGGGGGAATTGGAGACTGGAAAAATGACTTTTAGTAAATAGCATGACTTCGGTTTTCTCTGGGCTAAATTTCACCTGCCACCGCTTTGACCAATCTGAAATGAGAGATAAATCGTTATTCAGTAACATTGAAGAATGTTCTGGGTCTTCAATTATTACGTAGAGTGATGCATCATCAGCAAGAATACCATCAGCAAGATCATTGATATAGACAAGGAAAAGAAGCGGTCCAAGCACTGATCCTTGAGGGACACCGGCTAAGACTGGTCGCTGGGTAGATTTATGACCGTTGATAACGACAAATTGTTTCCCATTTTGTAGGAAACTTTTGAAGCAGTTATATAATTTTCCAGTTATTCACCAGGACCAGAATTTGGCCAGGAGGCCTTCATGCCCAAAACGGTCAAGAGCATTGCTGATATCACCGAACACGGTTCTAATCTCTTTTCCCTCTTCAAGTGCTTTAGATAATGTCCGATACAAATCAGTTAGTTGATACGACGTAGGATCGCCAGGTCTAAATCCCGATTGAGCACTGATAATCGTCTGATTTAGTTGGAAGAAATTGTAAGTGTGTTTGAATATGCACTTCTCAAAGACTTTGGATAAACAACTTGTTAAAGCAACTGGTCTATAGTTTGAACATTCTTGAATACTACCCTTCTTATGTATAGGTACGACGGATGCCAGTTTCAATAAATCTGGAAATTGGGAAAGTTGGACAGAAAGATTTAATAGTTTGGTTAGAGATTTGGATAGAGTAGCTGCAACTTTTCGAAGGATTTTGCTACTTATGTTTTCGGGGCCATTGGCTTTATTTACTTGTAAAGAAGAAAGTACATCGCTCACCTCATTTTCTGTGAGGTCAATTCCCTCCAGCATATTTCGACTGTTAGGGAGGTCTGGTACGGCTCTGTCGGGTTCGTCTACAGTGGCTTGTTCTGAGAAGAAGTAGTTTAAAGCTGTAGCAATTTCTTGGTCGCTGTCGAATATATTATCTTTATAAATGACAGTAGGAAACTGATTTTTAGGACTGTTTTTATTCATATACTTTTTGACTAGACGCCACCATGATTTAGAGCCGATATCTATATTTACACCATTATCTAATTTATCATCGTATACTCGTTTGCTTTCCTAACTTATGAGATTACCCTATTTCTAGCTATTCTAAATTCCTTCCAATCGTCAGGACGGTTCCGATTTTTTAGCAATTTTGTGCAATCGAGTGTGTTTTCGCATAAGTTTCCGCAAGTACCCGTTCTTCCAAATACAATCATTTGCTTTATGTAGTACATATTTATGAATCATATTATGTAGACATTTGGTAAATTCTTCTGTGATTGTATCTAGGTTGTTGTTTTGGAACACATCTAGCCAATCATTGGCAGATATGCATTGACATAACCCATCATAGTCTGCACTGTTATAGTCGTAAATAAATCGATTATTATACACATTGGAGTTAAAATGACCAACTATAATTGTTTTGCTGTTAAGGTCAACATCCTTACAAGGGGACTCTTCGATTAAATCTCAATAGTGAGCACTCATATCGGCCCTGTAAAAAGCGCCGACAAGAATCGTAATGTTCCTAAGTAAAATCTGTACCCATATTGCTTCTAAGTCAGTGATGTCTAAGTCATTAACATGTTTGAAATACAAGTTATTTCTAACGTAGATAGCGACCCCTCCTCCCCTGTCTATCCTTTCTGACAGGTTGGTGATATCCTGGAATTAATATGTCTTTGTTTGGTATACTTTCTATTCATCCACGTTTCAGTTATACATATGATGTCAAAAGTGTGAAATTCAGTAGTTACCAGATCTATCTTTTCCCTTAGACTACGAATATTTAGGTGAATAATGCTGTAGAAAATGTGTATGATGTTTGGATGAATATCTCCACAGCATAATAGTAAAATCGCGATTGTTAAGAAGGTACGAGTCTCTAAAGTCAAACAAAGAACGATACAAAGCAAGTGAATTTATCGTATCTTGTCCTAATAATGTTATATAAGGTTGACGCAAACTGCCCAATTGCCCTCAGGTACTGACCAATATCAACACACATTAAGTATCTGTAGGTATATTTGTAGATTAGTATCTGAGAATTGATATCGATCCATGAGTCTGCGAGCACAGGTTTGTAACTGAGTTTGTGAATAGATGAAGTTTGTTTAAAAAACACTTGGTAGCCATACGAGATAAACAGGAACAAAAAAAAGACAAAAAAAGTAAAAAGCACAGGCGTTGCGCAGCATATCAGAAACGCAACGGGACGAGATAAATAACAGATAACTAGGACGTACTAAAAATACATTACATGGCAATCACAGTAAAACAATATTCCAATACTATATCTATAGGAATTACAAGTCGCATACACTAACACTTGTCATTGGGGTTGGAAACAAAGAGAAGAATTTATCAAGCCACAACATATCTAGGCACGTCGAGCTCACTTGTCATTGGCAACTTCACCATTTGCACGCTCAGTCACTCACGTGCAGCCAATGGAAACTATGTGTGGTGTTGGTAAACGTTAGGAGCGCGTGTTCGGGGTATTTCACGCTCAAATCATCACAACACATTCCAAAGAAACCACACATGCGTACTCGAATCTGTCAAGTGCAGCCAATGAGATCGCTGTGTGGTGTTGGTAAAACTGTTGAACACGTGCTTGAACACACCACTTCGACCCTGATTTCGCCAATACGTCCGGTAGAATGGGCCCTGTTCTATCAATCATACAATGTATGTCATACAATTGACAGCGGTCTCGGCAGAATAAGCCAACTGATTTTTTCGGTATCCGTTGGGGTCATATACGGATATGAATGCAAATTAGAGAGGTTGGAGGGACTATTTTCACAGTGTCAACAAACATGGCGTCACGCTCATCTATCTGCGATCGTGTCCGGATTGACGACCGTGGTTACGGTACTGTCAGTGCCTTTATCCAACGAAATTCATGTCTGGTAATGTGGTAATGATAGATGGCGTGGATTAGGAAGCGAAGATAGAAATTCTTAGGCTTACAAAGATACCAACACCATTTTCCCGACCGATTGTCAGTGTTAGCGAGCCGAACATGCCACGCGAACATTAACGTGTATTTGTTGTTCAAAAGGTGAATTGAAGGCTTCTGAAGTTCCATACTTCACTTCGCTAAATACAATGCTTTTCGTAATGCAGGATATCAACCACCCCGAAACACACTCTCTTGATAATCTCTCTCTCTCGGAGAGCGGAAGGTCGCGGGTTCGATCCCCAACCGCGTCAAAACCAAAAGACGTTAAAATATCGAACTTGTTGGCCCCTGTCTAGCGCTCGGCATTAATGGGTACAACAAGGACTTGTCGGCTCGGAGTCAGTATACCGTGTCTGAGTGGGGTGTTCATGCTTCACTGCGGCATGGTATCTCAGTGAGCTAGCACTATAAAACCAGCTTAAGTCTAGGCTAGTACAAGCAGCCGCACATACACATACACGCGCATGCACGTCGTCATATTCGCGAAATATTCTCAAGCGCGACGTTAAACCCAATTTCACCTCTCTCTGGACTGACAAGACAAGTAGGTGCAACCAACATATGGTCTGAATTTCATGTAATTTATTGATACCTACTTGGGTGTCCATCAGATCACGGATACAATATCTGATGATAGCTTTATTATCAGAGTATGAAATAAGAAGTGGTGCCACAGATTAGTTGTGCGCTGCCTTGGCAGCAAGATCGGCCAGTGTGTTCCAAGATATGCCAACGTGGTTACACAAGACGATGGTAGCGATTTCTATTAAAAGTTGATGTTTACAAGATAAGGTTTTAATAGTCTGAAGGCACGAAAGAGAGTCAGAAAAGATTATATATTGTTATCTCTCATCATGGACATTTTAGAATTTTACAATGATCTTTCTACTGGCCAATGTGAAATCGTCTTCTACTGGTTACTAGGTCACATAGGGATAGCAGGTAATACTAAAGCTGATGCTGCAGCTAAATCAGCTCTTGACAAACACTTATCCTCATGTAGTGATTTCAAATCTAGTATCTACAGTTATACTCGGGACCTTATGTAAAACAGGTGGGACACCCAGGTAGGAAGAAACAAACTTCATGAATTGACACCAACAATCGGTTATACCCACTTGGGTTGTCAGTCAAGACATGATGATT
Source organism: Haliotis rubra (assembly GCF_003918875.1). Lineage (NCBI taxonomy): Eukaryota > Metazoa > Mollusca > Gastropoda > Lepetellida > Haliotidae > Haliotis > Haliotis rubra. The sequence continues at coordinate 145,763 of NW_025767637.1, forward strand.
TCGTAGTGAAAAAAAACGCCAGTATGAATTCAAAATTAGATAGGCACTGTAATCAAATGGTTACAGAAATGGACATAATAACAATCACTGCACAACAACCTATTTCAATGTTACACACACAGAGACCAATAACTCATCAGTGATTAGCAAATGTTGTGATGTTGATTTCCCCAGACAAGATATGAAAAACATACATTCTTCACATTCAAGAATATGTACATGTTTTCTGAATGATTAATAGTATGGGTTTTTGTGGTTTGGGCATCTGTTAGGTACGAACATAACATGGTTGGTTGAAGCTGAGTGATTCCATCAGCCGCTGATTTGTCGACCAGTTCGACGTAGCGTCTTGACACAACGTCACCTGGCTGAACGTCTACAATGGTGCAGACAACGAGTGAGATGGCTGCAGCAAGATGGAGGACAATTTTGTTCTCAGATAAGTCTCGGTTTCTTATCAGACCTGCTGATGGACGTTCACGTGTATACAGACGAGGGAAACAGTGTACAACAGCTCGATAGATTTAGTGGTGAGAGTGTCATGGTGTGGGCAGGTATCCATCATATGGCCGGAAAGCTCTTGTGGACCTGGCAGGCGCATTGAATGGGGTTTGCTGAAGAGACGAGAATTTGTACCATCACGTCGTTCCTTCATCAACGTCAGTGGTGGATGTATCCAGCATGACAATGCTCGACCAGGACTTCCTCCAGCAAAACAACGTCCAGGTATTACGATTGCCTTCTCGATCACGCGATTTGTCCCCCAGTGAACATCTATGGGAGAATCTTGATCGACGCTAGTGTCAGCGTAATCCGCCACCTCAGACACTACAAGAACTGCACGCATCATTTCAGCAAGAGTATCAAAACATCTCCTTTCTTCTATGGGCCACCGCTGCCAAGCTGTTATCGATGCTCATTTTACTGACATTTTACTTTGTCTAAGTGGCTTTAATATCCCTTTGTGGTTTTACCTGACACTTTCTGGATAGTGATGTTTCATAAAGTGTAAAGTGATGATTTTACTGTAATTGAGCAATGATGTCATGTTTGAATCTGTTATATGCACTCAGTAAATAATTTTTTGAAACATATATATTGTTTTCAAAATAGTAGCTGTTCACAAATAGATTGCATAAAATGTCAGAAAGCGTACGTAAAATAGCCGCTGATACAAAAGCTGACTTGGTTGACGCATTCCATCGTATCCAAATTGCGTAATTTGATGGTCATGTTCTTGATCACTGTATTGTCTGATCCAGAGTCGATTTTTTACAGACCATGTAGCTGAACTGTGGTTGGGTGCGGCGTTAAACAACCAGCCAACCAACCAATTCTCAGCTGTTTTAACCAGACGGTTCCCCTACGGTGGCGGGCGTATTAAACTGACTTTTATATCTGGTGCATACAGTGCATAACCCTAGACCTAAGTAGTGCAGCTGTCGACGAGGTGCTGCTTCATTTAACATGAACATGTAAATGTATCTGAATAAATTGATCCATTCATGACTGCAGTCCATTAGCATATAGTTCAAGAATAATATCAAGTGTTCTTTCAGTAGCTGTGGGGTATCATACCATGTGGGCTATACTTAGTGTGCACTAAACATCACAAGATTTATTTTATGTACACTTATTGTAAAGGGAATACACATGATCAACCATCTCAGTCATCATAACCTGTGTTACAGATTTTCGTCGCCTAGACGTGACAGAAACGTTTGATGTCGATTTCGAATCCAAGATTCGCCCGCAATATGTTCTTTGGTCTGTCAGACCCATACACATGATTGTACCGCAAAGGCTGATGCTGAAGCTAAAGCAGCTCTTGACAAGCCCTTATCTCCACTGCTAATCCCGTATAGTGATTTCAAACCCACCATAAAACGTTATACTCATGCACAAAAGGTGGGACACCCAGGTGGGAAGAAATAAACTTCATGAATTGAAGCCAACAATTGGTTATACCCACTTGGGTTGTCAGTCAAGACGTGATGAGACAGTTGTATTGTTCACAGTCGTTTTACTCATGACTATTTGCTGAAAACGGATGTAGATGGACCTCCCATGTGTGTTTTTTGCGATGAGGTGTTCACCATCAAGCATATTCTACAGCATATATGGCTGTGTGGACTTTTCGACTGCTAGGGACACATTATGATGCGAGAAATCTGAAAGATCTATTGTCCCACGTGAGCGGACATCTCATTTTTAGCTACCTGAGGGAAGTTGACCTGTATCATCAATTGTAACTATAATGTGAACAACGAATTGCGTGCTTTTGGATTTGGTGCAATGACATCATCTGCTTTTAAATAAGAATGTGATGAATATATATGTTTTGAAACGAAAACTCATTTACACTTTGTACTTGAAATGTTCATGAATGCAGTAGTATATAGAATGGGGATTCTGTGACAGGCCAACTAAGAGCCTTTATATGCCAATTCCGCTTCCAGCCCCAAGTATAAATTAACGATTTCGAGCAGAGACATCATTCGATGTACATCCGAGACCCCCGACATGCACCTTATATGGGAATCCCAATCCTCTCCCAGGAATCCCAATCCTCTCCCAGAATCCCAATCCTCTCCCAGGAATCCCAATCATCCCCCCATAAACCTCTAACAATGCTTAGCAAATGCTTATCAAATGCTTAGCAATGCTTAGCAAATGCTTAGCAAACGCTTAGCAATGCTTAGCAAATGCTTAGCAAATGCTTAGCAATGCTTAGCAAATTCTTAGCAATGCTTAGCAAATGTTTAGCAATGCTTAGCAAATACTTGGCAACAGTGGATCGCTGCCGACGGCGTCACAACTTACGCGTACGGGCACACGCTCATAAACCACTGGGTGGGTGTTTCTGAGGCCCACCACTGAGTGACGAAATTGGCATATAATGACGCTCTTAGTTGGCCTGTAACAGAACCACAAACCCCCCTGGGGAAGTTTCTAAGGTGCATGTCGGGGGTCTCGGATGTACATCGAATGATGTCTCGGCTCGAAATCGATAATTTATACATCGGGCTGGAAGCGGAATTGGCATATAAAGGCGCTCTTAGTTGGCCTGTCACAGAATCCCCATTCTATATACTACTAATGCAGACTTGATCTCGCCCAACTCAACTCAACTCAACTATCCATGATTGTCGATTTTGTTTGATACAAGACCAATACAAGTTGTTTCTTATTTCCGGCTTTTCTAACCATATCATTTTAACACACCATGCTAAACAAGACTGCATTTGTGTAAAACAAAGCAACACACTTTTCACGATTCAAAACAACAACTATAAATATATGCACACCTTGCCCATATCTATCTTACAGTACCATTGCTACCTGCATGGAGCCTAGCTGGATGTATATCATTCCCTCAGCCGTTGGTGACTGTAGGAACATTTACCCGAAATATAAAATGGTAAAGCTACTACGTTTTAAGATACTGGGTATGCTTAATTTACCTTGAAGGATTTAATTATTATTATATTATATTCATATAGCACACATATCCAGGCAACTAGTGCATACTCAAGGCTCTGGTATTTTTCCCTCGATCATTGGATGTCAATCTCAACGGCACATCATATTATCAATCTCAACTCCCTGGGGAGTATACAAGTCTTTCAGCCACAAGGCGCACCGAGTTATTGTGGCTTTCTCATCCTAACAGGGTACCCATTCACAGCTGGGTGGACTGGGACACATAGTCTCAGTACTTTTTCCATGTTCACTGCACGTTGATGTACCCGCAACTAGGTGTTTGCATGTATTCATGTGGCCAGCATCTGGTCATATACCAACGGATTCGTGGGTTCTTTTAAGTGCACAGGGTTGTGCACTGTACACTAGGGTTTGTGACAACACTGAAAGAGTCTGAACACAAACTTAACTCCAAGTTTTTTACACCCGGTCACAGGTGGGCTCGATCCCGACACCTCAACCTCGCTGGATCACAAGCCTGTCGCCTTAGCCAGCTCGCCCACCGCGTTTTGGGACTTACATACCCCCTAACATAATGAAAAGGCATAGACTTGAAAATAGCAATGATATCAATCTTGCATCCTGTACAGTCCACAAGGTAGTGTTGGGACAGGATACCCTCACCCAGCGTTCGTAATTAACGTTGGTCCTTAGGCCCAAAGCTGACTGAAAACCACTCGGACCACTGTTTCTGAGGGTCCTTATGGCTGGAAGCTTTTTCATCCCCAATATCTAAGAGTATTATTTCCATATTATAATAGGGCTTACACATTTGGATCAGGACCCACAACTTTTTATGGTTCTGTGTCTTTAGGGCCTGCAGCTTTTCAGCAAACACTCCCCTTCACCAACTTATTGCCACCTTTTGATAGTCATAATACACACATAGTCATAATAACATATATCCGAAATACAGCGAATATTAACCCCGATGATCAAACAAGAACCAATCTGATGAAAAACATCCTTTAAGGCAGGAACATTAAAGATCCTTTTGGATAAAGATATTGAACACAGACAAGCAGGACGTGCTTCCTCGTTGTTTTATCAAATGTTGTAAACGCATATGTTTTATACCGAGTGTATTTAATGTTTACAATCTTTGAAGACGTCATAATGTGCTTCCTTGTAATTACCAACATGTACTCCGGAGTGTAGTGGTTAGAGCGTTAGCCAGTTTTCAAAACAGGGTCAATTGTGTAAAAAGAAAACCAGTTTTTGGTCAAAACCTTTAATAGTGCCAAAGTGGCATATTCAGCGTAATGCAAGAACAAACTTGGCGATGTTAACATTTTGCCGGATGATAAAGCATGGAAACATCTGTCATTTACCACGTGCGTTATAAGTTAATTGTATTACAGACCAATAAAAGACACGCAACACTTAATGCATATTACAATATGACTGACTGACTGAGTTTAGTTTTACGCCGCTTTTAGCAATATTCCAGCAATATCACGGCGGGGGACACCAGAAATGGGCTTTACACATTACACATATTACAATATGAATATTACCTGCACTTCTTTGTGTATATTGATATAACTACAGCGTACGGAAATTATGAATCACAATAAAAGTCGTCCACATAGTCAGAGCTCAGACAAAATTAACACACCTATACAAGTTCGCCTTCGCCTTCGTTGTTTGACGTGAGTATATAATAATAATTGCGCGCCAACCATACACAACTCTCAATTGTTTTTAACAATTACATATTATAATAACGAGAACGTCATATACACAATTTGTACAAAGAAACTTGTAAATGAAAAAGACTTCACATTAACTGTGAAAACGAACGTAGCTAATGTTATGACATAAATTGTGATGGGGTTTCGTGCCGGCTTTGTGTGTTGTTTGTAATTTAACGCTGTACTCAGCAATATTCCAGCTACATGGCGGCGGCCTGTAAATATTCGAGTCTGGACCAGACAATCCACTGATCAGCAGCATGAGCATTAATCTGCGCAATTAGGACCACGGTTACATGTGTCAACTAAGTCAGCGAGCCTGACCACCCGATCCCCTTAGTCGCCTCTTGTTGGTTGCTGAAGACCAATTCACTCCCTGATCTTCACATATATATCGTGCTGGGAGCTGAAATACTGTAAGTCGCCATGATCCCCATGAGGTGGCCAAGCTTTGACTTACAGCAAATAGACTGCGAAGGTTTGAATATGTATGTATACGATTTTGAAATTGCATGACGACCGGTGTTTCGTAGCTACATGACTGAAGAAACTCAAATGCGACGTTAAATTTTAACTCGTTCACTCACTTCCATGCTGAGTTGTTGCAACGTTCAAGTAGCATGGTCAAATCGTCCTTGAAGTTACATTATAGGACATCTGTACATATTCTCTGATTAAGTTTTGTAAGTGGATTTGTGTAAACATGCTTCGTCGCTGACTGAAGAAGAACGCATACTACATTCATTTTAAGTCACTAATTCAACTCTTTGTGCAACTGTAGCTACATTCAAATATCAAGGTCAGGTTTTCTTGAATTAACTACAAGAAATAGTTCCATGGTCCGTTTTGAATGAAAACTGATTTTTGTGTTTCTTCCCAGGGCATGCTATACAGTTCTCTGGGGCCTGCACTTCCTGATCTACAATGCATCTTCAATGTCCCACTCCATACCGTTACTCTTATTTTCCCGACACTTTCTGCAGGGACGGTTATCGGGTCTTCCATGCTGAGTTGTTGCAACGTTCAAGTAGCATGGTCAAATCGTCCTTGAAGTTACATTATAGGACATCTGTACATATTCCCTGATTAAGTTTTGTAAGTGGATTTGTGTAAACATGCTTCGTCGCTGACTGAAGAAGAACGCATACTACATTCATTTTAAGTCACTAATTCAACTCTTTGTGCAACTGTAGCTACATTCAAATATCAAGGTCAGGTTTTCTTGAATTAACTACAAGAAATAGTTCCATGGTCCGTTTTGAATGAAAACTGATTTTTGTGTTTCTTCCCAGGGCATGCTATACAGTTCTCTGGGGCCTGCACTTCCTGATCTACAATGCATCTTCAATGTCCCACTCCATACCGTAAATCTTATTTTCCCGACACTTTCTGCAGGGACGGTTATCGGGTCCCTGCTTTATTTCAAAATCCGTGGCTGTGTGAGCGACTTTGCAGTCATCACAGCGACTCTGGCTCTGACGTCTTCTCTGTTGGCTGTTGTACCTATCCTACCCACCTTCTCCCTGGTGCTTGTGTTTTTTGGAGTAGCTGGAATGGCCATTTGATTATTTTATCATGGTAAGTGCATTGGTTACTTTCCAACAATTAAGCTGAGTTAGTCATGGGATTCACACATTTTACTCATGTGGGGAATCCAGCCCGATCTATGGCGTGACCAGCGAACGATTTAACCACTAGGCTACCCCTCCGCTCCCACACCGCTGAAAGAATGTGACATTCCGTCTCAGTATCTGCTACATTAAATATATTTATTCACAGAAATAATAGTATTTATGAAGCTCCAGGGGGCATTTTAGTTTTCTGTTTATTGACAAGCACAATCTCTTATTATCATGTAAGGCTTGGTTTAAACATATTTTATTGTCCAACAGACAACGGGATTAGGCACATGTAAGGCTTAAAGTATGTTTTGTGAAATATCAAATACATCATTTAGATTCAGAAACATTCTTGAAATGGCTATTTGTCTTAAATTTCTTTCACAATATTCCCTTGGTTTTAAGGAGAATATACTCTCGTAAATTGACAGGGTTTGGGTACTGTTTTAAGTGTCATGGTAAAATGGTATTATGGCAGAAATCATGTTGCACAGAACACGAGAGAGCCAGAGTCAAAGTCAAAGATATTTATTGTACTTAAGGCCTCCGGTCAATATACAAGTAATACAAGTATATATACAGCACATGTTACAGACATTTCACAAAGAAATTACAGTTCAGATACGATATTGCTTCTAAGGAAAACAGCATGTTTTACATAAAGCGCAAGATTACGTATTACATTTTCATTTTTTGGAGGAAAGAATGGAAGCAAATGCAGATGAAGGATATTTTAACAGGTAATTATTTGGGATATTTTTTTTTCTTAAATCAGCATATTGTGGGCATACAAAAGCGAAGTGAATTTCATCTTCTATAGCCGGGTTACATAATGGACATATCTTTAAACGTCTCTCTATTGAAAATCGTCTGCCCTTATTTACTGATAAGTCTAACAAGCCCAATCGAAAATTGACAAGTGTGCGTCTGATATTTCTAGATGTCAATACAGATAGATATAGTTCTGGTTGAATTAAGCTCCTATGTGATCAATACAACTGGTAACTTGAACTATTGTCTAGACAGGAATGCCATTCTTGATAATACATGCTAACAGATTGTTCTCGAAATTGCTTAAGAAATAGATTAATATTACTAACTGTTTGATTTAGACACACAAATCCAAAGCCATGAGAAAATAAAAGAGTTCTAATATGAGACGCCCATGTTGTCTTACCCCTATCATCTAAATGTACAATCATGTTATAAGCTAGTTTGGGGATTCTTTGTTTGTGCATTCCAAGGATCTTTACCAATATTTCAAACATCTGATTTGTGAATTTATATATATCGGATATCTACCGCAATCTCCATAAACCAAACAAGTTGGTGCTGCTCGCGCTACATTTAAAAATCTTTTACATGCTAAAAGGTGTAGTTTCTCTAGACATTCATGACGTTGAAATCCCCAAATTTCAGACCCATAAAGCATAATCGGTTGGATTTGTGCATCAAACAATTTAAAATATATTTTCGGGGGTAAAATTCCAAAATTCTGGGAAACTGACATAACATTAATAAGAGCCTTCTTAGCACGTGATTTCAGGTCTATAACACTCTTTTCAAAGTTCATGGTATGGGAAAACAATAGTCCGAGATTGGTATACTGATACATTTTTGCCACTCAAAAAACATTTTTCTTAAGAGGAGACAGGCCCACCTCTTCTTAAGATAACTATGTTTGTTATATCAAAATTAACATATAATTTCCATTCATTTGTATAACGTTCCTAAATATTCAGTTTGTTTTGTAGACCGACGATAGTATCTGACACTAAAATTACATCATCGGCAAAAAGGAGGATAAAAATTTAAATCATATCTGGAAACATTTGCACACCATGTTTACCTGAATGAGAAATATCATAATACAGTTCGCTTATAAAGAAGGAAAACAATACAGGGCTTAAAATACACCCTTTCCGAACTCCCATTGGACAGTCGAAAAAATCGGTGACATTATCACCACAACGAACACATGATTTAATATTCAAGTACATAGATTTTAAAATAGAATATATTTTTCCCTTGTTATCCAGAGTTTCGTAAGCAGTGCCATAATTTACAACGATCCACAGAGTCAAAAGCTCTCTTAAAGTCAACAAATGCTACATAAAGTTTGTGTTTATTACGCGATAGACACTTTTGTATTATTGCATATAGTGTAAAGATATGGTCAGTAGTTGAATAATCTTTTCTAAAAGCCGCCTGACATTCAGGGATTAAGTTTCTTAGATTTGACCAGTTTGAGATTCTGTTGTTTAAAGCAGTTGTAAATATTTACCCAATAACACTCATTAAAGATATTCCTCTATAATTATCTGGATTGTCTTGAGCCCCCTTGGGACGATAATTGAACGCTGTCCTGACAATGCAATTGTTAATGATAATGCTATTATACCTGACTGTCAGATTGGGAAAACAGATCAATTGTGACACTGAAAGGTAGTCTTAAAATGTAAATAATGCATTTTCACTTAATGCAGTTTACTTTAGGAACATATTACTTTCACATTCTGGTTTCACTACATTCGATCAGACGCCACCTATAAAACACAAAGCTAAAGTGACAATGCTACAAATATCATATCTAATTAGTGGGACACGTAATTAAGCATCAGTACATTAAATAAAAAACAGAACAACCATTGTTAACACCTACTTTTGGTTGTAAAAGATTATGTCGTTTTGGCCATTTGATGATAAAATCATGCGTTGTTATTGAAGGTGAGGATTCTCCATTCTCTATCCCATTTGAAAGCGAATGACGTTCAAGGTCTTGCGTGACTATGTTAATTCTTTTTATCAAAAGAGTGAGTGAGTGAGTGAGTTAAGATTTATAGTCACGTCGGCAGTATCTCAGCCATATAAAAAAGTTACCAACTGAATTCGAAAAACCTGCCAACGAGGTAAAATTACTAGATTATCAAGGTAGAAACGTAACACCAGTAATTAAATCTGAAACAGTTTAACTATAGAGGGCAACACAATATCAAAGCAGGTTATATATTGCCGACAACTAAAGGTAGATCACCATACTAGGGACCATGGGGACTTACAGTACATTTGCTTCCTGCATGAACCCTAGCTGTATTTACACCATCCTTTCAGCTGTTAACAATTTAGACAAACCTCGCCTTACATTAAAAGCACACATATTCTGCGATTACAAGGAGTGGATAGATTAAATTGATTTTGAATGTTTTGGAACTTACTTACCCTCTCAGGAGGACAATCAGTTTACAGTACTTTAACCCCTTTTGAGGTTACGGCCCTGAACAATCTCAGTTGATAATCTAAACTACCCAATTATAAAACATTTATCTATTTACAGAACATATAAAAAAAATATGCATCATTTATTTATATTTCTTTAAGAAAGCAATAATGAAATAAGCATTAACGTTAAAAAGATCTCTCATTGTTTTAACATTGAAATATTTATTCCTTGTGATGGAAAAATCAATGCAGTCAAGCAGAACATGCTTGGTCGTGATTCTCTCATCACAAGGGATGCAAAACGGACGAATCTCACCTTTTAATAAATATTCATAAGTGCACCTTGTATGGCCAACGCAACATCGCCGCATGATGACCTCCTCCAATCTGGACTGACAATCCATGTAGGTGTACCTGATAGTTGGCTTTATTTCGTGTAATTTATTGATACCTTCTTGGTTTTCCCACTTATATACGATTTAATGATAGCTGGAAGAGTATGGAATAAGAAGTGATGTCAGAGATTTTTTAAGTGCTGCCTTAGCAACAAAATCAGCCATTGTGTTCTCAGAAATTCCAACGTGGCTGGGTAACTAACAAATGACGATGTCGCATTGGCCAGAGGCAAGGTCATTATACAATTCAATAATTTCTATTAAAAGTGGATGTTTATAAGATCAGTTTTTAACAGCCAGAAGACATTTATCACAAGAGAATATTTCCTCAAATGATCTTTTTTTCAGATATGATCTGCTTTGATTGTCAGGGTTAATATTTAGTACCATTCTGATTCTGTATCACGAGCATGTATTCATGTACACTATACCTCTTCTCCCAACACTACCATGTGGACTGTACAGGAAGCAAGATTTACATCTTTGTTGTTTTCAAGTCTGTGCCTTTTCAGTTTGCACCATTTTGGGATAATTACATGTCGCTTCGTATCAATCAAATAAAGGCATGTACGGTCTGTTCGTATGTGTAACCGTTCTTTGAATCGTGAAAAATATGTTTTGTTTTACGCTTATGCAAGCTTGTTTGTCATGTCACTTGAAAGCGTGAATTCAAGCACGCCTTGTACTGGATCTTATACCAAACAGGATCCACAAACACGTAGGGGGAGATTTGACAAACCACGGAACATATTACGGGTGAAGGAGTTCAAAGATAAATACACATCGGCAATATGTCTACCATATAGTCACCAAAACAAATCATATATTGATAATAAAAAACTTGTAAAATCTGCCGATAAAGGCCATTATGCCAAATTAAATATCACAGATTGATACATGTATTTTAAAACTAGCATTTAACTTAAAATAATAGCACTATTAACTGAGTGAGTGAGTGAGTGAGTTTAGTTTTACACCGCTTTTAGCAATATTCCAGCAATATTACGGCAGGGTACACCAGAGTTGAGTTGCGTTTTACGTCACATCGGCTTTATTACAGCCATATCGTGACGAAATCAAGTCTGAAGTCATACACAATTTGAGCACAAAGTACAAATGATTTTGAAAACATATATTCATTACATTATTATTCAAAAAACCGAAAATGTTTAGCACCAAATTCAAAAGCAGGCAATTTGTTATTCACATTACAGGGCTACAATTTATGGTACAGTTCAACTTCCATCGGGTAGCTAACAATGAGATGCCCGCTGACGCGGGAAAACAGATCTTTCAGATTTATCGCTTCATAATGCGAGTCCCTTGCAGTCGAAAAGTCCACGCAGTTAAACAGTATATGCTTGATGGTGAACACTTCATCGCAAAAGAGACACACAGGAGGTCCATCCACATCCGTTTTCAAAAGATAGTCATTTGTAAACCGACTGTGGCCAATAACTACCGTAAAACTACCTCATCACGTGTTGACTGAGAACCCAAGTAGGTATAACCTACTGGCTTCAATTCATGAAGTATATTTCTTCCTACCTGGGTGCCCCACCTTTTTTTGCAATAAGTCCCGAGTATAACTTTTGATAGTGGGTTGGAAATTACTATACGGAATTAGCAGTGGAGATAAGGGCTTGCCAAGAGCTTCTTTAGCTGCAGCATCGGCTTTTGTGTTACCTGCTATGCCGACGTGACCCGGCAACCAGCAAAGGACGATGTCACATTGGCCAGTAGAAAGGTCGTTGTTAAGTTCTAGTCCAGGATGACAGGAAGACTTGAAGTAACATTTTGAAATTCTTGAAGGCCAAATAATGAATCTGTAAAACGATTATATTTTTTTGGAATGGTTCGGTTGTTTAATATAGTCAAAGCTGTGAAGATAGCTTCAGATGGTGAACAGTAGATTTTGAACCTTTGCCTTTAATTCTTTGGATCATGCTCACCTTTGACATCGTTGTGTGTGAATATATTTTGGAAACATAATTCCCCATAGATGGAGGCTTATTCGAGCCTTGGCATTTAAAAGTTTAACTTTCTCTAAATTATCGAATGTTTGCGAAAATATTTGTCAGCCTTCCTTCTGCACCTTCTGGCCTGTTTACATTCATTATTAAACCATGGTTTACGAATATATGGAGTTACAGAGGACTGTGGAATTGTTCTGTCAGCAATGTCATTTATCCGAATACGAATATCCGAAAACGACTGTATATGATCATCACTGTTCCTGAGAAGGTCATGCTTCAAGCGTTCAACACACAGAGTTTTATATAATGACCAATCATCCCTGTCGAAGCTCCTCCTTGATACAGGTGGATCATCACCAGGGTAATGAGAATTGCGGAGGAGTTATCACTCCCAGACAGGTCATCATGGACCATCCAATCAAATTCATTATATACGGTTGAATCGGTGGCTGATAAATCCAGGGAAGAATATGTTCCCGTAGCTGGGTGTAATTAGGTGGTTGAACCATCATTGAAAATACAGAGATGACTATCTGATATGAATTGCCTTTATTGTTAGTATGGACACTTCCCCAAAGTGGGTCAGATCGCCCAAGATGATACATGGCTTTGGGAGCTGATCATACACATTTTGCAGATCTGACAGACGGATATGAGAAGATGGAGGGATATATAAACTGCACAGCATCAACGCAATGTGCAGAGTCAGACGAACAGCTAGAATTGGGAGATTGGTATTAAGAGGGGCAGGGCTATGTACGATGCCCTGCCGTCCCAAAATAGAAGCACCTCCTGTTGCTTTATCTCCTACAGGAGAAAAAGAATGACCATCAGTGTATTGTCTCTTGTTTTCAGATAGGTCTCTTGCAGACATAATTACTAATTGGATCTCATAGTGAGTTATGTTTAAGCCCTCTGCAATTCCACAGCATTAAATGGTCCAACTGAGTCATGGCGGCGCAATTGTCAGTTCAAATCCACACTCAGCGCTTTAAACTTTTGTGACCCATAATAGTTAAAGGTTAATTACTGTAACATTTTAATTAACAAAAACACATCCTTATAAAACATGGCAGGAGAACGTTTTTATTTTGGAGACAAACGCTTTTCCAGAGTTGGTCTGATGTTTTTATTACATTCTGCGTTAAAATGAATGTTTGATCATAAACCGATTTGGAGATTGTGATTCATAGGGATCATGTTGATCCAAACAGACTATATACAGGTTTGTGAATCGCGGGTGCTACCAACAGGGCAGGACATGATTACCCTTTTTACGAACACCTGGTGTCATCACTGATTTTCTTTCAATTTTCACAGCCATGATCTCCTTTACTCAAAAAAGAATTTGTTTCTGAGGATAGTCAAGCGGAGTATTCTTTAGCAATGACATTCTGTATTTGATATATCTCTCAAATCCGTTTGCTAACATCGTTTAAGACACATGAGTGATAGAATACAGGCTTACATCGCTGGGAGACACCATAAAAGAACCTCACACATTATACACATATGGGGAATCGAACGCAGGTTTTTGGCGTGACAAGTGAACCCTCCAGCCAGTGGGTACCCAACCGCCCATTGAAACAGGTTGTCTTCCGATTGTATTCAATGCAATTCAGTAACATGACATAGGAAAACACCGAAATAACTTTACTAGTTTGTGCATGTATTTCATTAATGTAACCAACATAAAGGTTGGATTACATGTTTACAATGGTTACAGTCTATGAATGATGTCCCCACTTAATCAAAGAATGTGATGGATGCATAGTCCTGCCTTTCGAAGTAGGAATTCCTCATCCTAAAAATACACTCATTTCGGCAGTAAATGTTACAAACTACAGAGCACACACGCTCAAACCCGAATTCAAGCGCTCAAACACTACCAAAAACGCTGGAATATGAACACAAACGCTGGCACCTGAACATTAACGCTGGCACCTGTAAACTAACGCTGGCCCCTGTACACTAACGCTGCAACCTGAACACTAACGCTGGCACTTATACACTATCGCTGGCACCTGTACACTAACCCTAGCACCTGCTGGCACCTGTACACTAACGCTGGCACCTCAACACTAACGCTGGCATTTCAACACTAACGCTGGCACCTCAACACTAACACTGGCACATGAACACTAACGCTGGTACCTGAACACTAACGCTGGCACCTCAACAGTGACACTGGCGCATGAACACTAACGCTGGTACCTGGACACTAACGTTGGCACCTCTACACTAACACTGGCACATGAACACTTACACTGGCACCTGAACACTAACGCTGGCACCTGAACACTAACGCTGGCACCTCAACACTAACACTGGTACCTGGACACTAACGCTGGCACCTCTACACTAACACTGGCACCTCAACACTAACGCTGGCACCTCAACACTAACGCTGGCACCTCTACATTAACACTGGCACCTGAACACTAACGCTGGTACCTGGACACTAACGCTGGCACCTGGACACTAACGCTGGCACCTGAACACTAACGCTGGCACCTCTACACTAACGCTGGCACCTCTACACTTACACTGGCACCTGAACACTAACGCTGGTACCTGGACACTAACGCTGGCACCTCTACACTAACACTGGCACCTGAACACTAACGCTGGCACCTCAACACTAACGCTGGCACCTCAACACTAACACTGGCACCTCTACACTAACGCTGGCACCTGTACACTAACGCTGGCACCTGAACACTAACGCTGGCACTTATACACTATCGCTGGCACCTGTAGACTAACCCTAGCACCTGCTGGCACCTGTACACTAACGCTGGCACCTCAACACTAACGCTGGCATTTCAACACTAACGCTGGCACCTCAACAGTAACACTGGCGCATGAACACTAACGCTGGTACCTGGACACTAACGTTGGCACCTCTACACTAACACTGGCACATGAACACTTACACTAGCACCTGAACACTAACGCTGGCACCTGAACACTAACGCTGGCACCTCAACACTAACACTGGTACCTGGACACTAACGCTGGCACCTCTACACTAACACTGGCACCTCAACACTAACGCTGGCACCTCAACACTAACGCTGGCACCTCTACATTAACACTGGCACCTGAACACTAACGCTGGTACCTGGACACTAACGCTGGCACCTGGACACTAACGCTGGCACCTGAACACTAACGCTGGCACCTGAACACTAACGCTGGCACCTGAACACTAACGCTGGCACCTCAACACTAACACTGGCACCTCTACACTAACGCTGGCACCTGTACACTAACGCTGGCACCTGAACACTAACGCTGGTACTTATACACTATCGCTGGCACCTGTACACTAACCCTAGCACCTACTGGCACCTGTACACTAACGCTGGCACCTCAACACTAACGCTGGCATTTCAACACTAACGCTGGCACCTCAACACTAACACTGGCACATGAACACTAACGCTGGTACCTGAACACTAACGCTGGCACCTCAACAGTAACACTGGCGCATGAACACTAACGCTGGTACCTGGACACTAACGTTGGCACCTCTACACTAACACTGGCACATGAACACTTACACTGGCACCTGAACACTAACGCTGGCATCTGAACACTAACGCTGGCACCTCAACACTAACACTGGCACCTGGACACTAACGCTGGCACCTCTACACTAACACTGGCACCTGAACACTAACGCTGGCACCTCAACACTAACACTGGCACCTCTACACTAACGCTGGCACCTCTACACTAACACTGGCACCTGAACACTAACGCTGGCACCTCAACATTAACGCTGGCACCTCAACACTAACACTGGCACCTCTACACTAACGCTGGCATCTCTACACTAACGCTGGCATCTCTACACTAACGCTGGCACCTGAACACTAACGCTGGTACCTGGACACTAACGCTGGCACCTCTACACTAACACTGGCACCTGAACACTAACGCTGGCACCTCAACACTAACGCTGGCACCTCAACACTAACGCTGGCACCTCAACACTAACACTGGCACCTCTACACTAACGCTGGCACCTCTACACTAACACTGGCACCTGAACACTAACGCTGGTACCTGGACACTAACGCTGGTACCTGGACACTAACGCTGGCACCTCTACACTAACGCTGGCACCTCAACACCAACACTGGCACCTCTACACTAACGCTGGCACCTCTACACAAATGTTGTAACCAAACAAAACCAAGACAATGTAAATCTCACAAACATGCCCCAACATTGTAAAACGACATTTTCATCTTGGCTATGTTGTTCTGTATGTTTAAGGTGTCCTATGAAATACAACAGGCAGGCTGATTTAGATCAGCTCCGTTAGGCTAACTAAACAATTACTTACCGTAAAGACAAGCTGATAGATGGAAGTTGCCTATAGTGCCAAATCAACCAGGAACATTGGGAGTATTCCTTCAGCTGATAGTTGATGACTAAGGGTGACTAAGCTGACTGTGTTGTTGGACGCGTTGACATGAACGTGATAAAAGCCGTCAGGGTCATTCAGGTGGATGTTGCCAGTCCTGCCAGTACAATAAATGGGAAAAGGTTAATCACCTTTGTGATTTAATGAACGCTGAAGTAACAGTAATGCTAAACATCTGACAGTTTGCAAATGTAATACTTTCCTGTCTATCTTAAACAGATGTGTGCCTGATATGTGCAAGTGGTTTCTTACAGTTATAAAATCATTTATTCAAATAATCTTGAAACAATATTGTAATGTAATCTTACCAGAACATCAGGGTGTTCATATTTCTCAAGTGACCATGGATACATGTTTGCTAATTTCGCACTAAGCACCCTGTATGCATCATATCAACACAGTCAAGGTATCTAGCTTGCCTAATAACAACGTCATAAGGACTTCATGTTTAATTACATTTATTCTGGATTGGGAAAATGTAAGTCTAATATAGTTCTAGGGTTTCATGTGATATAGTAGCCTGCAGCTACCAAAAGATAAACTTCTTAAATACATTGTTTATACATCTGTGTGTAACCTGTCTATGGAGTATATATGAAACATCCCCTGTCTTGTAAATTGTGTATGGAAGTGAAAGACCAAATATATAGCACCGTAAATACTTCGCATGGCTACTATTTGCCTATTAATTTAGAACTATATCTGAAGAGACCGTACAGAGAATACAGGAAACTTTAAGTACCATGTTCTTCAAATTTCAACTGCATATCAAAGATTGGTCTCAGATCGGTTCACTCATTTCAGAAATGTAATGCTACACAGACACAGAAATGTCCATGAATAACACCCATCAGTTAATAATATTAATACTCAAAGTTTTATAATCTGACGTAGACGTAGATCTAGCGTACTATTTTAAATTAAGAGCCGTGATACTCTAGTATTTTTACTGTCCCTCGATCACTGGTTTTTACGTTCTAAATGTATTGATTTTAATATTGATATAATTTAAACTGTTCTTGTCACGTTATTGCTGAAATATTGTCAATGTGACGCTAAATATTAATTCCCTCACTCAATGTTCTATCATATCATGACTGTACATGGAGAAATCAAATTTCCATGCTCTTTTCACTTTGTATTGAATATTATATAAGTGATAGGTACAGCAGTTAGGTTTGACCCTTTACTGGGTGCCGTTCCACTAACCGATCTTATCTAAGATCAATCTTAGCAAGTTACGCCAATTTTACAATCGTCTTAGCTAAAAGTTACACCCGTTCCACTAACCGATCTTAGGCCGATCGTAGCCGGTCCCGATCTTACGATCCGATCCAAGCTTAGATCGAGACTCTTTCGTGCAAGAGATACAGGAATGCGATGCACGAGTTATCTCCCTTTGCATAGTCTAGCAAATGATAGAAAGTAGTTTACGAAGTGAGTTTAGATTTACGCCGCACTCAGCAATGGTCCAGCTATATGGCGGCGGTCTGTAAATAATCTAGCTAAGATGCATAGCGTTCACTAACATGAGCGTTCATGTTAGTGAACGCTATGTATCTTAGCTATAAATAATCGAGTCTGGACCAGACAATCCAATGATCAACAGCATGAGCATTGATCTGCGCAAATGGGAACCGAAGACATGTGTCAACCAAGTCAGCGAGCCTGACCACCCGATCCCGTTAGTGGCCTCTTACGACAGGCATGGGTTATTTAAGTTCAATATTCTAACCGGGCCTTCATGGGTATTTTTCCAACCAAGTGTAAACGTGGAGAAAAACCTAGAGCAAAATATTAGGGTAGTGAGCACCTTGGTTTCAGGTGCAAGTGCGTGTGAACGCTGGGTATCAAGCATAATATAATAATAATAAATGCATATTTATAGTGCGCCTATTCCACATTCTTGGGCATGCTCAAAGCGCTGTGTACAGATAATTTACTCGAGAATATTTACAGCCGAGATTATAAGTAATATACAGAGAACAGGTTTTAAGTCTGGACTTTAAAAATGTCAATTGTGTCAGAGCTTTTAATATGTGCCTTAACCTTGTCAATCAGAATAAACAAGGCGTGACGAGGCTATAACGTATGTAGAATCTGTCAGTGGTCTTGAATAACACGCGGCCTGCCTTTAGAATCCCCACCAAATATGCGCAGTGAAATCAAACATATTTGTATCTTTTTGCTTCAGAACATTGTTCACTTTACGGCTGTCCCTATTCTTAACCATGACGTTGCAATACTGTTGTACAAATGTGTTATACCGACACGCTCGGTTGTGTTCCCATGACGACAGTGGTCAGACTGGCCTGACATTTGTAAGGCTTCAGTGCAGTGTTTGTTTACATCACAGAAATATACAAATTCATTTCATGGGGGACTTTAGGGGACGCTCACGGTGAAATGCTCGCTCTTATTTTTCACATAGAATAGGAAAGCCACCATTTTGGTTTCTCTACGATTGATTTTAGCTATCCTAAGTTGGTCATGAGCAACTTAGACTTTGAATCTTAACTTTACGATTGACTTAGGTAAGATTGGTTAGTGGAACGGTATGCCGATCGTAACGTCACGCTAAGATTGGGATTTTGGGGGTTTACGATTGGCATAGGGCTAAGATCGGTTAGTGGAACGGCACCCTGGTGTCATCACTGATTTCCAACGAACACCAGATCTCTCACTATTTTTCTGTTTATGGTTATGTTTCTGGATATATTCGAGACTTATTGATTTTGAACTTACCATGTCCTGTAAATCAATTGCCAAGTCCAGCTCCACCCAGCAAAACTATTGCGATCCAAACTGAACGGATGACAGGCACACGAGTACGGTGAAAGTTTGGACAGCTGTCAAAATGTACTTCGGGAAAAGGTTTGCGAGATTCAATTATTATTACAGCTTGTACATAGAATAACAGCTTTCGATTACTTCATTAATTCATGATTTTTTATAAAACTATGCAGGATTAACAGATCGTGCTAATGAGAGACGGTTGAGTGGATGCAAAAGCTCACCACTTTAAAACGGCCTTCATTGCTTCGAGCAGCCACATGATGAAAACGTCAACACGGCTTGTTGTTCGTATAGGGCTTGTGTGTTTCATAGCATTGTTGGATGTAAGTACATCATGATGTGTTGTTCAGGAACAGTTCATCTTTTCAGGAGATGTTTACAAACCTCCCGAATCATCAATTTTACAACAGAAAATCAGTATACAGTGGCTGAATACGGTTTACAGATATAACAGTTCACATTTTTCAGTTTCACTGTAACATTTATCTTAAATGTCTTTCTCCAAAGGGCATGGTTGACAGTTGTTTGGGACCGGCACTACAAGATCTACAGTGTATCTTCAACGTGACACTGCAAAAGGTCAGTCTACTCCACCCTGCCATTACAGCAGGTAGGGTCATAGGTTCCCTACTGTTCTTGAAAATACCAGGTCGATACAATATTTATGGAGTCGCTACTACTACTATGACCACGTCGTGTTGTCTCTTAGCCTTGGTGCCTGTCATCCCTTCATTTTGGATCGCACTTGCGTTGTCTGGTGGAGCTGGACTGGCCAATGGATTCGCAATACATGGTAAGTTCAAAACGAGAATAATATGCAGCAACATAACCTTTAAAAGCAAACTCGTGAGAGAACGTTTAAATTGTTAAAGGTTCATTGGGAATCAGTGATGACACCAGATGTTCGAGTAAAGGGTCAAACCTAACTGATGTACCTGCCACTTACAAAATATTCATTAAAAAGTGCAATGATCAAGAAAGTGTGATTTTTCCATGTACAAATGTTTATTATTCTTACATGCTACGTGTTATTTATGGAAATTTGCTGTGTCTGTCTAACATTACATTTCTGAAATGATAGAACCGGATGAAGACAAGAATCTTTGATAAGCTGATGAAAGTTGAAGGACATTGTATTTTATATTTAAAGTTTCTTGTATTCTTGTAAGGTCTGTTCAGATCTGTTTCTAAATGAATGGGCAAAACGTAGACCTGCAAAGTATTTAAGATGCTATATATTCTGTTTATTACCCACGTGGTAGTTCGTAAAGGGGTTTCATAACAAAGTGTTCTGACACATATGTGTCATAACACCTTCGAGTGATTTGATTGGCTAATACGTGAACTTTGACATTACCGGTACTACTTTCATCACTCATTCCATTCATGATTTTCATTAAGAAATTATCACACATTCTGAAAGCATGTAAAACGAGAACACTTCTATGAAATAAAAATTAAAAATTAAATAAAATATATTTTTTAGTGTAGTTACAAGCACAGGTGTTCAATCCTTAAATAACTAAAATGTCTGTACATATAAACGAAAATAAAACAATCGAAATAAGTAAACAAATACGTCTGCTAGGACTATCGGGAGTGTAAACAAATATGGCGTCGCCCGTAAAAGTTAATGGTCAAAATTGACGGACATCTGGTTGGAAGAGTTGTGAATATTATCAACGTGTATGTTGTCAGGACTGCACAGGGAGAAAAGCAAGTACCTAGATACAGACTGAAAGTGTTGCCCGAGACTGTTTCGCTGGCCCCTTCCCCAAATTTGCCGATTGGCGATTATTGTGATCTGTCACAAGAACTGATTAATGAACTGTTTAGAGAAGATGAGAATGATGTAGATCTTGCCTAGATGCTAATTTCGATGAAACAAATGATGAAGTATGGAATAAAGAAATTGATGACTTTTTGACCAAAAATGAAAATGCAAACACGGCTAAGAAAACAAAATATAACTTGAAAACGGTCTCATTGTATTTCCAAAATGTTCTGAAGGAACACAGATTTACTTGAAAAAATCCCCACACACGAACTGAATCAATTACTGTGCAAATTTTTCATGGATGCCCAAAAAGCAAACGGAGACGAGTATGAGCCATCGTCACTTCGTGGATTTCGATCAAGTTTGGACCGCCATTTGAAGAGATTGAACTATCAAAAATTAATACTACTTGACCCCGAATTTGCTTGATCTAGGGAGGTGTTTACGTGTAAATTAAAGCACGTGAAGGTGGAAGGGAAGGGGAACTTACCTAAAGCCGCCGAGGCCGTGTCACAATCCGAAATAAACAAGTTTTGGGAGGTGGGTCAACTCGGAGAGGGGTCTCCCGATGCTATTCTTAACATATTGTGGTGGAATAATACCATGTTTTTTGGCTTAAGATCTGTCCGACCACACAGAAATATGCTTTGGGGAGATGTCTCACTTCGAGTTGACAGTGGGGGTCAGGAGTATCTTGAGTACTGCGAGCGACAAACCAAGACCCGCACCGGTGTTAATCCGAACGACACAAAAGGGATTCACCCGAGAGTATGGGCTGTACCGAGTGACCCTGACAGATGTCCGGTAGCACTGTACAAGAAGTATCGTAGCCTCGCTAAAGCTCGTGACAAAGCAAAATTATTTCACACGGGATATAAACTTGATATGAAAGGGGAAGCTCATTTGATATCCTATAATATACACATGCCAAAAATGGTCTTTCCTTGCCCCTTCGTCATTCACCTGAAGAAGGGGCAAAGAAAAGCCCAGAAATGTTATGTATACAATAAAAAGAAGTTGACATCCATAATATTTTGTCTTATACTCGAATACCAACTTCAATATGCCTCTCGATAACCTGTATTAGACTTTTATCTTCCCAAAACCACGAATTTTATTAAGGAAGCAAAACACCTGAACATGTCTGTTTTAAACAAAACACTGGACATTGTCACAATCTATACTACTGGAATAAAGTAACCCTGCATTATTTGATGTCATTTCGTTTTTTTAATGCGAAAAGATAAGAATATGATTTGTGGTGTTTTCCTACATCTCTGTTTGACTGTTGACAAGATAATATCGAAATTGTATGATTTGATACTAGACATCTAGACACGCCCTTGAAGAGATGTGGTTTGAAAAGTTAGTTCACAATTTCAGTATCGTGTGTGACCACCGTTCGCGTTGATGCAGGCTTGTCAATGACGACGCATAGACGAGGGAATGTTGTTCCATGTCTGAACCAGTGCTTATCCCAATTCAGCTGACGTCAATGGCTGATTCTGAGTTTGACGTAAAAAGTCACTCCAATTCATTTGAAGCGTGTTCGATGGGGAACAGGTGCGGAGAAACAGCTGGCCAGGGAAGTACCGGGATGTTCTGCTGTCTCACAATTTGTGCCCTTGTTTATATGTTGCAAAATTACTTTCTTTATTTTCAGAGAATCATTTGCACCTACTTTCTTTCAGATGAGTGTGTACATTTGTGCCTGTTTAAGTTTAATGTGTAACAAAATCATTTCATCATGAGCCACGCATCTTTGACAGTTAAGGGTAAGTCCAGGTCTGATGCTGAAAATAAACTGTTAATCTGAATTCAGAGTTCTTCTTACTAAATTTTCTCAACCCTACTTTTCTTTTCTGTGTTGCAGCTATGGCTGTCCTCTCCGGGAATTTGAGTAAAGAATATGATGCATCCATCCACATCATCAACCTAGCAATGAGTGCAGGACTCTTTACTGGACCATTTGTAATTTCGCTGTTTCTCTCCGACAATGCTTATCATCTTCCCAATTCTAGTGACAATGGATCAATCGATTATTATAACAATACAACGTTTGTCTCACAGAACAGCAGTGTACACTCACAAGACGAATTCTGTAACACTTTCAGTTCAAACGTAACGTACGGGTTTTTCGTGTTTGCTTGTTCAGGCGTCATTGTTTTTTCAGGATATATACTTGCACAAAAAGCTTTTCAAAATGATATAGAGAGGGACGAGAATCAACTAGAGGAGAAGAGAGTAAACACAGTGCGCATGACTGACGGCATATTTTTATTACTTATATTTGTCTACACTATAATCTGTGGGACGATGATGTTTGTATATAGTCAATTCTTACCAACGTTTGGCATTCACAGTAAACTACATGCAAGCAATACAAAGATGGCAAGTATGTCCATGTCATATTATGCCTGCATTGTGATTGGACGTTTGCTTGGCACACTTTGTAGTCAAGTTATATCACATATTATGCTCATCAACGTCTGCACAGCTGGGAGCATAATGATGTCTGCCATACTTGTGTACGTATCCGAAATAGATATCACATGGTTGTGGATAGGGACTAGTATTTTAGCAGTAGTATGTGCCCCTGTTTTCCCGGCAGTCCAAACGTGGGCTCTTGATACCAATACACATAGAAACATATTGTATGGTATATCATCCATTGTTGACATGGTAGGATATGCTGTCATGTCTCTTCTGACTGGACAACTGATGGCAAACATATCTGTACAAATGTTAAACTACGTGATGCTTGTAGTATCTTTAGTGCAGCTTTTATCGGTTGTGTTATTATATCTCATAGTATGTAGCCAGGTCAAATCAGAGAGTCAAGGATATTCACATGTTGAGTGAGGTTTTTCACTGCAACTCTTCAGGATTATGTGGATTATTATGTCCTACCCGAAAGTCTGTGCTTGTCCTCAGATGTGGCAAAAATGGCTCGTTTATGTAAAGTAAGACTTAGTGGTGAGTAAGTTTAGTCTTACACCGTTGTTGGCTTTCAGTGATATCACTGGCTGGGACACCAGAAATGATCTTCACACACGGGACACATAGGGGGATTGCTTCAACAATGAGGCTACCCGACTGCCCCGTTTATTTAAATACTGCTTTAATATAGCTGACATTTTACTGTGTTCGCTATAAACATAGCAATGCAATTCATCAAAATGTAAATTTCACGTGATTTTGATTTTCATTTAATGTCAGTTTGGGCTTTACAAATGTTTTTTTGTTCTTTCTAACCAACTGAATTCCACACCTTCTGCCTTACACAAGTCTATGCCATAACCTTCCCAACTTGCTGTTGTCAGGAAAATATCATAATCACATGCCAACTACAACACATAACGCACATTAGGTTATAACGAACTAGTTTGGTTGTTTATCTATCTCCGGATGTTCAGGGCCAAAATGAAAGCAAATGCCATTAAAAGCTTACTGAGAAACAAATATTTGAAATGATCGACTTCTTCATTGGTACCATGTAAGATTTGAGGTTGAAACGCTTCGACAAGAAGTAGGCATCCCTATGGGCACCATTTGTGCTTCTCTCCTTGCGGATCTGTTTTTGTGTATATTTTCAAGACAAGACATTTTGACAAGCCCTTTACCATAAGTTTCAAGTACATTGATGATCAGTTATCGTTCAGTATGAAATAGCCAATTCATTTCCACTGGTTTACTCACTTGAGCCTGAAATAAAGGAGACAAGTGACACCACGTCATGAGTTTCATATTAAGATCTACGTATAGGTATTCAGAGTGACAACAAACTCCCCCCAAGGGTGTAGGACAAGAATGATCATGTTCCAATACTTAGCTTTTTCTGTAATGTTGAGCAATTTTCAAAAAGCTCATGCCTTTGGTGTTTACATTTCACAACTTTTGCGGTAAAGACGAGCAATCTTTTGAATCAAGTTGTTTGGTCAAGAATGGGACATTCAAGGCCTTATTAAATCTTTCAAAGAGTCCTGTGGTAGACATGTGGAGGCCATTTCCAAGTTTAATGTATCAACAACATAAAAGATGTCCGATAAAGTTCCAAAATTTGATTTGTACCAATCGTTCCAGATTTATTTCAGATAAACACTTGACTAGCCGTTGCATGTGTTTATGACGTGTGCCGCCGATGGGACAGGATATACTCACCTTTTCATGAACATCTGGTCTTTGCACTATTTTTAACCCTAGTAAAATAAAGCTACAAAACCCTTTTCACATCAATAGGAAATCTCTGCTACAGAGTCGACTGGACCATCCTGACTATATGATGATCTGTTTATGAATCACTATCAGTGACGATACCAGATGTGCACGAGAAAGTGACCGTTTTCCTCACCACATGTTTCACTTTGACGTGAGTAGAAACCCCCGCATTTGGTTATGAATTAACTGAAGGATATTTTTCAAGTTTGCTTATCATTACATATAAAATATTCATATGTACCGAAACATCCACGTTCGTCACTTGATCCAGATCCATGAGGAAAACACAAACTGACATCTTTTAATCTGTTTTTGTAAATCATAGTAAGGTTGTTTTATCCCTACCAATCACAAGAACGTAGCTACGTAGAGATCGGTGCATAGAAAACACTCATATGTATCCAGATGTCTAGTTTTCACACTCGAGCAAGCGTGGAAAACATAGCTGCCAGTTCAAGTTATATACATGTATGTAGTATTTTCATATCCAATACCTAAACCACATTAACATCATAACATATGCCATAAGTAATTAACTGTATATATGTGAGAATAATAACAAGGTTGTTTTATCCATGCCACACGTATCGGCATTATATATTATAGTATGTATTTTCCACATATCTGTAAATTTAGATTTTGGCGTATATCTCTGGATTTGTTTTAGTAAAATGTAATGTTCTGTGACAAGGAAAAGTGCTTCAGAACCATCTGTGCATTATATCCTTAGATGGTATTGGTGTTCATGTGAAATGGCCAAAGATGACATTGATTATTTGTTCACTATTTCTATAATAATGTATCATGTTAAGTAATTACGTGACAAACAGTAACCATGAACTCATGTTTATTAGTTGGAAAAGAGTAACGTTTCAACATGGCACTTGATATTTTTTTCACAATGATTCTAAGAAAGTTAAATAAATATTTCTCATCATTTCCTTGTCAAAAGTGACCAGTAAGACATGATCGATGCTCATGATATTGATCACTGGATTGATTCAGACTCAATTATTTACATATCACTGTCATATAGCTGGAATGTAGGTCAGTGCGATATTAAACGTCGAACAAATACACATAATTCTTGTGATTTCTAGAAGATGATTTTTGTTTCATAGTAAATTCAGTTTCCTTATAAGTTGCACTCATGTCAGTTTGTAAGGATAACTTAATATCACAAAATCACAAACAAGCTTGGAAAAAAGTGACTAGAAGGCTAGATTGTTGTTTGAAATGAATGGTCATGCATTTTTTGTTAGCTATGTATGCCCAATAATATCTGTATATCCCTCTGCTGTTACAAGATGGGTGTCCACTCAAGACCAAAAGAAAATCTTAATAAAAATCAACACAGACAAAATATTGATTTCATATCTGTTTATGTTGAAAGTAAGGCGACTGGCTATAAATCTGTAGGTTATTACAACATCAAACACGAAGTAAGGTTAAAGCAACATTTAAGTAAATGACACTGGTATCAAAAGGCAACGTTTTCAGTTGTGTTGAACAATATCTGTGAACTCCAGATTACAACACATTTGTCAACGTTTAGGTGTGCATTACTTAGTACCTTGTTTGTCTTCCTTCTACATTGATACATGCAAGGACTCGACGTCGCATTGACGTTGTGAGACCTCTGATGAATGCATTTGGGATATTCCTCCATTCCTCATGAATTACCTGTTCCAGTTGTCTCGGGTATGCTGGAGGGTTTGGTCTCATTTTCATTTTCCTGCCCAGAAAGTCCGATAGATGCTCTATTGATGAGAGGTCAGGGGAACGACGCGGCCAAGGCAAAATGTTGATGTTATTGGTTCCCATGAAGTCTGTCACAACCCCAGCTGTGTGTGCAGGAGCATTGTCTTGTTGAAATAATGTCCCTTGATGTTGATTAACGAAAAGAAACACAACTGGACGAATCACCTGGTCAATGTATTGTTGTGCTGTCAGGTTGCCTTGAGCTGTAACCAAATGAGCCTGAACCTCCATAACGCATGACGGGGCATGACGTTCACCACAACGGCTATACACGCGTGCTCTACCGTCGTTATGGTATAAACAAAACCTACTCTCATCACTGATTAGAACTCTACGCCAATCACGAATCTGCCATCGTCAAACGCATATCAGCCTATTCAGTTGATGTTGAGGTGCCAGCATTGTTCCACGGAATGGAATGTGGGTTCGAATTCCTGAATGTTGTAGTCGTCGTCTAACTGTGTGTCTGCTGACAACTCGACTGAGTGCCGTTGATGCCAATTCCGAAACTATCAGGAACCGATTCCTCAAATGTATACATCGTAGATATCGATCTTCCTGGGAGGTAGTGACCTTTGGTCTACCTGACCTTGGTCGCTCGACAGTCCTGCCAGTCTCATTGAAACATTTAATCAGTCTGTAGATAGTATGTCTGTGACAACCAATCGTTCTTGCGACATGGGTATGAGAAGCTCCCATGTATATCATTTCTATGACTCTTTCACGCTGTTCTGAAGTAAGTCTAGGCATATCTAAAGTGTTTTCCTGTAACACAACGTCTGTGTTATACCAACGGTCGTTAAATGCCTCTTTTTTCTGACGTAGTGTCGCTTTTATCCTTAAACCCCGTGCATTTCACCATTTGCAAAAATATCACGATTTCTTAGCTCGAAGTCAGTTTTTCCTAATGACAACATTATTGGTGTGTTTTGGCGATTGTTAAACAATAGAAAATGAATTTCAACAATCTTGAATATCTTTCATATATCAAAAATAAAAGGGCCATTTCTTCTGGCCTTCAGTTTATATGACGTATATGTATGCCCTTGGGTCTCTGGTAACATCCGGGTTAAAATTCGTTTTCAGCAACCCATGCTGTCGTTGAGACAGCTAATGGTATATAGGATGGTTGATACGTGTCATCGGTGTTCATGATGTCAATCACCGGTTTCCTTGCTCCTGACTCGATAAGTTGCAACCCGCCGTAAAACAGCTGTACTATAGCTAAATGGCGTTAAACGACAAAATATGTCAATCGCTTCTTTGCTTGCACCAAACTCTAATGGCAGTCCGCCGTCAAAAACATTTGGACTATTGTTGCACGGCGTTAAACAACACAATGGTGAGTGAGTGAGTGACTGAGTTCAAATGTAAAGCCGTATTTCCCATATTCAGCCGTATAGTGACGAAACCAAGTCCATTATAATACCAAGTTATTTTTCACGGAATACCTTTATATATCCAATTCACAATTACAGTTTTTGTACAATATAAAACCATCACACAAACTTAAAACCCAGCAAGGAGAGAGATAAACGTACATATTTTCAATGTTATAATACGGACTACTTTCTTTCAAGTAGTCAAGACTGTGGAGCCCGCTAACACGTATTAACGAATCGATTTACAATATATATCCAAGCGCATGCTTTAGGTCTTGGTGCAAACACAAACACGAGGGAACACAAAACGTAAAATTAGGGACAACAGTCAAGTTTCTAAAATGTTCAAGGAAGAGAGTTTTTTTTAAGGATGTCAACTTTTTATTGTGAAGAATACAACGTTTTGGAGTATATCCTTACTCCTTCATCCGGTGAATGAACAGTATGAGGCAGAGAGCATATATATTATATATATATGTACAAGTAATAACAACAAAAATAATGACAACAAAGATGCAGGTTGACCCAATGGAACAATTCGAAGCCAGTACTACCAGTTAATTAGCGCTGAATGGACGCTTCCACCCAACAGATAATTAGCGCTGATAAACACAATGGAGATTGACAAATAGAGGCCTGAACAGAGAGAAACCAGAGCAAAATAATTAGAAATGTGGCCAATGTTCTCGACATTGTTAGAGAATGTTCGAGACAATCCTCTGTCAGTTACACACACGTCGGATGGCGATTCTTCATAGTCAGCGTAGTTCTTCCTTGAGTAGCAGTAGAATCACTCTGCTTGTCTCGATGATTTTTCCGGTTGATTTGATCAGCTTTTGTACAAAATTTCATAAGGCCGCGCTTTTAATATGGTGGCTATACTTAGTATCACAGTTAATTCATCGAATGCGACAAAACAGTACAATGTTGAAAATGACGGATACTGATAGCCTACGGAAAAATCCATTATGTTCCTGAAACCAGAAAAATGTCAGATACATTGTAGTGATCTCAAAACAAGAGCGTTGGATCCAGTAATTCGTATCACAAACATGTATCGACTGAACTGTGTCGTGATGATATGCAATCAATAACGCCATTGAACCTGGCCGTCTGATCATATCAGTCACTTCACACGGCCAGCACAGGCTTTGGGGTAGGTCCTATACCACAAGAATCACCTCGAGAAATCTCACTCAATATTTGAATATCCTTGATTCTGTGATCTGACAGTTTTACACATTATCAGATATAATAACATAATTGATAAAAGTTGCACTAAAGATACCACAAACATCACATAGTTTAACAATTGAACAAAGATGGTTGAATTATACCTAGCGGATAAAACGTGTCAGTTGTTTCAGCTATTTTTATTCTATTCTTACATATCAATACCCTAGTTCACTATCAGCCATTTGGAGAGATTTATCCATTTACAACGTATCATGTGTGATCTAGTATCTACAAGTGACCCAACTCAAATCAAAATCATTTGTCAATGCCACATGGGTAAAATCACCTCTGTTGGCCGTATGCGCTCTATTTTTTTAAGCTTACTACTTTATGAGTCAATCAACGTCAAGGTGAGAGTGAATCCCAAGAACATCATTGTATTTCAAAGCAAATATGTGACATGTATACAAATAGCCATATTATTAACACAAATTTAACTTACCTTAACAAACGGACTATAAGCCACCATCAATCAAAACTAGACCATATTTTGGGTACCATCTCAGATTCCTGACAAATCTTTCATGTGCTGCGCGAGGTTACGTGCTTTCAGGAATGTCAGAATGTTGTTAGGGAGCTTGAATTGTTTAGAAATGTTCTTGTCACATAATTCACTTACTTTACTCGTTTATGTTCTTGTTTCATCTCAAAACAAAATTACCCTTCCGGTTGTTTTTTTTCATAGATTATATACAAAAACGTTCACGAGAACAGTTCAAAATCAATTGTAGAGTCAAAAAGAGAGGGTAAAATGAGTCATCACCATGGTATATACTTGCTTCCAACAATGACATCAAACACAGAAACCCTATCCGAACACATGACTGTATAGACGTGTTCATATTGTGGACGGACGAGGCAATGAAACCCATTTCATTGCGGGTTTGCTTTTGTTTTCAGACACGTTTTGCTCAATATTCAGATGTATACAAAAATTCATCACACTACAGCTGTACAGATAGCATCACGTTTAGTTAAAAATTATGATTATTAGACATGTCATGATGTGAAGTATGTACTAGCGGTATTGATTTCATGCTTGTGGGAAACATGTTTAACTATGTGACAGCAGCCTGTTACCTGCTGAGGAACGAATTTGTGAAACGAATTTGTGAAACAAACTCAAGCAGCCAAACAAGTCACCGAGTCTGATCTCTCGCTCCTTACGACCGACATACGTTGATTGAGAACTAGATTCACCGGAATTGCACGAATATAGCTAGTTAAAATACCTTGCTACTAAGTTCGGAACTGCAGCAAAGGGATTGTTCAAAAACTGGAACAGACTGACTGGAAATAATATCCACCATAATCAAACTTTCTGATACTAATATAAATATTCATAGACTGATTAATGTTATGTTATCGCGTAACTGATCATAATGAACTGATATGTTTTATGAAAGTCATATTAATGTATGTAAAGCGACTATTTTTAAAGCGTTAGGCCAACAGCGTGAGATTACGAAATGAAAATATATTGGATTAACAACACTACTGAGATGGCTGTGAACAGCTCTGAACACATTGCATACTAAAATACATTTCGACCGTCGATGTAATCATTCGTTATTTTTCACATTGAACTTTCTAATATACATTTATTTATCGTTCAAATGTATCGCAAAGATTCTTAGTCCCATTCTAACTGTCTAAGGTTTAGTTCGTTATAACCGTTGCTCAAATTCCCCCTAAGACAGACAGCAAGTGACTGGTTAAGAGCAGCAATTCGTTATATCCATACGTTCAATGCTGATACAAAAGGTGAACGACTGGTAAAATTTGCGAGGGAAAATTCACTGAATACTATGAATGATGTGCTCCTTTGTGATTAACGCGTACAATCTCTAAATACAATTTTTGTTGAGAAACAGTCGTCTTGCGTCA
This sequence comes from Haliotis rubra, assembly GCF_003918875.1. Classification (NCBI taxonomy): domain Eukaryota; kingdom Metazoa; phylum Mollusca; class Gastropoda; order Lepetellida; family Haliotidae; genus Haliotis; species Haliotis rubra. Next base: position 177,644 of record NW_025767637.1, read on the forward strand.
TTTCCTATTGCTATGACTGTAGGTTTTGAGTTATGCTAGAATATTTTATCATATATTCATCTATGTTAAAATGTATAATGTGTAGACTATTTGTAACAGGGTGGAACATACTGTATTTATTTTGGCGTTGTTTTGGTGATTTTAATTATAAGCTTTAACATATATTATAAATTTCATGAGGTGGTGACCCGCAGGACCACTCATTTGGAGCCTTGCCACCTATGTGAGGATAGTTCAAAGTTCATATTTTATACCAACTGTGCTGATTGGCCTAAAGTTTATGAAGAAGCCTTGAAACTTCTCATTGGCTGTAAGTTGCTGCTAATGCTTTACATGCAAGGCAAGATGCTTAGTATTTTTCATTCTGGCTGGCAACTTCACCAGAGACACATGTTTTGGTCTTGGTTTTGGTTGAAAGTATATGGAATGTTGAGATAAAATACTTTTCAATATCTTGGTGATGTATTTGTGCAAAACAATTTGTATTGCACTTGTGATGTATTTTGTACTAGTGATTTGCATAGCATTTATAATATTGAAATGTGTTTAGATATACTAGTAAAGGCGTTCTGATGAAGCACCAGCGATTTGATTCAGCCCATAGCTGGTAATTATGTGTAATTTGGTAGTCTTTATCCATAATGCTATTTTCCATAATTGTAATAGCTGGCCACATGTGTATTTTTTTAATGTTTATGTAATGTTTAAAGATTACGTTGTATTTAAATGCTAAGAGCCTTATGTAAATTTATAATATCTCTTCATGATTTTAATATTAATCACCTACGTAGAAACAAAAATGAACATGTATATAAATCACTCTGTTTGCAACGTGATCTTAACGTTATGGTGTACGAGTTCCACGTCCTGTTTATTTGTAAAAAGTATCATGACCTGAAATTAAAATATCTCTCTAGCCTATCTAATGTTAAGCACTATTCAGTGAAACTCTTGTGTAATATATTAAATACAAATAATGAGGATAATTTACGAGCACTCGCCATTTTCCTTAAAAATGTATTTCAACTGAGATGTAAATAGAAATAGAAATATTGCTGTATTGTTCACCACGTGACATGTGTTCTATCAAATATAATTGCTTGTCGTAAGAGGCGACTACCCAGCTAACACACAACGTTTTCTACATTTTCATGTTACAACGCTGTCACAACATTAGTATTCCGTCATTTTAAAATTTTCCATCACAAGGTTACAGCAACATTACATAGAAACGTTGCTAAAACGTCGTGTGTCGACTATCACACAACATTATTTTTCATCCTTTCTGAAAGTTGATGGGATGTTAACTGCCCCTTTCCGAAAATCGTAAAAACAAGAGCGTACACCGAATTTCAAGAAAACAGAACCACAGTGCATCATTTACCTATTCTATTACTCTTTGTGATTGCCATCCCATAAGTCTACTGTAGTCACAGGAACGTAATGTCCATTCTTTCTGACAATGTTAATATCCGTCAATGTTCAACGTAATGTCACAACGTAATAACAACGTTGCACATATACACGTTGTCAAACCTGCCGCTGTTCACCAAGCAGAAACACGAGTACCCGGTGGATAAGTCACTTGAGCCTCACTGGCTGCTTGGGTGATCCTGGGTAATAATAATCAGATTGTGCGTTTTGAGAAAGCTTATGCAATGAAAATATCGTCATAGAAATGCACTGCTAATGGTTTGATCAACCCAAGTGGTTTGATCAAGGCTGTGACCGTGCTAACAGTAAAAAGTCTTCACTTAAACACGTTTCGGAGGTGTCGGTCCAATGAAAGTCTCAATTGTTATATTGATGCAAAGAGGAATTTCAAAAGTGTATGCCGGGATAAATTTCCACAATTTAATAAGAGAGATATGTGCACATGAGATATGTGCAAGAGTCGCAGATGGTGATTGTAAAAAGTTTTGGTCTAAGGTAAAATCCCTTACAACTGGTTCGGGAGGGACGTACTGTATTCCCATTGGTAAATGGGTTACATATTTCAAGGAATTACTTGATCCTGCAACCAATGTAAATGATGAGGGTTTTAATGACACCGCCCGTGAATATATATCAAGTCATGACTGTTCAGACTGTGATAATGAAGACTTGTTATCAGATCCAATAACTAGAAATGAAATAGAACAGGCAATCAAATTCCTTGAGATCGGAAAATCCCCGGGCACTGACGGAATACCACCTGAATTCTTTAAGAATGCAAATTTCATTATTCCATATTTAGAATTGCTGTTTAACGCTGTATTAGACACCGGTGTATTTCCACAAATTGGAACATCGGTATGATTATACCATTGTATGCGAAAGGTAATAAGCATGACCCGAACAATTATCGTGGTATATCATTGTTAAATATGATTAATTCTAACCGTGACTCCAGAATTCGTATCTGGATTGAATTACATGAGATGTTACACCAGTGTCAAGCAAAATTTAGAGCTAGAGCTGACTATTCAACAGTCGATAACATTATTTGTCCTTCAGTCCCTATGCCAAAGATATCTAAGAAAACCCAAGCATCGATTTTATGTAGCTTTTATTGACTTTAGAAAAGCTTTTGATTTTGTAAATAGAAATAAGCTTTCCTAAGAACTTCTCACCAAAGGCGTCCATGGTAAAATGTTGCTGAAAGATATGTATGATAAGGTATCAGCTTGTGTTAAAGTTGGAAATAAGAGCTCTGAAATCCTTTACAGATCATCTGGGGTAAAGTAAGGTTGCATGCTTAACCCAGCTCTGTTTATACTTTTTATCAACGAGCTTGAGGATGAAATAGATAATTGTGGATTAAGAGGAATATTTGTCAAAGATGGTTTAAATGATATTTTGTTATTGCTTTTTGCAGATGATGTTACCTTGCTGGATGACACTGTTATTGGTTTACAAAGTTAACTTGATATATTGTATCTTTTTGGCTCAAAATGGGGTTTAGAAGTCAACCTTGACAAAACTTGTATAGTACTATTTAGAAATGGTGGATATCTTAAGAAATCAAAGAAATGGTTCTATAATGGAAACCAAATGAATGTTGTATCACACTATAAATATGTAGGTGTTGTTTTTACCACAAAATTGATATGGTCGAAGACATGTGAATCACTAAGTCTTCAAGCCAAAAAAGCTCCGTTCCCTTTACTTAAAATGTTTAAAGATTTAGCAAATATATCTTTGAAAGTTGCTTCAGCAATATTTGATAGTAAGATATCCCCAATATTATTGTACGGTAGTGAAATCTGGGGACATTCATATCGTCCTCACATTGAGAAAATACAATGCTTTTTTTCAAACATTTTCTGTGTGTTAATAAAAATGCTGTACTTGGTGAAATTGGCAGAACCCAATTATGCCTTAAATATTACGGCAGATGTATCAAATAATGGTGCAGAATATTACATATGGGCGATAATCGACATCCCAAATCATGTTATGCAATGTTAAAGCTTCAAGATGATAATGGCAGCTGCAACTGAGTTACGCATGTGCGTCTACTTCTATTCCGAACTGGATTTTCTTATGTTTGGATTACGCAGGAATGTGAGAATATTGAAACGTTATAAAGTCCGCCATGAAACCTGAAAAATACATATTGGAACTCTGTCATTACAAGGACCATATACACATTTTATGCAAATTCCGCTGTTTAAGCGATAAGTTAAATGTTCAACAAGAGCGTTATAATAATAACATACATTCCAATGTACAGATATGTGACCAATGTGATTTTAATGTTACACAAGATGAATCTCAGTTTTTACTTGTGTGTCCGTTCTATTCTGTACCCAGAAAACTGTATTACCTAGTTATTACCATACGTTTCCATCAAGATTAAAATTTAAACAACTTTTAACAACAACAAATGCACATCTATTGAAATCTATTGCAATATTTCTAAAGCGTACTTTGCCTGTATGAAAAGGGACTAACGACATTGTTTTATCTGTCCATCCGAACAATATTGTTTTTACATGTTTGTACTCTTGGCCATGTGGCCTCAAATACTGATATAAACATCTTCTTCATCTTCTTCTACTATAATAATGGATGGAATAGAATAGAATAATATATGTATCATAACATAGCATCTGAAATTCTTATTAGGACACAATGACAATAACTAAAACTGTATATACATGAAGCCTCCTGACACATAACATAACATCTGAAAGTCTTAAGATGACACAATGACAATCACTTAAACTGTATATACATGAAGCCTCCTGACACATAACATAACAGGATTTGTTCACAAGGTAAACTTACCTGACAGTATTGCTTACCTGCAGTTGTGATCACAGGAATGATTGATAGTTGTTTTGGACCAGCGTTGAAACACAGATAAAAATCAAGCTCAAGAGATGTAATTGGTGTAGTTTATCTTCACATAACATAGCAGGCTTAGATCAACACGAATGTGATTAATGACGGTTTTGGACTTAGCTTTAGTTCTAGTATGATGAATAGGTTATGTGAATAAAAAGACAGACACACAGATGTTAACAGCAAACCTATTATGAAACGACCTCCATTACCTCGTACATCCTAAATATGAAAACGTCTACAGAGTTGTGTGCTCGGATAGGGCTTCTGTGTTTGATAGCAGCGTTGGATGTAAGTATCTAATGTTTCTCAGTTTCTAATGTTTCTCATTCAGAAAGTAGGCATTGTACACTATGATGGATTATTTCTTTCTTTTCTCAGGTTACTGTTCCATTAAGTTTGAACTGCACTTTAAACATTATACAGTTTTGGTCCATACAATCGCAGATTTCTGTCCCCGTGGCACACAGTATCAACCATTCTATTATTTCTGTCTTGTTTTAAATCTTCCTGAGATGCGTTTCTCCACAGGGCATGGTTGACAGTTGCATGGGACCTGCACTGCGAGATCTACAATGTATCTTCAATGTGACACTACAGAAGGTCAGTCTGTTCCAGCCTGCCATTACAGCAGGTAGAGTCATTGGGGCACTACTGTTCTTGAAAATCCTAGGTCGTGTCAACACCTACGGTGTAGCAGCAACTTCTATAACAATGGCAAGCTGTCTCATGGCCGTCGTTCCTGTACTGCCCTCATTTTGGATGGCACTTGGATTATCCTGTGCAGTTGGACTGGTTCATGGAGTATCGTTGCATGGTAAGACTGACACATGCCATTCTGAAGGCAATAATTATTTTATGTGATGTAAAATGGCACTGTAACAATTCCAGAAACAGGAGGATTTTCTTTTTCTATTTGTGCAACACTGAACGTTGATGTCTGTTGTGTGAAAATACGCAGGCTGATTCATATTGTGCTGTTTCATGAAATAACCATTTATGAATGGTAGGGTACAACACTATGGGATGTCCGTTCCTATCCATTGTAGGTGGTTAGCAGAAGATGTATTCTCCTGACCAGGCTCCGCCACACTGCTCCTATCAATGCAGAAATGTGTAGGTGGAAGCCTTTTAAGCTTTACACAAAGCAGCTTATGACAGCTTTTGGACTTTCAGGGAAAATCCCTCCAACCTCTGTGAAATGTGGTTATGTTGAGAAAGACATTTTCCTAGTATCTCCAGGTCAAGCATTTCAATGCTAGGCTAAGGAATTCAATCACCTTGTGAGGAGTGAGTGAGTGAGTTGGTTAAACGACACCTTGACCAACAATCCAGTCACGCTGCAGTCTGACAGTTTCTTAATGTTCGCTATTAATCTCCTAATCCTTTTCGAAGTAGTTGAACTGTTCAAAAATTCATAATTCGTTTGTGTAGCTAGCATTGGTCAAAAAGGTCTGCCTTTTGTTGAAATCAACGCGATGAACATTCCTCACGTACCTATGCAAACCCAAACAATGTTGACATATTCATGCAAAATTGACAAAACATCCTAACTTTGCTACAGAAACCGAACTAAGCGGAAAGATCCATCTTTAAATTTTACAGCAAGGATTCTCCTTTCCAGAGAGCTGAGTCAGCAGTATGCTGCAACCATTCACATCACCAACCTAGCTACGTCAGCAGGATCCGTTGCAGGGCCGTTGATTATTTCCACATTTCTATCTGACAGTGTTGCACAAAGTAACACTAGCCAATCCTTTCATCATAGCAATATGACATGTATAGCACAGAACAGAACTGATCCAGCCTTTCATCATGGAAATATGACATTTATAGCACAAAACAGGACTGAGGCAGACTTTCATCATAGCAATATGACATTTATCGCACAGAACAGAACTGAGTCAGATTTTCGACATGGAAATATGACATTTATAGCACAGAACAGTACTGAGTCAGACTTTCATCATAGCAATATGACATTTATAGCACAGAACAGTACTGAGTCAGACTTTCACCTTGGCAATATGACATTCAAAGCACAGAACAGTACTGAGTCAGACCTTCACCATGGCAATATGACATTTATAGCACAGAACAGTACTGCACATTTAAAGGACCACTTGTGCTGCAATTTAAATTCTGATTTGATGTATGAGTTTTTCCTTATCGCACTTTTTGGAGTTGCTGTGTTTTTAGTTGATGTACTCGCACATCTGGTATTTCAAGACGACATACACACGAACCAAAGGAATGAAACAATCAGCACAATCAGTTTAATTGGTGTCATATTCCTATTTATTTTTATGATGTATACTATAACTTGTTGGCCTATAATTTTTGTATATGGTCATTTCTTGCCAACATTTGGAATTTATTGCAAATTACATGCGGATACGAAACAGATGACAAATATGTCCTTATCGTTATACGTCTGTGTTATGTTCGGTCGTTCGTTTGGAACCCTCAGTAGCCTTGCTGTTGAACAAACTGTTCTGATTAATGCCTGCACAGCTGTAGGTATCTTGGTGTCTGTCATGCTTATGTATGTATCGGAACTGGATACGACATTGTTGTGGATTGGGACAGGTATTTTAGCTTTTGTTTCTTCGCCTGTAGTCTCGGCACTTGACACATGGGCCTTTAAGGTCAACAGGCACAGACCTATACTGTATGGTATATCATCCATAGGGGATATTCTGTAATGTCTCTTCTGACTGGGCAACTAATGGCCTATATTTTTTATACAAATGTTACACTATGTTATGGCAACTGTACTACTGCTGCAAGGGGGCGGTGGGGTAGCCTAGTGGTTAAAGCGTTGGCTCGTCACGCCGAAGACCCGGGTTCGATTCCCCACATGGGCACAATGTGTTAAGCCCATTTCTGGTGTCCCCCCGCCGTGATATTGCTGGAATATTGCTAAAAGCGGCGTAAAACTAAACTCAGTCAGTCAGTCAGTACTGCTGCAAGTGGTTTTGATAATGTTTCTATACATGACTGTCCATCTAAGCAAACGTGTAAATTCTGGAAATGAAGATTATACGTATATTGAGTGAGTGATATGTGGATTATAAATATTTGTTTTGGTATCACCGAAACAATATTTCAGAGCATTGATTTCTGCTGGGGAATCATGCAAGAAGCTCTGGCTTTGTTAGGCCCAACGGTGTCTAGTATGGTGGCCCAACTGCGGGTGATCTCTAACCCTTTTTCAAAATGCGTCGTTAAATGATTAGTTTATTCCTTTTTATAATTTCAAACGAGTGTTTACTAAGTTCTGTATCGTGTATTGTGTCCTGTACTGTATTTGTCCTTGTTGCTAATGTTTATATTACATATGCGATTAAAGCATGTATGCCATTATAATGTTCTCCAATCCATTTAATCACACGTCATTAGCCTAGTGCATAAAGCTATCGCTTGTCATTACGATGACATGGGTTCGATCCCCCATGGGTACAGTGTATAAAGACCTCGTGTTCCCCGCTGTGATATTGCTGGAATATTGCTAAGATCACTTACTCACTAATTCAATATTTTAAATCTACATATGATAGCATGAACAATCCTTCCGGTCCAGTTGAAATAATTGTCCTTCTCCAAATGCCAACTGTTCCAACCGACGTTGTCATTATGTTTTAACTATTATTATAAGTTTAGACAGACAGACATGGTTCTTCGGTAATTTAGGCCCAAGGCCCATAATACATATATTTGGCAAAAGTAAATACATACTGAGTAAAGCTGAGTATAGTATAGTATTAATTAATGTTATATTTATACATTCCTTATACGGCGAACCAGTGAAAGATATTTACTCAATGATTTTAAAATATGGATATTGTCCGATGACAACAGTCGGATGAAGGTTTTAGTTGTCGGTATATACAACGTGGGTTCAGTTTTAATGGATTGCTTCATACTGTTCAACCTGCTTGCGATTTCGAATTAGTTTTAAACGAATATAACGTTTTCAGCCTTGAGACATTGTTGCCATGTACATATATATAGTAGAAATATCAATAAAACCTTAATATGTTACTGAGACAAGTGTTTGTTCTCTTTAGATGTTATTAGCCTTCATCTTGTTAATGATATGTATTTGCAACATTTGAAAATACTTTATTGAGTCATACCATAAACTTACAATCTCTCTTGTTGAGTTTGTGAACAATAGTTATTGATGACAGTATCGTAGTGATAAGCGAAATTGTACCATTTACATGTAACGGAAAAACGGATAGCTCACCAAACAGAATTCAACGCTTTCAAGTGTTTTTTATGAAAAGCTTTTACTGCCTAGCAATCCACTTCTTTGGAACCAACAACTCAACACAAACCAGTTTCATCACTTTCGGGTGATTGTAATAAACATGCCACCGGCTGTGCAATCACCCTTGAACTCTAATCAGCCAGGGGCGGTGGGGTAGCCTAGTGGTTAAAGCGTTCGCTAGACACGCCGAAGACCCGGGTTCGATTCCCCACATGGGTACACTGTATGAAGCCCATTTCTGGCGTCCCCCGCCGTGATATTGCTGGAATATTGCTAAAAGCAGCTTAAAACCAAACTCACTCACTCTAATCAGCCATGTGCATTAGATCATAACTGTCTACTCACATGCTTTACAACACGCGAGGAAAGGTACCAGACACTTTATCACTCTAATATTTTCTAAACAGACAAATACCATGGCAAGAAAAGTTTGCCGCCTCGCTAACACAATGCCGCACTTCTGTCAAATTTCAGTGATGTCACACGACACTATAGCAGGACGCTCAACTGCATTTAGCAGATAAGATCCCTGATATCGTTTCTAATAACAGGTTTATAATATATATAGGTTAAGAAGTGGTGTCACAGATGTGTGGAGAGCTGCCTGTCCGCAGCATCAGTCATCGAATCACCAGTGATTCCAACATGGCTGGGTAACAAACAGAAGACGAGATCGTATTGACCAGTGGCAAGAAAGAGGCTCATCTGCTTCCACATATAAACTAGGAATCGGGGAAGTCCTGATGGCTCCTGTACAAAGCTTCATCCCTTGATTATGAATTAAACCTGTTGCCAGTGATTCCAACATGGCTGGGTAACAAACAGAAGACGAGATCGTATTGACCAGTGGCAAGAAGGAGGCTCATCTGCTTCCACATATAAACTAGGAATCGGGGAAGTCCTGATGGCTCCAGTACAAAGCTTCACACCTTGATTATGAATAAAACCGGTTGCCAGTGATTCCAACATGGCTGGGTAACCAAAGGAATGCGATATCGCATTGACCAGTGGCAAGAAAGAGGCTTACCAGCTTCAACAAATCAACTAGGAATTGGGCAAGTTTTGATGATCGCATTGTTGATTTTGGTGACAACAGAGGCTCATTGAACAAGATACTATCTGGGACGTCATTCTGTTAATTACAAAATACGTAAATACACACATGGAACAAAGTTAAGCACCTCGGTATGTTTAACAAACTTGTATTTTTCGGCTCACATCAGTGGTGTGCACGCACAGTTGGTTCAAATGAATGTTTTAACTCTAAGATCATTTCTTGACTGCAAGAAAACACAAAAGGGACAGTTTTCTTCAACGTTTTTATAATGTATATGGCACAAAACGATATCTGCTACAAGTATGGACAATACCCTGACAATTCTAAGACGTCACAATGCTATAACATCGCTGCACTACAAGTCTAATGGTAGTACAGTGTTGAGAGATGTACATTTTTCATTGAAAACTAATGAAAAATGATTTTTTATGATAAATGGAATCTCCCCCTCGTGTCTACTGATATCAGTTATCCATGAGTGTTGATATAATTAATATCAGTAGACACTTGGGTGATATTCTCTATATCTGCTACAAGAATGGAGCTTGCGAGAGGACCAAGCAACATGGCGTGTACCTAACGTAGTATATCACGAGGCAGTCGTATCCGTTGCAGAGGAAACTGTCACCTTTCTTCAACTCAGGCAGATCAATACAGGTGGTACATGCGCTTGTATCCGTCGCCCTATACAATTCCAAATGTGCTCCAGGTCTGGACTCATGGCGGCCACGGAAGCTGATTTACTGCATTATTCTGAATGAAAGGCTGTCACATTGTGACCTTGGAGTTGTACCTGCCCCCTCTGTCCCTTGAATTGCTCCTGCCGAAATATATTTATGTATTTTAGTTTGTTAGCTCTATCTAAATAGTTTATACTTCCATTCCCTTTTGCCAGATTCCATTGTCAATGCTGCTTGTGGCTGCAGCTCACTGATATTAAGCCACCTCCTTTGTCAGTTTTGACAAAGAGAACACCGTTGGTTTACCAGTCTTATCACATTAGAAGGGGCCTATTTCCGGTGTCCCCCGCCGTGATATTGCTGGAATATTGCTAACACGGCGTAAAACCATACTCAGTCAGTCAGTGATTAGAAGGCAAACAGAAGAATTACATGTTACAGCTAGTGAGTCCAATCAAACGCCAGTGAAAATAGTCATCAGAGTAATTAATGCATGGTATAATGTTTTCAGACTCGCTTTTGTGCCTTCAGGCAATGAGAAACAAGTATTCTAATCGTCGACTTTTAATTCCAATTATTGAATTATTTAATGTTCTTGCTGCTGGCCAATACGACCAGGCATGCAGGATACACTGGCGGCACGATGACAGCTGCTGTAGCTAAAGCAACACTCAACAAATCTGTGACACCACTTCTTTTCCCATACAGTGAGAATAAACCTGCCATTAGATGTTACATCTACTGCAAAAGAAGTGGGACACCAAAGTGGGTGTCAAAAAACTACACGAAATCAAACCAACTATTGGTTATATCTTCTTGGGTTATCAGTCCAGATTTCAGGAGGTCATTAAACGTATTGGCCATCCATGATACACACGTGAGTATTTGCTTAAAGGTGAGAATCCTCCATGTAGTATCCCTTGTGATAAAAGAATCACGGTCACGCTTGCCCCCCTGTGTCAAGATCCAAGCACAATCGCCAGTAACTGAACTGACAGCGGCGTCGGCAGTTTGTGAATTATTCGAATCTGGTGATTGATATCATGAGCATCGATCTACACAGCTGAGATACAAATATATGCGGCGAGTCTCCTTTTAGTGATTTACATACTGTAATGCTATATTAAACAGATAATCCTTCACTTTTACCAACATTAAATAGGCTTGCTCCAAATTGAAATCCTTTTATTCAACCTTTTGAGAAATACATCATCAAAATCTACGTTCCATGGATTATAATCATGGTATTTTTGTAATGAACGAGTACATGATTAGAGATTAAAAGGATTACAGTAAACACTGGATTTTCACATTGTATTGATTTTTATTGTATTCTACTAAAAACAAATTATATGCAGATAGGTAGATACACATAAAAGAAAATGAATAATAAAATTGAATTAAATTGAATTTACAAATCAAAAAATTCGTAAATGAATATAATAAAGATACAGATAATATATTCATAAATTATCAAATATATAAAAGTAAATTAATAAAATTGTATGAAAAATACAACCGAGAGAGTTAATCCCTAACATAACTCAAGGTGTCTGAGTCCATTTCAGTTCAGCCTCAATGGCCAGCAGCTGAATGGATGGTGTAAATGCAGCTAGGGTCCATGCAGGTAGCAAAACTAATGTCGGTTCCCCTGGTCCCTAGTGTGGCGATTTACCTTTAATTATTGGCGATCTGTAGGCTGGTCTTTTTTATTGTATTGTTAAAGATAGAAATAATGTTTTATGGTTATATGCTAGTTTTAAATGTAAATCTGTGATGGTCTAGCTAATCTACTGTCCTTTGCAGATAGGTAACCATATAAGTTTGTTTTTATTCACTCACTGAAGGCACTTGACTTGTTGAAACTTGTAACTAACTTAAAGTGGGGAGGGGGTGGGGTGTTGATGGGGGCAAACTGCCTTCCTGCACTTATACAGATCACTCATCTGCTCGACACTTGATTACGGCTCCATCACATATGGTGGAGCCTGTAAGAGCCACCGATATCTAAGACTTTGTCTGAGAACTTCACCTGTTGATAGTCTCTACGTCGAGGCCGATGAGCCATCTCTTCAACAACGCGGTATAAAATTATGTTTAGAGTATCGTATCAAACTATATTCAAATGAGTCCAACCTTGCATATAACTTTAATTTTAATTCGCTCTATGAGGATCTGTACAACAAGAAGTCTTCTATCATTCCGCCTGAGAGTCAAACCTTTGTTTTCTGCTGGTGACATTAAGCTGGATACAACTACACAGACAATTTATGATTAACTTTCAGAACAGGTGTGTGCTCTGATGATAAGACATTCCTCCTGTCATTAGACATAAAAACCTATATTTAACGTACTAGTGAGTGAGTGAGTGAGTGAGTGAGTTTAGTTTTACGCCGCACCCAGCAATATTCCAGCTATATAGCGGCGGTCTGTAAATAATCGAGTCTGGACCAGACAATGCAGTGATCAACAGCATGAGCATCGATCTGCGCAATTGGGAGCCGATGACATGTGTCAACCACGTCAGCAAGCCTGAACACCCGATCCCGTTAGTCGCTTCTTACGACAAACATGGGTTACTGAAGCTTATTCTAACCAGGACCTTCACGGATCATTTTAACGTACTAACTGATGTGGGGCAGTAGCCCAGTGATGTAAGCGTTCGCTCTCCACTCCAAGGAGTGAGTGAGTGAGTTAAGATTTAAAGTCACACTGGTAATATTTCAGCCATTACGGGACTAAAAACAAGTAATAATTTTAAAATACATAAAAGTAAATTTTAAGAAACCTGTCGGCGAAGGACAGTAAAACCAACTAGAATATCACAGCTTACTTCACAAAATGGGTAGAAGCATAGGCCATGCCAAACCAAGAGGCAATAACATTTAAATACAGAAGACCATACAATATAAAAACTGGCCATATATTGCCAACAACTGAAGGTAGATCAGCTTACTAGGTGTCACCGCTGCAAATGTCTGTACATATATATTAACAACTCCCACGGTTCCAACACAGCAAACTTTATTCTGTGTTTTATCTGTGTACACTGTTTTCTGTTACTTCTGCTGTTGCCGGTTAAAAAACCGTATTGCAACACTGAACTCCACACTGAAACTGTCCTTTGCATGCTTCTGTTCCCAAGTTATCTCCCCTTTTTACAGTCATGTGACTTACCCTAGATCACATGATCTCAATCTAAATATAGCTCAAGCATTTGACCGCAACATTCCGGCCCCTTAATTGTTACAAGTAACAATTACAATACTAATATACTCTGCGTCAAACGATCTGAAACATATTCAGTTTCACATAAACTGATACATTAAAACTGAACATAACTTTATAACTGCATCAAATAGCTCTGAGAATGTGAATTGCTCACCAACACATACACACACACATTATGGCTGCATAATAAACCTAAAATATCCACTGGTTAAGTAAATTATCAAAATGTACACTTCTCTACTAGCACAGCTGTAGAACTGAAAACTGATATTGTCAACATTCACTTTCAACAGTTCAACACAACTTTGTAATTGGTCTGTTTAAAACACCTGACTTTGTTTTGACTTCAACACTGCGCACAAACCCTTTGTGATCAGGATAAACTTTCTCAATTTTTGCCATAAGCCATGAATTTCTAGGTGCTGCTTCATCGACGATGAGAACTACATCTCCAACATGAATATTGCGGCGGAGCTTTGACCACTTTTGTCGTACCTATAACGACGTAAGATACTCTCGAGACCACCTCTTCCAAAAGAGATCTGCTAAGTATTGGATTTGTTTCCATCGACGACGTGGGTATGCATCGCTCTCAGAAAATATTCCAGGAGGTAGGTTCGGCTTACCTTTTAACAATAGCAGGTGATTTGGTGTCAACGCATCTAAATCACTTGGATCATCCGAAACTCTTGAAATTGGCCGACTGTTAACTATGGCTTCTACTTCACACAGCACTGTGTGTAATTCCTCATCACCTACAGGCTGATCCTTGAGAACTGAAAAAAGTATCTTCCGGACACTACGTATCTGTCGTTCCCAGATTCCGCCATGATGTGATCCAGTAGGAGGATTGAATATCCACTCAACATTCTTCTGTATCATACTTCTCTTAATGGTAGATTGATTCCAATGCTTGATTGCCTCCCGAAGTTCCCTCTCTGTGCCTTTCAGATTGGTACCATTATCTGACCTGATTTGCTGAATCTGACCTCTCCTTGCTACAAATCTTCTCAAGGCGTTGATACATGAACTGGTATCAAGCGAGTGCGCAACCTCGATATGAACTGCACGTGTAGTCAAACAGGTGAAAATTACTCCATACCTTTTGACCAAGGCACGACCACGCTTAACTTCAAAGGGACCAAAATAATCCGCTCCTACAAATGTAAATGGAGGATCATTTGGGGTAACACGATCTCTGGGAAGATCAGCCATCTTCTGTTCCAGAACACCAGCATGATGTCTTCTACATGTAACACATCTGTGTATCACTCTCTTGATTAAAGAGGTAGCTCCAAGAATCCAGTACTTACTGAGTAACTTGTACAATACATGATTTCTGCCAACATGTCCTGAAGATTCATGAATATTCCTAACTATCATCTCTGAAATATTGCTGTCTTTAGGCAGTATCACTGGATGTTTGGTATGTTCAGACATACATGCTCTGTCAAGCCGCCCACCAACCTTCAACAGGTTTTCTTCTACAATGGGATCAAGCTTGTATAGCTTACTTGACTTACAAAGTCCAGCCTTAGAGTTCTCAATGATGTGAATTTCATGTGCAAATGCAAGTCTCTGTACAAACTGAACAATTGAAGTCTCTGCATCAACCATGTCCTGCAATGTTGATTCAATGTCTGAACGCTTCTGTTGCAGATCTGTATTGTTCCCCTTGACTTTGTCCCTCAAGTGTCTCCTCACTCGTAAAATCCATGCCACTGCACGTTTCAGTCTGTACCACTGTGAGAAATGATGAAACAATTTCATAACTGTGTCGCTAGCATCTGTGAGTTTTACTGTATTTACAGTTTTCCATTTCACTTCTGAATCGTTGCCTGGAATCTCACGGTTCACAACAACCACTGGCCATTCATCTTGCTGATGCCACAAGAATTCAGGACCACTTTTCGATCGGTCACTCTTCATGAAATCTTTCACCGAGAGTCCCCGTGAAGCATCATCAGCTGGGTTTAGCTTCGAGTCAATATAATGCCACTGCTGTGGAGATGAGCCATCATGGATAACTGAAAGTCTGTTTGCTACAAAAGTGTGAAATCTTGAGTTGACATTCTCAATGTATCTTATTACAGACATACTGTCTGTCCAATAAAAACTGTCATCAATAGCAATCTCCAGTTCTCTTTTGAGCAGATTATCAACTCGAATTGCCACTGGAGCTGCAGTTAACTCCATCCGTGGAATGGTTATTTGCTTGAGAGGGGCTACTCTGGACTTGCTCAATATAAATGAACAATGAATGTCTCCTGTTTCACTGACAAGTCTCAAATAGGTCACTACTCCATACCCAGTTTCACTCGCATCACAGAAATGGTGAAGCTGTGAAATAACAACCCTTCCAAACCAATTTGGCTTCATGCATCTGTCAAATGAAGTGTACTCCAGTTGTGGCAATTCTACAAGCCATTTCTTCCAGCACGAGAGATACTTGTCTGGAATTGCATCATCCCAACCACATTTTATCCTGCATAAGTCCTGCAATAATTGTTTAGCTGGTAAGATAACTGGAGCTACAAAGCCCATTGGGTCATAGACTGAACTGGTAATGGAAAGAATGCCCCTTCTGGTTGCTGGTTTGTCTTTTATCAAGATCTTGAACACAAACTGATCCGATTCAATGCACCATCCGAGTCCTAATGCTCTTTCCATTGGCAACTTGTCTTGGTCCAAGTCTAAATCCTTGATTTTACTGCTCTTTCCTGTTCAGGTACTGTCTCTAGAACCAACCGACTGTTACTCACCCATTTAGTGAGATGAAAACCTCCTCTTGAACAAACATCACTTATGTCTGCAACAAAGTTAATGGCATCTATGTCTGTTTTCACAGACTTCAGGCAATCATCAACATAAAAGTTTCTTCTGATGCTATCAGTTAATCCTTTATCAAAATATGCTGAGTTATCTTTCCCTGTCAATCTGAGCGCATAGTTAGCACAACTTGGACTTGACACAGCACCAAAGATATGTACTGTCATCTCATATTCCTCTAAATCTCTTGTGATGTCACCATCTGCCCACCACAAAAAGCGCAAGACACTGCGATCACTTGGCGGCACCTTCACCTGGTAAAACATTGCCTCAATATCAGACATTAACGCAACTGGTTCTTGACGAAACCTCAATAGGACTCCTAGCAAAGAACTAGTCATATCCGGCCCCTTTAGCAACTGGTCATTTAATGAAGTTCCCTGATAGCGTGCAGAACAATCATAAACCACACGGATTTTGCCTGGTTTTTGAGGATGATAAATACCATGATGTGGTACATACCATGTCTTCTCTGTATGATGACTGTCATCTGTTAGTACTTTCTGTGCATAGCCTTTCTTCAACAAATCAGTCATGAATGCTGTATAGTCCTTGTGAAATGATTCACTTCGCAGAAACTTCTTCTTTAACTGCTCTGCCCTGTATTCTGCATGTGTTCTGTTGCTGGGTAAGGTTTCAGATGATGACTTAAATGGCAAAGGGATTTCATAATGTCCATCAACAAGCTCAGCAGAGTTCATAATGTCCATAAAGAGTTTGTCATTCTTAGACATCTCAGGCTTGTCATCTACAAGTCTTTCACTGAAATCATGGTTGTACTGGCTAACTAACTGTTTCTCTAAATTTTCCATCACACCAATTCTGTTCACTGATACTCTTGTCAGACACCCATCAATGTTGCCACATTCACCACTGACAATCCACACCAGCAGAGTCCGTACTGCATAAGGTCCACCTTGCTGAGAGTTTATGAGCAATGGGAACATTACTTCCTATCAACAACTGTACTTCAGCATCAATCTGTGGTAATGTAACTTCCTCTAAGTAAGACCACTTACTCAAAGCTTTCCAATCAAATGCATCATTTCTGGTGACTGGAATCTCCTTCTGAGTATATAGTTTAGGTAACTTCACACAGTTGTCACCCTTCAAATCTGTCACTACCAACCCTGAACTGACTTTTTCTGACTCATAGTTTGCAACATAATCTGAGTTTTCCTACCCTCTATACCTAAATCTCTCATCAGGCTTTCTGTACAAAATGAAGCAGAGCTTCCATAATCAAGGAATGCATAGGTTTCATAACACCTATCACTATTCTCCAAAATCACCCTGACAGGCACAATAGGCAAAGAGCCACTTGTTCCACTACCACAACCATATGTCACACCTTCACACATGCTCACACAATTATTACAAGCAACCTTCACATCTGTTTTAGTGTCTTTAGCATTAACCTTGAATGCAATACTGTCTTTGTAATAAAACTGAGAATGCAAAACAGTTGCATGCATGCGTTCACACACATTGCATTTCAGTCTGTTAGTACAATGTTTACTCAAATGCCCTGGGGATAAACATCCAAAGCACAAAGATTTTAATTTGAGAAAGTCAAGCTTTTCAGGATATGGCTTATTCCGCAGTTTCTTACACAAGTTCAAAACATGCTGTTCCCCACAAAAGGAACACACTGCTGTATTTATCCACTGTCTGCTAGGCACTTGGATGTCTCTATGTTTCATCTTGTCAACAATTGTTCTGTCTGGTGTTTCGATGTTAGTTGCAAAGTTACTGCCTCTTGTTCCTTTCATCTTGTCTTGTCTCTGTCTGATAACTCGTGGTGGCACTTGTCTCCCATCCTCAATGTTACCGTACAATGGATCGGCCAATATCTGTGCCTGTTCTTCAACAAAGGTAACTAAATCTTGGAAAGTTACTTTTTTGTCCTTTTTCCCCTGAATAGTGAACACAAGACTACGCCATCTGTCCCGCATCTTGTAAGGCAATTTGGAAATGATAATTTTCATGTTTTGGGGGTGTCCTAGCTCCTTCAAATACTCAATGTCTGCCATACTGTTGTAACACTCAAGCAGATACAATGAATATCTGTTCAGTTCATCACTGTCTTCAGCTTTTATATGCGGCCACTGTAGAGCTTTCTCTGTGTATGCTGTAGCTACTTTAAACTTATTTCCAAACTTGGTCTGAAGCAGCTGTTTAGCTCTCGTGTAGCCTTGCTCAGGCTCCATGTGAATACAGCTACGCACCAATTCCCCTGGCATTCCACTTGTATATTGTTCCAGATAATAAAGTCTATCTTTGAAACTGTCTGTCTTACTTTCTATGCAATGTTCAAATGCCATGATGAATGTCTTAAAATCCAAAGGATCTCCTCTGAACACAGGAACTTTACGCTCTGGTAATGTAGCTAATCGCTGATTCTCAATGACCATCTTCATCGTGGCGTTTTCAGTATTCTGTGGAACATCTTCAAACAATTGTGTCTGAGGCACAGTCGGTACACAAGTCTGGCTAGTGGGACATAGTACTGATGGAGGAATAGATTTACCACTCTTAAACATGTTCAACTGTTCTTTGCGATTCATTTTACTCACACTGTCTGTAATCTCCAATTCCTCAATTGCTTCTACCTGAGCATTAGCAACTGCAAATTCTGTCTCTATCTCTAACTTTTCTTTCTTCTGTTTTAGATACTGTTCTTCCTCCTCCAAGGCATGTCTCTGCTGAAGACACTGTGAACGTGCCTTTAACTCTGCCAGCTTGGCTACCATCTTCATTCTTGTAGATGAAACACTACTCCTAACTGAATCTTTTGAACCCTGACCTGAAGATTTCTTGCTTTCAGACTTCCTTGACTGAGCGCTACTTGCTACACTAGCCTTCTCAACCTTTTCAAGGCTCTGTGAATTGTCTTCTATCCACACTTCCATGTCAGCCTTAAAACTACGAAACATACTGTCTTTTTTAGCAAACCATGACTGAACATCTGCATCAACAACTTCTGGTGTAAGCATA
Source organism: Haliotis rubra (assembly GCF_003918875.1). NCBI lineage: Eukaryota > Metazoa > Mollusca > Gastropoda > Lepetellida > Haliotidae > Haliotis > Haliotis rubra. Next base: position 197,043 of record NW_025767637.1, read on the forward strand.
TCGCAATATGAATCATATGACTGAAGAAAAGCACTGTATTTATCCTTCCATCTATCATAATGTTCCTGGATATCTGACACTTCAACATTATTCTTGAGCAAATCTTCAATAATGCTCTTTTCTCTTGTTACATTCCAACAAAGTCTACACTTCTCTTCCTTCAATCTTTGTATTTTATACAAACGTCCTTTCTCTGACAAAGTCCTTGATCTGATTGCCATATCGTCTTCCTTACATTCAATGTTCCTTTCTGGTAGAGCATATGCACCTTTAGACGACATGTTGACACAAATTATCAGTCAACAATACAGTTATTCACAAAATGTCAATGTCACATTCAAAATGCCTGCATAAAACTTTCAAACTTGTGCGCGGCGAGACGAATTTAAACTGGAAACGTGCTTGCCACTTTGTAAACAAACCTCTTGCCGTCACTTCCGGTCAAAGGAACGAAATTCACGTGCGAAGTGTGAAGATACAGAGGATATTCAACAATTCACTAAAAAAGTCACTTTAAGTCAATATTCCACAGCAATATCCTTTCTTCATTCAAAATAATCAACTGTCATTATAATATCCTAAGTTAGAATGCGAAATATCAAACTTAGCTGAATACCACGTGCACTGTCAAACTGCATGTGTAATCCACGCTTGCTGTCCAGGTTTTTCAACTTTGTCACCGCTGCAAATGTCTGTACATATATATTAACAACTCCCACGGTTCCAACACAGCAAACTTTATTCTGTGTTTTATCTGTGTACACTGTTTTCTGTTACTTCTGCTGTTGCCGGTTGAAAAACCGTATTGCAACACTGAACTCCACACTGAAACTGTCCCTTGCATGCTTCTGTTCCCAAGTTATCTCCCCTTTTTACAGTCATGTGACTTACCCTAGATCACATGATCTCAATCTAAATATAGCTCAAGCATTTGACCGCAACACTAGGGATCATGAGGACGTACAGTACATTCACACCAAAGACGATTCGCTACATGGACACCATGTGCGAAGCCCGTGTATGGTGCGTCATCATCCGTGATAGAGCTGTAATTTCAGTATTACGTGTCCAAGACATTGTCCCAATGATTAACTGCTTGCCGGTATTATGTTTACTGTTGAACTGATTTGGTGGCGTGGACGTGTAGTAATGAACACGCGCATGTTGAGATGAGTTTCACGTCGCATTGGCATCATCCCAGCCATAGAGCGTCCCGTGTAGGCGTAATGTGTATCATTAGTGTAAAGCATTCTGTGACCAAATCAGCCCAATTCTCACTGGTAATACAGATTGTTCTGCTAATGCTACTAATTCCTAGGACGATACATACTAATGGTATTGATCGGCACTAACTGTTTCCAGTTAGTGTTCAACACACAACACAGAATATAATGACAGGCATTACGATTGTGTTTGTTTGAACTATTTCTTTTGTACGAAGGATTCTCTATCATGTACACATATCGTCAGTGATATTATTGTTGGTCATTTCCATAGGCAACACATTTATCACACTTGAAGGAACCATATCCTGACTGTCTGTAACCAACCAAAGCGACATCCGTATACTCTGGTGTCTCCTTAATCCTTTCATACCCATCAAATCTTCACCAGAATGCATTGTGTTTAGCTGCTTTATCTGAATAGAGTGTGAGTGATACCAATTAATAGCAATAAGGAAGCAGGTTGAACACAGTATGCAATCAATCCATTAAAACCCAACCCACGCAGTATATGTACATCTAAACTTAGAATTATCAAAAACCAGGCCATTTGTAAATGACGACATCGGTTTGAACGCTTGTGGTATTTGAAGAAAGACAATTGTTTCATATAATGAACTTGACCAGAAGGATTGTTCATGCTATCATATGCAGATAAAAAATATTGTATGCGTGAGTGCAAGAGTTTAGTTTTACGCCTCCTTCAGCAAAATTCCAGCAATATCACGGCAGGGCGCACCAGGAACGATCTTCGAATATTGTGCCCATGTGGGGAATCGAACCCGGGTCTTCGTCATGACGAACGAACGCTTTAACCACTCGGCTACCCCACCGCCCTCATCTGAATAGATCTACTACTACATTGTCGATACCACAACATCACTAGCATCCATGATCTTACTGGTACAGCAATGTTAACCGTCAGTACACTACTGTACAGTTTTCATTATCTCATGATCAAGAGGATTCCATATTGCTTCTTAGTTTTTGCCCGCCATATAGCTGGAATATTGCTGAGCGCGGCGTAAAACTAGACTCACTCACTCAGTACACTACTTTACAGTTTTCATTATCTTATGATCAAGAGGATTCCATATTGCTTCTTAGTTTTTGCCCGCCATATAGCTGGAATATTGCTGAGCGCGGCGTAAAACTAGACTCACTCACTCAGTACACTACTGTACAGTTTTCATTATCTCATGATCAAGAGGATTCCATATTGCTTCTTAGTTTTTGCCAGCCATATAGCTGGAATATTGCTGAGTGCGGCGTAAAACTAGACTCACTCACTCAGTACACTACTGTACAGTTTTCATTATCTCATGATCAAGAGGATTCCATATTGCTTCTTAGGTTTTGCCCACCATATAGCTGGAATATTGCTGAGGGGGGCGTAAAACTAGACTCACTCACCCACTCACTCTTAGTTTTTTGCAGATTGTCATAAAACCATGGTCGAAATCTGAAATAATACTCCCTCAAACATACACGTTTTTGTAGGGTATATGGTTAGAAATAATCGTATAGTGCAAGATTTCAACTTATATGATTATATCCATGTTGATAGTAGGCAGAAACTTTAACGTTCAAGTTAACATTATTTATTCAACAGTTGAATTTTCCTTCCACTAATATTGTCAATACATAAGTAGGGTAGGGAGGAGGGAGGAGCATGCATTTCCAAATAGAATGATCCAGCTAGGGTCCATGTAGGTAGCAAAGGTACTGTAAGTCCCCATGGTCCTTAGTATGGTGATCAACCTTCAGTTGATGGTCATCTATAGCCCGTTCTTATATTCAACTATTGTTTCTCGTGATATATTTTATGATAGCGTACTAGTTTTAAATGAAGAGCCGTGATATTCTAGCAGTTTCACTGTCCTTCGATGACAGTTTTTTACGTTATACATTTTTTTATTTGAATATTGATTTAAACTGTTCTCGTCACGATATGGCTGCAATATTGCCGATGTGACGTTTAGTTTTAACTCACTCACTCACTCCAAATAGAATGAACCTTTCAGAGTAAAATGAAATTCATCTTCAACACCAAAACAAATGATACACATTCTTTCATTACCATTCAAACCTTCTTGTCTTCTAGTCTCTATTGCTAACCTGCGTCAGGATATACGAAATTGTTACACATTTAAAAGAAACAGAGACCCCTTTCTCAAACACAATTGCTATTTTCATGTGAAACTCTATTTCCCACGCCTAGATTGTTCACTAGATATAAAAACACCTTTTTTGGTTCCATAAATTATCATTAGATTACTCATTACATCAAAGCGACAAACCGTTTTCACATTGCTGTATCTCCTCTTAATGAGACTGAACGAACACGTGTTATATTTAATTGGGATATACTCTTGTTGGGCTGTTTGTCATTCGGCCTTCGTACCTAGACTCCAAACTGAGAGACAAACATGCTCATTAGTTGTGCTGAATCTCCGAGCTGAGAAGTCGGTTAACAGCCTAATCAGCTGTTGAATATAATTGACATGATGTTCACATTAGCGATGCAACGTCATTAGGGACACATGTTCCTATGGAAACCTTTATCAACGGTCAAATGATAAACCATTCATGTTTTTTTGTGGAGACGTTGGCTGTGACTTCTGCCAATCTTTGTGACAGAGGTAGTTATCGAGTATAGGCGTATTCCGCCACTACTACTATTCCACATGTTTGTCATGTGAGTTCACCTTAAAGAACAATTGAACACTTTTATCCGGAGTATCGGTAGGCGTGATCTACACTCAGTTAACTGTACTTTCGTTTCTGTGAATAGTGGACCTGTCCTATACCTGCGAAAGGTAAACTACTTAGTGAATACCTCCAACGTACATTCGACCATCACACTACAGACCCATGGAGCAGTGTAACAGCACCTCTTTCACGATGAATGTTCCAGCATGTGTAGCTGAATCAGCATGTATAGTCAACATAATCTTTCTAATTTTGGTCATCCGCCTGACGCCCTCACTAAAGGGGTTCTCTGGAGTTTTGTTACTGAACGAACAGGTAGCCTGTTTGATACAACGAGTGTCCAGTGTTGTGTTTCTCTGTACCAGGACAATAGAGCGAAGTTGTACTTTCGATGAAACAACACAGCTTTTCAGGAATTCAGCATATTCAGTCAGCATATGTCTCCTGTTTGCAATCAACGTCAATTTGTGTTTGGCTTTCTGTAAAGGAACAACCTACAAGAGATTGGTTTCCTGGAAAAGGGTTGCTGTCATCATAATAACAACATGGATACTATGCTTTGTTTGGGGATTTCTACCTTTGACCTATGATTTTTATGTGTTTGACTCTGAATCACTATTTTTGTTACCAAATCGAAACGCTGTAACAGGATGGCAAACTGTTGGGTATCTCCTTCAAGGTAGTTTCATAATAATAGGCAGTATAGGTATACTGTTGAAGGTCCGCTATCACAGGACAAGAGTGCAGCCAGATTATACACTACGAGCCATGTCTGACACGCAGAGAAAAATAAAATTGATGAGACTGACATTTGTAGCGGCAATGTTTCAAGCTGTAGTATTTACTTTTATACATCTGTTTGTTTATTCTTCAAAGTCAAATGAAGTGCATGGTTTTCTAAAACCAATGCTTCCTGTTGCATTTGTGGTGGACAAAATCTACAATTGTTTCCGATTGTGTTTCTATCTGTCTCTGTACAAACCGATGTGGGAGACCACCAAATCCCTCCTGCCCTGTAGGAGGGTGAAGGTGAACCCGAGAATCACTAACGTCGCTCCTACTCAGCCGACAGAAAGTGGACAACGGGGTAATCTCAGTACAACCATCAGGGACACACCCATCAACGTGATAGCGTCATTCACATCCGCAGGGAACAAGTAAAAGTAACTGAGGAACGTCAACCCATTCCACAGAAGACACGCCCAACAATGTGATATCATCATTCCATTCACAGGGTACACACACATGTAACTTTGGAACGTCAACAAACCCTACAGAAGATACGCCCAACAATGTGATAGCATCATTCCATTCACAGGGTACACACACGTGTTACTTTGGAACGTCAACAGACCCCACAAAAGACACGCCCAACAATGTGATATCATTCCATTCACAGGGTACACACACGTGTTACTTTGGAACGTCAACAGACCTTACAGAAGACACGCCCAACAATGTGATATCATCATTCCATTCACAGGGTACACAGACGTGTTACTTTGGAACGTCAACAGACCCTACAGAAGACACGCCCAACAATGTGATAGCATGATTCCATTCAAAGGGCATAAAGGGAACCTACCTGGACCCACCATGTTTTGGGAACCTTTTCGTGTGGACGAGTGTTATCAATGACAGCCCTATGTGATTAGTACGGTGATCAGCTAATGAAATCATAGCAGGTGATCAATATGGCTTTCAAATTACCTCATGCACCGTGGATGTACTATTTAAATTATATTGTTCTATTGAGTAGCCTTTCATGCAAAACAAATGTAAGCATTCTGGGTTAGTCGATTCCAGGAAGGTATTTTAGTATATATTACCACAGATGGGAATTACAGGTAAGATGTTAGTTATATTAAGGTGAATGTGATGTGTCGAGTTTGATAATGAGGATGAAGAGGGAAAGAGTGTAAATCAAAATAATAAAGTAATCTAGTTGCACGTGAGGAAGACTTTCATATTTGGAAATGTTTTTGATTATGATTAAGAATTAGTCACATTGTGGAAACTTTGACGGAAAACAGTTACTGTAGGGCAAAAAAACCCCAACACTTTTGTTTGTTTGTTGGTTGTTTAGTGTCACAGTCAGCAATATTCCAACTATATGGCGGTTGTCTGTTAAGTATAGAATCTGGACCAGGCAACCTAGTGATCGACATCATGACCATCGATCTTAGCAATTGCTAAGTTATTCAATTAAAACGGAATAGATCACAAACCGCATCAAAAATAACAAATATGCAGGGTGAGAGTGAGTTTAGTTTTACGCCGCTTTTAGCAATATTCCAGCAATATTGAAAACCAGAATGGGCTAAGTTGCATGCTCGAACTGTGAGCTGGGGGTAACCATGGCCAGGGACAGTGCCACGAATGATCCATTAATGGTCTGTTCATGGTTGGGGTCCCACCAAAAGACCAATTACGGAACGGGCTAGAAACTGTGAAGCGGGAGAAGTCTTTTGCTTACGGTAAAGGTTACTGACCAATAGGAAATGATACTCGTGATGCTGGTGAAGTAGGAACAAGATCCTGCCCACTACGGATGAATATTTCCCTGATTGCGATATATTGCAATACGTTAAAGATTAGATGCAATCAAAAATATATACATAATTAAAACGCAATTATCATTTATTCATGACATATAATATACATTGCTGATTATGAACAAAATACACATAAACAAAATTATAAGCGTACAATTGAAAATCAAAAGTGCAATATTTTGTACTTCGGCTTACTATCATCGAAACGAATCACCCGGGATACCGAACCCAGTCAGAGCATGTGGGAGTGCACTTAAGTGTAACGAAGCCCTTCATTGACTAGTTCATTTGCCCATACGCTCAGGGCTCATTTTGTGTGTATAGAGATGTTGGGTTTTGTAAAGAAATGCTCATTTTTCGGTATATAACTTTTTGCAATCAACAGACACCCTTACATGTCATGTGTACAAGTATCACACCTGCCTGTCTGTGTAATTACATAATGTGACAGAGACAGAACTCAGATGCACGAGCCATAAATCAATGCGTTTTTTTTATGGTGTATAGCCTGATAGGTGTTAAGATCAAATTGCATGTGGTCAATGATTGAAGTTGTGTATTGAATATTGTCATTAGCAGACAGACAGGCAGACACATAGGTGTCAATAAAACAGACATTGAGTTTTGTCTGTGACAGAGGCACATCTATATCACGGTTAGAAATTCTGACAATGCTAAATAATGTCGTTGCTGTTAAGTATCGAACTGAGAAAGTGTCTCAGTAAGAAGAGCGTGTGGTGAAATAGTCAAATGAAATTATATAAATAGTTAAATCGGTAATCTACTGCCATAACATACAAAAAAGCTTGCGTCTGTGAAATATCAATAAAACATTTGAAAAATAGCTCAAATCAAAGCCTGCTCCTGTCAGCGAAGGTTTACCGGCTTGAAAAGTCAAACGCCTCACTGGTTGACACATAGCTGAGTAGATCTAAATCCTTAACAAGGTTCCTTTATGTAACGTGTAGATCATTTCCTATTTGTTGTTTGTGTACACAACCAAAAGAGACTACTAGTGCTCACGACCTTATAATCCGGGCATCCCGCTTCGAGCTGTGTTAACCTATTCAATGTGCATGCGCTATGAGCGCAACTGATGAAACCACTATTCACCCCAGCTGGGGTTAGTTTAGTGAATCGTTTGAACTCCGATTTCGCAGGGTTTTTTTCATCGCGTTAACTTTATAAGTTGAATTTGCACTTTTGATAATTTGTTACTGTAAGTCCATACCGAAAGGTATCAGAATCTGCAAAGTTGTGTTTTGCGTTGCATGTAAGCTTTAAGAGATATTGCATGTGATATATTGACTAGAAGGTTTCTGCCCAAGTGCGTACATAATAAATTCATAATAGCTCTCTGTGTGCGACATCAACTTCTTAGCTGCTGTTACACCATAGTTTCAGGCTCCTCGTCCCCATTGTGTATGGCTGTATGGCAGTGGTTTATAGATAGAAAAAATGATATACAGCCATAATTTGGAATGTTTAATTGAAGTATTGCAACAAAGTTTTGCGAACATAATGATAAAGGTAATAGTATAACATGATGTTCATGGTCAGTGTTGTTTGCTTCAACAGAATACACTTCAATGCAATAGCTCTGTATGACCCAGTATATTGCAGAATCTGAATCATATTGCGATATTCGTATCGCGAGATACTGTACCGGTATATATCGGTTTACCCCTCGTATTGCACAGCCCTACTAAGTACTAGCAACGAACTTGAATAGCTTGGACATAGTTTCTAGATTTTGCCGGACACACGTTTATGCTTTGGAAATGTATCACCTGCACGAGCACTGTAAATTGTTTGAAGCTGTTGCATTGGAACTCTACTTATCTTCCCATACTTTGAACATACTTCCTGCCTTTCTGATAAGAGACTGACCAGTGAATATTTGACATCAGTCGTCGGTTTCAATTTATAAAAAGAAAAGTTTTTCCTTTCTAAAGAAAATGATTGATATCAAATAAAGGTTATATTATTTGTGTTGCTAGAACAGGATGTCCATCCTTACAAAAATGTACAATTCCATCGACACAAGGTAGCCGAACGCCCTGTCTGCACATGCGCAACACCACAATACTCAGTGGTTGCCCTCCATTCTGTGGGGCCACTTTTCAGAAGGACGTTAATGTCTGTGGTGTCTCAATCTTCACTCATATTCTTGTCCACCCTTCCAGAATGCATCTATCCCCCTTGGTTTGATTCAAGATGATAGGCGGCTGTGTCTCGCCGGTATGCATCTTGCCCCCTCTCACATGTTCACCTCAGTATGTCCACGAGGGTTGGTCATTGACGTCCTTGGATTTGGATGTCCAAAGTGGGAATGTAGAAGTAAGTAAACAACTGCACTGTAATACACACGTATGCCCTGAACTAGTTACAAAACGGGTTAGACACAATGGTCACTTCATGCTACAACACGACAGAACTAAATTTGCAAACATTGACCAACGATGGGGATTTATTGCACGAGGTTTCAGTTGTACATTTTGACCATCCGACCAACAGTGTAGGTGAATGCAAAGACAAACACCAGTGTTCAGGTGACACATTCTTCAAATTCTGCAATTAAACAGCAACCTTTCGAAAGCGAAGAGGCGTATATTACCCCTGCGGTCTCTGGATCCACCTGTGGCCGCCATCAATCCAAAATGGGCAGTTGAACACATTGAGAAGTGTGTGATTCCTTGACTTCAAATAAGACAATTCAAGGAGAAAATACTATTGCAATAGTTTGTGGCAATAGTATGTTTCAATAGACTATCGCTATCACAATAGTTGTTTCCCCGTCAATAGTCACCCCTAATAGCAAATCTGCAAGATCGTCGGAGAACACACTCAATTGGAAACGTGAGAGCCTTTATGCTAACATGTGCACATGTGTGTATTTGAATCTCTCACCGTTCATTACACTATCCTTATTAAAAACGTCAAAATAGACGACACAATTCTGTTAGCTGCGTTCTCTGTAATGTCAAAATGACAACATACATTTTTTGCGATATTTAAACAATCACATAATGTCTTAACCGATTTAGGTAATCGAGATGATTACTGTCAGAACAGATCAGAACAAAACTTTTTACGCTCAGGCCGGGATACTCAGCACGAGAGATACAAATATGTAGCTAAGAGAACATAGGATGGCGGGAAATTCTACATGAAGTGAGTGAGTGAGTGAGTGAGTGAGCGAGCGAGCTGAGCTGAGCTGAGCTGAAATGTCTACCCGACGTGTTTATAGAGGCTATATCACGTAACCTCAGGCGATAATAGATTTCAGTTCATCGGGAAAGACAACTTGTTGACTCATGCAGTAAAAGCTTAAAAGTAGCAAGTTTAAAAAAACAGCTTTAACAGATTTTATTCAGTTTTTGATTGCTATTGTTTATACAGGTTTCATAATAGCATTTGTATAGAATGTTTGAGAGCTTTGCTTTTCTAACCAACTAAACAATTCCGTTTTTGGTTGTAAACATTTCACGTTCTTCTTCGTTAACCTGAGAACAAGTCTCCCTCAAATCTAGGGCTGGGTTACCCGGATACCTATTATGTGACTAATAGATTACACAATGTAAGATGTTATTCTGTCATGATTTACAGCCTCCGAGCTGACGAATATATTGCCATTTCTTACAAATTTGATGTAAAGAATTAACAAAACAGGAATCCGGTTAGGGTAGGGTAATAGGGGGTTGGGTACCCGGGTAGAATATTTGCACAGGTTCCAGCCCTATAACTGACATAATGTTCCTATTAGTGATATATCCAACCCACTATTGTGATACAAACATACATAGAAACTGTCATCAAGAAGCTGATGGGTACCCTAACCACCACGTTGATGTTGGTTTATTATGATTGGTCCTCACCATCACGTTGATGTTGGTCTATTGTGATTGGTCCTCACCATCTCGTTGTTGTTGGTCTATTGTGATTGGTCCTCACCATCTCGTTGTTGTTGGTCTATTGTGATTGGTCCTCACCATCACGTTGATGTTGGTCTATTGTGATTGATCCTCACCATCACGTTGATGTTGGTCTATTGTGATTGGTCCTCACCATCACGTTGTTGTTGGTCTATTGTGATTGGTCCTCACCATCTCGTTGTTGTTGGTCTATTGTGATTGGTCCTCACCATCACGTTGATGTTGGTCTATTGTGATTGGTCCTCACCATCACGTTGATGTTGGTCTATTGTGATTGGTCCTCACCATCACGTTGATGTTGGTCTATTGTGATTGGTCCTCACCATCTCGTTGTTGTTGGTCTATTGTGATTAGTCCTCACCATAACGTTGATGTTGGTCTATTGTGATTGGTCCTCACCATCACGTTGATGGTGGTCTATTGTGATTGGTCCACACCATCACGTTGATGGTGGTGTATTGTGATTGGTCCGCACCATCACGTTGAAGGACTGACTGACTGAGTTTAGTTTTACGCCGCTTTTAGCAATATTCCAGCAATATCACGGCGGGGGACACCAGAAATGGGCTTAACACATTGTGCCCATGTGGGGAATCGAACCCGGGTCTTCGGCGTGACGAGCCAACGCGTTAACCACTAGGCTACCCCACCGCCCCTCACGTTGAAGGAAGTATATTGGTGATAGGATTAGTCGGCATATCAATGCCTCATCAACGATCACGTGGTCCCCTGTATTTATCGCCATATAGGAAGCCCATGATTACATTCACATCGCGACAAACCCATGTAACACAGGCTGTAAGTTGCGAATTTGTATTACCGATTGTTACGACGGACACCTTTAGTAGTAGTGAAATGGTGGACCATGCATTGCCTGAATGTTTTCGCGGATAAGATTTCTGTCAATCTTACTGCTATTGAGAGATTTGATATGCGGAAGAAAAGTTAAATGGGAGTCGAAAATGAGACCTAAGAACTTGGCCTCTTTCACAACCTTGATGGGAGTGCCATTTAAAAACAGTTCTGGGTCTTTATGTGGTTTATATTTACGGCAGAAATGTATGCAATTAGTTTTGGATTTAGAAAATTTAAAGCCGTTTTCAAGACACCATTTATTTATTTTGTTTAAACACAGCTGCAATTGACGTTCAATAGTATGCATATTTTTACCACGACAAGAAATATTAAAAAAAGTATCCACAAAAAGTGATCCATCAATGGAGTCGTTTAAAACTTTAGCTAAAAACTCGGCTATAAACTGAGGCAAACGGCCCCGTAAACCAAAATCATGTAAATCTTTTAAGATGCCGTACTTCCATGTCGTGTCATAAGCTTTTTCTAGGTCGAAAAACATTGACACTGCATGTTGCTTGTTAATAATGGCATTCTTAACAAATGATTCCAGTCGAACTAAATGGTCAATGGTACTGCGATTTTTACGAAAACCACATTGAATATTTGTGATTAAGTTATTAGATTCTAGGTACCAAGTTAATCTGTTATTGATCATGCGTTCCATGGTCTTGCAAACACAGCTAGTCAAGGAAATGGGCCTATAATTAGATGGATCGGTATGATCACGTCCAGGTTTGGGTATGGTACAACGATGGCATCACGCCAGGATGAAGGAAAATTACCAGTTGTCCAAATTTCGTCAAAATATTCAAAAGTGTCTCTAGACACGATTCAGGTAAATGTTTTAGGAGTTGATAATGAATACCATCAGCCCTGTAGCAGTATTATGAGCTTGTTCAAGAGCATTATGAAGCTCATGAATAGAAACGATTTCGTTGTAATCTGCCCCGTTATCTGAATGAAAATTTATATTTTCTTCTCCTGCTGTTGCTGGTATTTTGAAAGTTAGGAACATAGTTAGACGAGGATGAATGTTTCGCAAGTGTTTCAACCCAGTTTATTTGCAATATCAGATTTATTAGTTACCAATTGATCTCCAGATTTTAGATGGTGTATGCTGGATTTATTACCCTTACCTTTAATTTTCTGGATCATGTTTCAAACCTTTGACATCGGCGTTCGTGAATTAATCTTTGAAACATAATTTCGCCAAGATTGGCGTTTATTTTGTTTAAAAGTACGCCGGGCTTTAGCATTTAAAATTTTAAACTTATTTAAATTATGGACCATTGGATGGCGACGGAAATACTGTTCAGCTTTCTTCCGTGCCTTCCTAGCTTGTTTGCAATCAGCTGTAAACCATTGTTTACGTATGTGAGGATTTGCAGAGGACTTCGGAATAAACTCATCCGCTATCTCATGAAGGTAGTCGGAGAAACGTTTAATAGGGTCGGGGACATCAATAAACATATCAGGATTTAGTTGATTACTGCAAAGAGTTTCATAAAGAACCCAGTCAGTTTTAGCAAAATTCCATCTTGCTGACGGAGGAACATCAGATGGTGTCACAGATGTTAATATGGTAGGAAAATGGTCACTACCGCATAGGTCATCATGAACTGACCATTCGAATTCACTCAGCAGATTAGAGTCAACCACCGACAAATCTAGGCAAGAGTAAGATCCTGTCGCAGGATGTAGATATGTATGAGAACCATCATTTAAAAGGCATAAATCATTATTAATGAACATTTCCTCAAGCAATTTTCCTCTGGTATTGATGGCAGTACTACCCCAGAGAGGGTTATGGCCATTTAAATCTCCCGTGATAGCACAGGGCTTAGGAGCTGGTCATAAAGTGCTTGAAGATCAGACTGTTGAAGAGAATAAGATGGTGGTATATATAAAGAACATAATGTGAAAACAATATTTAACGTTATGCGTATAGCAACAGCCTGGAGAGGAGTATTTAGCGGAACAGGACTGTGAATGATACCCCTGCCTCACCATAATAGACGATCCTCCAGAGGACTTGTCCCCGGAGGAGAAAACAATGATATGAATTATATTGTCGTAGGTCAAAATTATCATTGTGTTTAAGGAAGGTTTCCTGTAAACAAAATAGTGAGGGTTTAAAATCCTGAATTAATAGTTGGAGATCATTAATGTTTTTCCGAAGTCCTCTACAATTCCATTGTATTATATCAGCAGAGTAGCTCATGGAGGTTCAACTGGAGGTCGTGAGCCTTGCGAATGTCCTTTACGCTGCACTGGTAGCGATGGGGAGACATCCATAGCAAGAGGTTCAAAGGTGTTGTGAACCTCCGCAGGAACTAACAATGGGGAAGGCACCTCAACATGTTTAAGGGCCCTGATTCTTTTTTCTTTGTTTTTCTCTTTCTCGTAGGTGAAACGTTGGTTTTCAATCCACTGATCGGTTCAGGTCGTGATTCCAATACGGGCAAAGTGACTGAAAGAGCTGTATTTTGCAGCTGAGGTTCAGTTTGCGAAGCTGATGAAACGAATTTAGATGGTGTGTTGTTGTCTTCAGTGTCAACTGGATACAAGTGTGTCTGTCCATTTGACAGCCAGCTATTAGGTGTTTGACATCCTGTATCAACTTTTGTAATAGATGAGACAGCGGCAGAGTATGTCAGTGTAGAAGTGGATAGAGACGACTCGTTTGCAACCAATCTCTTTGCTTCAGTGAATGATATATCATTACTATATTTCAATTTGAGAATTTTAGTCTGCGTAAGAAAGCACATCTGATGGTATCAGTGCAGTCAGTGCTGACATGCTTCTTACTGCAGCGGGCGCAAACTGGTGAGCTACGACAGGATTTAGCCCCATGGCCAAACTGCTGACAGTGAAAACAACGTAGTGGATGAGGTATATAAACGTCTACCCCTAAGTTGAAGTATCCAGCTTTGATAGAAGATGGAATCTTTGAAAGCCCAAAAGTGAACAGATACGTATTGGTCTGAATAATATTGTCACCATCTTTCCTACTAAACCGTTTCACAGATGTGACACATTGTGACTTCAGTTCAGATAGGATCTCATCTTCAGACATATCGGAGAGGCATTTCGCACGATCACGTACGATACCCCTACACGAATTGAGCGTTTTGTGGAGCAATCTCAGTGGTAGCAAAGTGATGAGCTTTAAGAAGATTCAGAGATTGGTGTCTCTTTGCACATTCCACAAGCAGGGAACCAGAGCGGAGACGAGTTACATTTTTGACTGTTCCACATATGCCTTCGATGGATTTTGAAATAACGAATGGATTAAGTTTGAGGGGGCGCACCATCCATTCCATTCACGACCAGAAATCGTGGCCAAGAATCAACAGTGTACAAAGATTCTTCATCAGAAGACGTTCCAGCGTCAGTGTCAACGTGCCGTCTTTTAGTTTTGGATCGTGAACCAGTGAGTAATTGGGTAGCCATGATAATAAAGGAAATTCAACACCCCTGCTCCCCACCCGCCATGGAGTGTCAACAAAGGACGGAGTTGCAGTGGAAACCGACTGCAACACCAGGGCTACAGGGATGCTATACTCCAGCAAAAAGGACACAGGTAGCTATAATAGTCAAACAGTGTAAAAGGTCAGGCTGGTCCGGCCCTAGACAATTACCTGATGACAAATAGAACCCGGAGGTCATTAAAACCAGATTGGCCCATGAGCCACCGCCTTCTGGCATAGGACTCTAGGCAAAGAAGTAATAAATAGTCAAAATTTCTTGATGTCCATATCATCCACATGAGCGAGTGAATATATAAATAGATTATCATTAACCATGCTCAGGGCACGGCGTGACCAGCCGATTGATAGAACCGGGCCAGTTCTACCACCCGTCTAGGTGAAGTAAGGGCCGAAGTGGTGTGTTGGGCAAAGGAACACTGTTCCTGGAACCAGTGCCCTCAACCACCAGGATCCCGTCCTCCACCGACACAGGGGCGCAACCCACGGCGAACAGGTTGGTGGACCAAATATGCCCCCGGGTCCACAACGGGGGGTTGAAGGGCGCTTAGCGTTACCCAGCACCCAACACGAGGAGGTGGCCCTTCATGGGTGCCAACTGGGAGTAAGAGAATCTAAAAGACTCTTAAAGTATTAGTTAACAGAGAATCGCCGATGAGTAGTTAACAGTAATTCTCCGATCACGAGATACGACATGAGACCATGACATGATGTAGCTTTAAACGAATCAGAAATATTGTATCTGGACATGTGGCAAGGGCAGAACACCTTAAAAGACTCCGTCAGCACTAGCAAGTGGTGCGGGTTACAAAATCAGCAGAACGTACACATCGCGATCGTTGCAGTTCCACGTCTGGTAAATGAGCTTGCCTTGCCCTGTCACCAAGGTAGGGATTGAATACACCTATGTGAGTATAGAGCCTGGTTTGGATTTAATTATTGTATGAATGTGGGCCAGTACATGAATGCAATGTTGGTATAGTCCGTTTGGATCAAAAGCGTACCGATGAATTGAAATGTAACTCGAAAACTAATAAACATATAATAATCACTGAAACGCTGATCATAATCAAAACATCAGACCAACTCTGTGGTTTGTTTGCAGAATTTATGTCCTAAAATTAAAAAAGTTGTTTAACAAACTATCATTAAAATTTTGACACAGGTTCACTATTTCTTACGAGGGAGGAGTGCAGAGAAAGGGACAGCCAGGTGTGCACGTGCACAAGTGCCCACCAAGTTATTGATTCATTAACCTGTGCTGTGCCGTCTCCATCCTATCTCGCACACCTGGTTGTGTATTAGTTTTTGAGTTAGATTGCAATTCATCGGTCCGGTTCTGAGCCAAACGGACTATGGTTGGGAGTCCCGATCGTCCGACCCCTTACTCCTTGACCCAAGCGAGTGCCAAACTTGAGCTTACATCTCCTCAGCACGAGGTGGAACGACCAAGCATTCGATCATGTTTTCTCATAATCGAACACAAAACATTTTTGAACACTTGTTTGCATTTACAATATTTTTCACAAGCTTGGTTTTTTCTGTGTCATTAGATTTACAGGAAATTTATCCCTAACATACGAGTCCTTCTTCAAAGATGTGAAATTTGCAATGCATTTTATGCAATGAAAAACAAACCCAATTCAACCAAAGAATTACATTTTTTTATCTTTATTGTTTTTGTGCATTAACAAACGTAGCAGGAAATTTTGACACATGACACTCTACAATTATTTTCGGTGACTGGTCGGATGTAGTGAACCAATCATCAATTACGAGATTTTAACCAATTCCCAACACTAAAATGTATTGTTGTCATTGTCAACCCATTCACGGCACATGTGTGGACACAAGGGCGCGTCCAGGTCAGTACCTGGTGACACCACCCCTTGCAGTCGATTTTTTGCTATGGTAATTCTTTGTCATTCCTGCTGCAACGCGTTGACGAGTTCTGCAAATGTCTGAGGAGGATGGGGACGTTTACGGAAGCGTCGATCAAGTTCGTCCCATACATGCATATGCATTAGACACGTCGTTGCCGGTTTAGTCAGGTCCAATTCGAATTGCCACTTCTCTTAGACGATTTCAGATGGTTTGGACGGAAATTCTTCGAAGACCAGGCACCTGTTCTGCAGTGTCGATTGCTGTAGTAAATCGGTGACGTAGATGAAACACCCGGATGAATCGGTCCTGAGCAGGAGTAGTCTCTCTTGGTCTTCCACTTCTGGGATGATCTTGGGTCGAATTGAAGTGGGTATATCGATGCCATAATCGAGATATAGTGCTGTGGTGGACGTTGTTCAAACTGTCTAGCAACGGCACACTGCGACCCCCCTGCTTCCATACGTACAATGTATCTAGGTCAGTACCTTCAATCTTGGCATTTTTATCTTCGTTTACGTCGTACATTTTGTAATAAAATGATGAATTTGGTTTGGCCTTTTATAGCCATGTCGCTACTCATATTTCCGACACATTGCACCTGCATTACATGGAAAACTGTTTCTGCATAGACTTATCATCAAAAGTTATATTGTTTTATGAAAAACGTTTACGAACACATTTTGGATTCGTTTGCGTGCAATACACAACAACCATGACAGGATATACTGGATTCAAACAAGGAAACTGTCTTAATGATGATTGCTGTAAAAATGTATCGAAATGAATACCTTTTTGTAAGGGTGTGTATGCCATGGTATTCTGATTTGTTCAGAGTGAATGAGTAAGTAAGTATGGTTTTACGCTGCTTTTAGCTTATATTCTAGAAATAACATGTCGGGGGAGACCAGAAATGGGCTTCATACATTTACCATGTGGGGAATCAAACCCGGGTCTCGATTCCCCACACGGGTACAATTTGAGAAACCCATTTCTGGTGTCCCCCGCCGTGATATTGCTGAAATATTGCTAAAAGTAGCATAAAACTAAATTCACTCACTTGTACTGCCATTGGTATACCTTTGAAGCGATTTGTATTAATTTGTAAAATTAGTTGAATTTGTAAGTGCATTAATTATTTCTATCATATTACTTTGTTGGCTCCACACCAAGTTCTCTTCCGGACGGATTCCCACACAACACGTAATAATATGTTCAATATAAGTTTAATGGATTAAGAATGAAAATGTTTTGGAAATGCAACATTTTTACATAGCCACAACATTGTTAGTATATTTCTAGGTAATACTTGTCACTTCCTTTTCCGTTTTGTTTTCTCATACTCGGCTGTTCAAACTGAGGCTGAACGTTTTTCTTGGGTTTCGCATGTGGTGTGTAGCTTTAGCATGTCATGTCCATGTATACGTGTCATTGTCTGAAGCATGAATCAAATAACAGGAAGCATAGTAACCGAACTTAGCGTGCATGAAGGTTTTGACCACGGGATAATGTCTGTCGGAAACAGAATGGAGATGGAAAATTGATATCACGAAACATGCTCTCATTTTTTCATTTTCCGTTTTTACTTATTCGTTTCAAATAACTTAGGGACACACGACAATATTAGTATGGATAAAACAGGAAAAAAAGTGAGGTATTTTGCAATGTTTCATATTTATGTATATAATCGAATCAATGAAATGATTTATTTTGATAACTGTTTTTGCAGTGCACTGCATGATCCAAGCCCACCGCGGACACGACGCAGCTGGAATTCAGAAGACATAAATGACAACTTTGTGTAGAGGTCTGCATGTTAACGATGGTGACAGTTAATGTCAGGCACATGTCAAAAACATCATGCACATGTCCAAGTAATCATTAGGACGACGTGCGAGTGAAAATTTGAATTACAAGCATCACACCCTGATCTGTATCTCAATTACATGATCTTACACAATCGTAGGCTGTTGTCGTAATTATGTAAGGGACGCCACTTACGTTTCCAAACACATTCGTGTATGAGAACATATCAATGGAAAAACAAAAGACGTGTAATCAAGGACGAATTTATCTGCTATATCGCAGAACACGCTATATGATTGCGAAACCTGCTAGTAACAAGCATGAATACATTCTTTTCCATGAAGATCCTTCACCTCCATAGATGTTTGTCAACGAAATGACTGTGTCGCGAAATTCCACAAGGGCTTCATCAGGGTTTGTTTGTCTTGTATGTGCATCTACAAGAAAATAACATATAAAACCGCACGATTTGGCAACGGGAGTGAGTGAGTGAGTGAGTTAAGATTTTTAGTCACATCGGCAATATTTCAGCCATATCGTGACTAAAGCAAGTTATAAATATATCAACAATTTAAGTGAAATTATAAAATTCTGCCAACGAAGGACAGTAAAATAACTAGATTATCACATATCTATATGTAAAACTAGTAATTGAAGCTAAAACATTTTAACTATGGGGGACAACACAATCTAAAAATGGGTTATAGATCGCTAACAACTGAAGGTAGATCACCATACTAGGGACCATGGGGACTTACAGTCCCTAGCTGGATTTACACCATCCCTTCAGCCGTCAGCAAGTTTTGACAAATTAGCCATAAGTTAAAATAACACATATTCTACGATTAAAACTAATGGTATATTTAAATTTAGTTTGAATGTTTTGGGACTTACGTACCCCCACAGGAGGACAATAATTTTACAGTGCTTCAACCCCCTGTGAGGATACAGCCACTAACAATCTCAGCTGCTCAATTAAACTACCAATTATAAAATATTTATCTATTTACAATTCATTCAACAAATCTAATTCTTTTAAAAACGCAATAACTAAATGAGAACTGATATTATTAAAAGATCCTTCATCGTTCGTGATTTGTAATAGATATCCCTTGTGATGGAATACTCAACACAGTCAAGCAAGACATGCTTGACTGTGATTCGTTCATCACAAGGGATACAAAACGGAGGATCCTCACCTTTTAATAGGTACTCATGCGTATATCTAGTGTGGCCAATACGACATCGTCGTATGATGACCTCTTCAAATCTGGACTGACAACCCAAGTAAGTGTAACCGATAGTTGGTTTTATTTCATGTAATTTATTAATACCTGCTTGGGTGTCCCACTTCTTTTGCATCAGATCACGGATGTAAGTTCTAATGCTAGCTTTGTAATCAGAGTATGGGATCAGAAGTGGTGTCACAGATTTGTTGAGTGCTGCCTTAGCAGCAATATCAGCCATTGTGTTCCCAGAAATGCCAACGTGGCTGGGTAACCAACAAAAGACGATGTCGCATTGGCCAGTAGCAAGCTCATTAAACAATTCAAGAATTTCTAATAAAAGTGGATGATTGCAAGAAAGATTTTTAATCGCCTGAAGGCAAGAAAGAGAGTCAGAAAAGATGATGTATTGTTTATATTTACGGTGTTTATTTATATGTTTAAGAGCTGTTAATATGGCTTTAGCTTCTGCTGTGAAAATAGAACTGTTATTTGGTAGCCGAGAAGATATTGTTTTGGACCAAATGACAGTGGCACAAGCCACCGCGCCACCATCCTTGGATCCATCCGTAAATAAGGATTTATATGTATTATATGTATTTCTTAATTGACTAAATTCTTGTTTATACTGTAAATCATTAGTTTCGGATTTTTTAAATGTGGTTAATGTTAAGTCAACATCTGGCCTCACCATTTGCCAAGGAGGATAAGAAAGCAAACGGGAAGGAGCTATATTTTCCAGCTCAATGCCGGCAGCAGCAATGAATGGTTTGATTCTGTGCCCAAGAGGCGGAACAAGAGAAGACTTTTTGTTGTACAGATCCTCATAGAGAGGATGGAAGACACAGTTATATGCCGGGTTCGACTGATTAGAAGATAGTTTAGTAATATACTGCAAAGACAATTTGATACGCGTTGCTTGAGAGAAGGCTCGTCAGCTTCAACATAAATACTATCAATAGGAGAAGTTCGGAAAGATCCAAGACAAAGTCGGAGACCTTGGTGATGGACAGAATCCAGTAGTTTCAAATTGCTTTTACAGGCTCCACCATATACAATGGAGCCATAATCAAGTTTTGACCGGATGAGTGATCTGTACAAATGAAGGAGAGTAGTTTGATCCCCTCCCCACTTTGAATTGGACACGACTTTTAATAGATCTAATGCCTTCAGGCATTTAGTCTTCAAAGACTTAATATGTGGTAAAAAGGTCAAATGCTTGTCAAAAATCAGTCCCAAAAACTTGGGTTCCTTTACAACGTTAATTGGAGAGCCATCCAAGAACAGTTCGGGATCTTTATGAGGCTTATATTTCCGACAGAAATGTATACATTTGGTCTTTATCTGTGAAAATTTAAAGCCATTCTCAAGTGACCATTTATGAATTTTATTTAAACACATCTGTAATTGTCTCTCGATGGTATGCATATTTTTACCACGACATGAAACGTTAAAATCATCCACAAACAATGACCCATCTATTGAGTCATTTAATACTTTTGAGAGACTATTGATTTTTATGCTAAACAAAGTAACGGACAAAATACTGCCTTGTGGAACCCCCTGATCCTGATTATAATGGTCAGACAGGGTTGATCCAACACGCACTTGAAATTGCCTGTCAGCTAAAAACTGTGATATACAGTGAGGCAAACGGCCTCTCAAACCAAAGTCATGTAAATCTCTTAAAATACCATGTTTCCATGTTGTATCATAAGCTTTCTCTAGGTCGAAAAAGATTGATACAGCATGCTGGTTATTTACAATGGAATTTTTAACAAAGGATTCTAGTCGAACCAAATGGTCAATAGTGCTTCTATGTTTACGAAAACCACATTGAATGTTAGTAATTAGAGTATTGGATTGTAGAAACCACACTAATCTATTGACCATGCGTTCCATGGTCTTGCAAACGCAGCTAGTTAATGAAATAGGTCTGTAGTTTGATGGATCTGTATGATCCCGTCCAGGCTTAGGTATTGGTACAACAATGGCATGACGCCACGAAGGAGGAAAATACCCTGTCATCCAAATATTATCAAAAATGTTCAGAAGTGTTTCAAGACAAGCATTAGGTAAATGTTTCAGGAGCTGATAGTGGATATTATCAGCACCTGTTGCCGTATCATGAGCTTGCGTTAAGGCAGTATTCAGCTCATGTAGTGAAAATACTTCATTATAATCTTCACCATTATCAGAATGAAAGTTAATTTTAATTTTTTCTTGATGATCTTTATATTTCTGAAACTTTGGATTGTAGTTGGATGAAGAAGAATGTCTCGCTAAAGTTTCACCCAACTTGTTTGCAATGTCAATTTTATCAGTTAAAAGATCGTGGCCATCTTTGAGATGATGAACACTTGAATTTCTACCTTTGCCCTTGATTCTCTGTACCATGTTCCATACCTTCGTCATTGGTGTACGGGAATTGATCTTTGATACAAAGTTCTTCCATGACTGACGTTTACTTTGTTTAAATGTACGTCGAGCCTTGGCATTGTTTATTTTAAAATTATTGAAATTGTGAACTGTAGGGTGGCGGCGAAAGTATTTCTCTGCCTTTTTCCTACACTTTCTAGCTTGTTTACAATCGTCAGTAAACCATGGTTTTCGAATATGTGGTTTAGCAGAAGCCTTAGGAATAGTTTCATCGGCAATGTTTTTCAGTTTATCAGAGAACAACTGAATCGGATCTGTAACATTAACAAAAAGGTCGGACTGTAATGTGTCAGCACACAGTGCTGAAATAATGGCCAGTTGGCCTTATTAAAATTCCACCTTGTTGTTGGTGGATCATCGTTTGGCTTTATAGCAGAAAGGATTGTGGGGAAATGGTCACTTCCACACAGGTCATCGTGTACTGACCAGTCAAATTCATTATAAATATTTGGGTCCGTGAGGGACAGATCAAGTGCAGAATAAGTTCCAGAACCAGGGTGTAAATATGTGGCTGATCCATCATTGAAAAGACATAAATTATTATTAGACATGAAGTCGTCAAGGATTCTCCCTTTACTGTTAATATCGGCACTTCCCCACAAAGGGTTATGGCCATTAAGATCACACATTATGATACAGGGTTTGGGAAGCTGGTCGAATAGATTCTGAAGATCAGACTGCTGAAGAGCAGAAGAAGGAGAAATGTACAAAGAACAAAGAGTAAAGGTTACCTGTAAAGTTAGACGGACAGCAACAGCCTGAAGATTGCTTTTAAGAGGGACAGGGCTATGCATAACACCCTGCCTAACCAAAATAGAAGCGCCACCAGTGGCTCTATCACCTTGGGGTGAAAACGAATAATATGAATTGTACCGACGTAATTCAAATTTATCTGAACTTTTCAGATATGTCTCTTGTAGACTAAAAGCCGAAGGTGTAAAATCGTGAGATAATAATTGCAGATCGTTAAAATTGTTCCTAAGGCCTCTGCAATTCCATTGTATTAAGGTCATTAAAATGTTTAGGGAGGTTTAACTGGAGATCGTGAGTGCGTGGAAGCGTCACTCCCACCCCCTGTGCGTGAAGGAGTGATCTCCATGTCCAGTGGCTCAAATGGTTTTTGAACCGTCACAGGCGTCAAACTAGGAGACTCTTCTAAGAGTTGAAGTGCTATAGTCATTTTCCTCAGTTTTTTCTTTTCTTTACTGGAAAGGTTGGCAACACTCTGTGTTGTCTGAGTTGTAAGTATATCTACTAGTTGTGTTTCCTCAGTCTGCGAGGCTGAAGAACGTTGAAAGTCTTGTGTTAAGGGATTACTGTCATCCAAGTGGATTTGAGTTTCAGTGACCCAGGATAACACAGTTTGACAGGAAGTTGAAACTGATGTAGATTTCCTAACACATGATGGAGAAGAAGATGAAACTGTTTCAGAATAGGTCAGACCGGTAGAATGTTTTGACTGTGCATTAACTAGTTTTTTGGCCTCAAAGTAGGAGATGTTATTAGTGCATTTGATTTTGAGAATGTTGGTTTCGCATTCAAACTTTGGGCAGGATTTTGATGATGCCAGATGCCCACCACTACAGTTTGCGCACTTGATGTCATTAGTGCAATCGGTACTCTCGTGAGCTCCACTGCAGCGTGAACAAACGGAGTTGCCGGTACAAGATCTTGCACCATGGCCAAACTTTTGGCATTTGTAACACCGGAGTGGATTTGGTACATATATCTCCACTCCGATATTACAATATCCAGTTTTAATAGACTTGGGAAGCACAGTCATACCAAATGTAAAAAGGTAAGTGTGTGTTTTTTATTACGTTTGAATCCTGTTTCCTCGTAAAACGTTTAACAGAAGTCACGCCCTGGTCTCTCAATTCAGCAACAATCTCCTCTTCTGTAATGTCTGACAAACAACGGGACCTGTCTCTAATGATGCCTCTGCAAGTGTTCAATGTCTTATGCACTGAGACAACAACCTGTTTATTCACAAACTGCTGTAATCCCAGCAGATTGACAGATTGCTGCCTCCGTACACAGTCTACCAAAAGTGAACCGTTTCGGAGGCGGGTAACATTCTTCACCTCTCCGCAGACACCTTGGATGCCCTTGGAGACAGCGAAAGGATTAATATTTAATGGATTCCCATCATCAGATGCTATAACCAAAAACCTTGGCCAAGAATCATTCACGAAAGAAGATACCTCTTCATCAGACGAAGAAGAAAGATGTCTCCGCTTATGTGTCTTTGACGAACCAGATTGAGTGTTTTTAGCCATGGTAGAAGAATATAGTTCAGCATCCCTGCTCCCCACCCGCCATCGAGTGTCAACAAGGACGGTGCTGCCGTGGAAACCAGACTGCAACACCAGGGCTACAGGGATGTTATACTCCAGAAATAAGTACATAAATAGCTAAGAAATCTAAAAGATCAAATGTCAGGCTGGTTCGGCCCATGACATTAGTCTTAAGAAACTCAGAATTTAGAGGTCCATATCACCAGATTGGCCCATGAGCCACCGCCTTCTGGCATAGTACTCTAGGCAATACAATATCATGATTAACTGTAATTTAAAAAAGCCAAGACCAAATAATATATCAAATTTGTGCAATAACACTCACTATGCACAGGGCCTGGCATGACCAGCCGATTGGTAGAACCGGGCCCATTCTACCACATGTCTAGGTGAAGAAAGGGGCAAAGTGGTGTGTTGGACAACAGGAACACCTGGTCCTGGTTCCTGCGCCCTCAACCACCAGCCTCCCGTCCTCCACCAACACAGGGGCGCAACCCACGGCAAACGGGTTGGTGGACCAAATATCCCCCCGGGTCCACAACGGGGGGTTGAAGGGCGCTTAGCGTTACCCAGCACCCACCACGAGGAGGTGGCCCTTCATGGGTGCCTCCATCAATAGAATCGTTTAAAACCTTTGATAAACTGTTTATCTTGATACTAAACAATGTGACAGACACAAATACTGCCTTGCGGGACACCCTGATCCTGATTGTAATGGTCAGACAGGGTTGAACCCACTCGGACTTGAAATTGCCTGTCATTTAAAAATTTGGATATAAATTGAGGCAAACGGCCTCGTAATCCAAAGTCATGTAAATCCTTTAAAATCCCATGTTTCCATGTTGTGTCGTATGCTTTTTCTAAATCGAAAAATATCGACACTGCATGCTGTTTATTAATTATGGCATTTTTCACAAAAGATTCTAAGCGCACTAAATGATCGATGGTACTACGGTTTTTACGGAAACCACATTGTATATTAGTTATAAGGTTATTGGTTTCCAAGTACCAAACAAGTCGATTATTTATCATGCGTTCCATGGTCTTGCAAACACAGCTAGTTAATGAAATTGGCCTATAATTGGAAGGATCAGTATGATCACGTCCAGGTTTAGGGATTGGCACAATTATAGCATCGCGCCACGACGAAGGAAATTGTCCAGATGTCCAAATGACATCAAAAATAGATAAGAGCGTCTCTAAACATGATTCAGGTAAGTGTTTCAGGAGTTGATAATGTATACCATCAGCTCCTGAAGCAGTATCGTGAGCTTGGTCAAGAGCAGTATGAAGCTCATGTATCAAAAAGGTTTCATTGTAGTCTTCCCCATTGTCTGAATTGAAATTAATAGATTTCTTTTCCTGCTGTCTTTGATATTTCTGGAATTCAGGTACATAGTTTGATGAGGAAGAATGTTTGGCCAAAGTTTCTCCAAGTTTATTTGCTATGTCAGATTTATCAGTTAATAATTCATCTCCATTTTTTAGATGCTTAATGCTAGATTTAGAGCCCTTACCTTTTATTTTCTGAATCATGTTCCACACCTTTGATATTGGCGTGCGCGAATTGATGTTTGAGACATAGTTTCGCCAAGATTGGCGTTTATTTTGTTTAAAAGTACGCCGTGCTTTGGCGTTTAAAATTCTAAATTTGTTTAAATTGTGGACCATAGGATGGCGACGGAAATAATGTTCAGCTTTCTTCCGTGCCTTGCGAGCTTGTTTGCATTCAGCGTTAAGCCATGGTTTACGTACATGAGGAACTGCAGAGGATTTGGGGATACACTTGTCAGCTATGTGTCTGAGCTCATCTGAAAAACATTTGATGGCATCAGGAAGATCATGAAAAAGTTCAGGTTTGAGTTTGTCAGCACAGAAAGTTTCATATAAAGGCCAGTTAGCCTTCTTAAAGTTCCATCTGGATGATGGAGGAACATCAGATGGATTCACGGGTTTGAGAATTGTTGGGAAATGGTCACTTCCACACAGGTCGTCGTGGACTGACCACTCAAATTCATTCAGTAAGTCTGAGTCTGTAATTGATAAATCAAGGGCTGAATAAGTTCCTGTGCCAGGATGTAAATATGTGCTCGAACCATCATCATATATGCATACATCATTATCTGAACAAAAGTCTTCTAATAGTTTACCTTTGGCATTAGTTGTTGTACCACCCCAGAGCGGGTTGTGGCCATTTAAATCTCCCCATAATGATACAAGGTTTTGGGAGTTGGTCATATAAATTTTGAAGGTCAGACTTCCGAAGAGTTGAAGACGGTGAGAAGTACAATGAGCATAATGTGAACGCAACATGTAACGTCAGTCGTACTGCAACCGCCTGGAGACCAGTATTAAGTATAACAGGGCTGTGGATAACACTTTGTTTGATAAGGATCGAAGATCCTCCAGTGGCCCGATCACCTGGAGGTGAAAAGGAGTGGTATGCATTGAAATTACGTAATTCAAAATGTATCCGTCTGTTTTAAATATGTCTCCTGGAGACAAATGGCTGATGGTGTGAAGTCCTGGACTAAGAGCTGCAAATAATTGAAATTATTCCTTAGCCCTCTGCAGTTCCACTGTACAAGATTATTAGAAGACATTATCTTTTGGGGGGATTTACTGGGGATCTACCCCGCACTTGTTTGGAGGGCGACAAGCTATGTGCCCTAGAATGGACGTTTTCAGATACGTCCATGGCCTCAAGAGATCCATATTTGTTGTATAATTGAAGTTTGTTTTGCGACCCTTTTGGGGCTCTGCCACTCAGCTTTTTAGATAAATCTGGCTTGTTACTTTTGGGTTTAGTGATATCTTGTTGAGACTTCGTTGACGACTGAGAAGATGGTTCATGATCACGGGAGGACGTCTCTGACTGGATTCGAGATGGACCAGGAGGTGAGTTTCCAGTTTGTGTAGTTGTAGCAGTCGAGAAAGGTTTAGGAGATTTTGTATTTACCCAAGTTAAGTTTGTCTGACAACTTGTAGACACTTTAGTTACCCTAGATGGTACCTCAGCCGTTGGTCTGGCAATAGAAGCATAACTTTCTGTTTGTTCTGAGCGGTGGACTAGCTTCTTGGCATCCGCAAAACTATTGCCATTTGGTCTTTCCATACGGGGCAGTCCTTAGAGTAAGATGGGTGATTCCCTGCGCAGTTGGTGCACTTTTTGACATTACTGACACAATCTTCAGTTGTGTGTGTCTTTTCACTACAGTGAGCACACACAACAGACAATGTGCAAGTATTCACGCCGTGGCCAAACTTTTGACACTTGAAACACCTAAGAGGGTTTGGAATATATGTCTCAACATTGAGGTTACAATAACCTGCCTTCAGTGATTTTGGAGCATTTGGTAGAGAAAAGGAAAACAGATAGGTGTTGGTTTTAATAGTTGTATCATTTTTACGTGTTGAGAAACGTTTGACATACAGTACACCCTGATCCTTCATCTCGGATACGATATCAAGTTCCGACATGTCAGCCAGCAATCTATCGGGGTCTCGCACGATTCCCTTGCTTGTGTTAAGTGTTTTGTGGGCCGTGACGGTAACCGGAATGCCAACAAAAGTGTCAGTGTTCAACAGGTTGGTAGACTGTGGTTTTTTGCTGCACTCTATCAACAGCGCACCAGAACGTAGTCTTTTGATGCCTTGAATACCCTTAGACACAGCAAAAGGATTTAACTTTAAGGGTGTGCTATCTTTCGTGTCAATGACAACAAAACGGGGCCAGTAATCAATTTGTTTGGACAGTCTGAGGTCGTTGTCATCAGGATCAATTTCCAGAGGACATTTGCTTTTTTTTGTTGGGGTTTAATAAGCCATGGTAAGTGTTTAGATTTCATCATCCGAGCTCCCCACCCACCACGGAGTATCACAAAAGGACAATGCTAAAAACAAGCGGGTCTCTGACTTGCAGCAACAAGGATACTCGGATGATATACTCAAGCAGAAAAAACCAAAAGTAATTTTTCCACCAGATTGGCCCATGAGCCACCGCCTTCTGGCACCAGCATCTAGGCAAATTTTCACAAATTTGAAAATCCATACATCACATAGTAGATATACAAAAACAAAACATGTCAATATTGTTACCAAATAAAACCAAGCCAAATAATATTAGAGCAATGAAATTTAGTGCTCAGGGCTCGGCATGACCAGCCGATTGGTTGAACCGGGCCAATTCAACCACCCGTCTAGGTGAAGTTAGGGCCGAAGTGGTGTGTTGGGCAAAGGAACACTGTTCCCGGAACCAGTGCCCTCAACCACCAGAATCCCTTCCTCCACCGACACAGGGGCGCAACCCACGGCAAACGGGTTGGTGGACCTAATATTCCCCCGGATCCACAACGGGGGTTGAAGGGCGCTTAGCGTGACCCAGCACCCACCACGAGGAGGTGGCCCTTCACGGGTGCCGTTTAGCCTTCGAAGTAAAGGGAGTTAACAATCTACGAATTGGTTGTCCACTGTTCTAATGCTAAGGATAACAATATATGGAAGAACAACTTCATTATTGCTGTGAGAGCGACGTTTCGGTGTAGGTTCTAACACCGTTATCAAGCAAGTGATGAACAATTATCAATTAACACGAAAACTAGTTTTAAGTTGCCTAATCATTGCATAAAAT
The DNA here is from genome assembly GCF_003918875.1 of Haliotis rubra. Taxonomy (NCBI): domain Eukaryota; kingdom Metazoa; phylum Mollusca; class Gastropoda; order Lepetellida; family Haliotidae; genus Haliotis; species Haliotis rubra. Next base: position 226,090 of record NW_025767637.1, read on the forward strand.
TCGATATATCTCAAGATATGTAGATCCCTCAAAACTTATGGCATATTTAAACGTCATTATGACGTTATGAATTTTTAACCTAAGAATCATAGATTATACTCAGAATCCAGTTATCTAACTTCCTCAGCCGAACAAGTTAATTCGGAACAATCTGTAGAAAACATAATCATATCTGACCTATTAAAGTTGTAAATGTAACTCAGACCCATAACACTTTTCTGTCTTTGCCATACCTACACACATTACCACTACGCATTTTCTTCAACATTTCCGTGTGTAACCCACTTGATTTTTTACAGTTGTCATATATATTGTTTACTTCAAGAATATTGCTGAGCTCAGCATTAAATAACAACATTGTCGTCACATATTATATAATATTAAGCCATGGAGTATACATCCAAGAGCTCAAGATCGCTCACAGTTGGTAACTCTTGGTTGATGGCACAAGACAAACCTCGAAGGTGAAAAATACCAACATCAAGACACAGAACATAGTATGACGTGGGCATTCATATATTATTACCCTTACGGGCTAGGAAACACAGGTGATTATTTTTCTGATAATCGCACATGTACTTTTTCAGTCATTCTCAACGTTGATTGGTCAGTTAAGCAGAGAAGAAATATGATAGGTTGACGGAACTACTTTTCATGATCAAAGTTCATTGGCAACTTTTACCGTTTCAGTGATAATTAGAACGTTTTGTACTCACACATTCAGAGATAAAAAAGAAAACATAAGGTTAAAGAATATTAATACTATTTTTATCAGACATTATTATTTTGCAATAAAATTGCGTTATAAATAATAGTCTTTTTAAAATAAATAACGTTAAAAAACCCAAAACAATCGTTTGCATTGTTTGTGAACAAACATGGCGGCCATTAGGTTAACCCGGATCAAGACCCGAAAACGTCTCATCCAGACGCTCTATAACAATGGTGTACCAATACATCAAATCATGCAAATTTCCGGACACAAAAATGTTCAATCAATAAACAGTTACCCTTCAATTAATGAGAAACAACATCAGTCCATCAATAAATTGTTGTCAAACGCTTGTAACTCCACCGCTCTGTCCACTCATTCTCAGCCTCAGGCTGTCACAGTCTTTGTCGCATGCCGCAATTCTTCATTCTGTACATACACTATTCTCAGGTCCTATTTATGATAGTGTATTCCACTTCAACATCTCCGAATGACTCCTCTGTCAGTCGACCATCTGCTCCAAAGAGGCGTATTTTTCCCATTGACTAGGATTCCGACTAGAGTTATCTTTCTTGGAACTGCTGTACTCCACTGGGACCAATGGCGTGACTGTAACACGCCTTCCACAGAACAAAATGTTATTTATTCTTCAAACTTGTTGAGTTTCTTGACAGAAAACATTTTCTAGATGTATTCGTGGGATGGTTGTCTTTTAGATTTCCAAACTTTTAACCGTTGACTTTCCCAATAATTGACAGGTTTTTGCCAAAGTGTGTTTCAACACTACACCGTCACCCGTCACTAGACACACATCAGTCGTGAATGAACGATGTTCCGTCGCAATGACTTGATCAAATAACAGTTTAGCTGTTATTAAGTTCAATGATATATTTAAAAGATCATTTTTATCATGTTAACAAATGTTAATTAATTATTCCAGACAAAATATTTTTGTTTGCATTTTAAAGCGACTTTGCTAGGTACTATTTTCCATAGCGTAGTTACGTTATTCCTGCTGGAGAAGTTAGATTAATACGCGTATTAATACAAATCAGCTGTTTGAGGTCACAAGTCCTGTCTCCGGGTGTTTTTTATTTCGTGGTTCTTCTTTTTAAATTACATTATGGGTAATGAATAGAATAACCAACTCGGTACGAGTGATTACTGGAAATATTCCCTCGTTAAAATAATGTTCAGTGCCTCGCCTAGGCTCGGCACTGTGAACATTATTTCAACTCGGGCATATTTGCCGTAATCACTCGTACCTCGTTGGTTATTCTCTAAATATGCTCTGTATATGTTTACTTTGGATGCATTAACCCGTTCAAGCTGCTCTACTATAACAATACTCCAGGACGTTTTTTGAGCATCTGCAATAGCGGTTCAGAAATAATTTCTTTGTCCTTATTCATTTGCTTGTTTGTTGTAATTTAACACCGCACTAGGCAATATTTGGATTATTGAACATCGATCTGCGCACCTGAGATAGAACGACATGTGTCAACCATGTCAGAAAGCCTTACCATATCCCCTTAGTCACCTCCCACGAATACATGTAGGGTGGGTTACTCAATGACAATCCTAACCCGGATCTTCACGAATTATTAACATACCAGCACACTACAAGCACAAATTATGTACATAAATATGCCATTACACTGTCAAAAAAGATAGTCTGATGAGTAAAACGTGCATGTAATTACCTATAATGAATATACATGTATATAAATAAACAACATACGCCATCTGGATATTTAGAATAACATGATACAGGGCATGACTCATATTTGGTACAATCTACAGTCCAAGACAACTTAATATATGACAAACAGACGGACAGACAGACAGACAGATTATATTTCAGCATAAGGCCACAGGCCCAAAATGCATTTTTACACATGGAATAGATACTGCGTGTTTTAATGATATCATTTTTGAAATAAGGGGTGTAACGCTAGAAGAAAATAACACAAATTCTACAAAGTAGTTTTTCCACTTGATTGTAGCAGAGCTTTTAGTAAGTTCATTTTGTAAATAGACTGGTTTTAGATGTGTCTTCCTGCTATATGACGGGCACTTTAACAACACATGAAGCTCTTCTTCCATAACATGAATGTTTGTTTCTTGCATAATCCTTCTTCCCTCGGAATCTTGTTATGAATAACAGATCAGTCAACAACAGTCTGATCAGAAAAGTGATCAGATGCTTAATGGGAAAACAAGGTCTGAAGCTGGACCACTGGAAGCATTAAGTCTACCTATAATACAGAACGTTTGCACAAAGGAAATCTCACTTCCAGTACAGTAAAACGTTAGCGATATAACAGTTGTCTGAAAACAAAAACATTTCCTGATTCTTTGGTTTGTTTGCTTGGTTGGTTGGTGTGTTGGTTAATGCCGCACTCAGCAATATTCCAGCTATATGGCGGCGGTCTCTAAAATATCAAATCTGTACCAGACAATCCAGTGATCATCAGCATAAACATCATCACGAAAATATGTTCATCCTTGTGAGAACAAGTAGGATTTACCTTCGAACAGATATGAATTTTACCATTGGAAGAACATTAGGCCAATACTGATATTACATTATGGCGTGAGCTGTTTCAATTTGCCAGGAACACATTGTCACTTACACAAATGATATAGCGAACTAAATTTGTTGGTCCCTTGGAGTTGGTTATATCCGTGTTCTACTGTAATGTGTTTCGCCATGGGAATAAACTTCTGCAAACTGACATTATGTTTAGGTGAAGATCTAAGGATGGATGTTCTGTTTTGTTTATCGTGGAACCCAGTAAAATGTCAGGTAGATACAGTAGTTTTTAAAGATAACATATACTCTTGGGTGGTGGGGGGTGTTATACAAATACATAAATCATTTATTGGCAGCGTTATAAAGGAAACCCCGTCATTAAAACTACTAATTTTGACATGAAATTAAGTTAAATCTTTTTGACAACAGTGCACAATTCTCTCCCGCGAACGAAATTTCAACTAATCAGGGGGGCGCGTCTCCGTGATGTACTCTGAGGTATACATGTGAGGGGCGCTGTAGAATTCATCTACATTTCCGGGGGTAAATTATCTTGTTTACAGGTTTGTCAAAACAGGAAATCATGACAATTGTTGTGAAAAGTGAAAGCTTTATGTTTACACAAACTACTGTCATTTAATCTTGTCACCTGCTTTGCCTAGCTTTCGAGTTACCACTTGTTTTCACAGACGCTTCTGTCAAAATCGCTTGTTGTCATAACGGTTACCTTTTGGCTAGGTGTAACTCGGGTGCTAAACCATTTATTACAAGTGACTGAAATGTGGTTAATTCAGAGGGTTGGCATTTCGGTGTTGCGGTTAATATATTGCCGTGACAAAAGGGTTAAGAGTCCCCTTTGAACCAGCAAAATAGAACACAGACAAGTCTAAAATATTCAATAAAATATTGAACAAACAATAAGCAATCTACAATGAATGGCAATACAGATATCTTGTACAGTGCAATTGAGTCACAAATCTAAACTATTGGGTTACAAATATAAAATATTAACTCGCCAGAGTCTTGACATTTACAATAAGAGGGGATATACTGATTGAAGGTTGTTTACATTGACAGTAGACGAATATGCAATCAGGGTCAGTCTTGAATGTTGAACAACCTGACGATGGTAGACAGGTGTGTATAACTCCAGTGATGTGATAAGTCCCGTGTTACACAACGCAACAACCAGCCTTTATATAGCTCTTACACAGTTCTCGAGCATTCTAGCAAAGCTAGGCAGCATCATTTTCCACTCAGAATGTTATCGAAATCGGTGGAAATCTCCACGGCATGATGAAAGCCGTAAATGAAACAAGATCACCAAGGGAGGCAACTCTGTAGCACTATCTCAATTGGCGTACCGCTAAAAATACTATTGCCATTGAACATATATGATGCGAGATGCGAGCCAAAACCCACTCTCAAAACCTTAAACATTGTGACCCAAAATGACTATCACCTAATCAATGTGATATTACAATTACAAATTACAAAAAACACACTCTCATAACATCGGTACAAAGCAGACTCTGTCATGTCCAGAAGTAATTCAGACAGTGACAATCTTTCCATTCAATCTTCAATGAAGAAACAATCGCTAGGCCTTATTTGTTTGAGCCAGACGCTAGCTAGCCAGACATATCTTATAACATTACAATTTCTCTCTTTGAAATGAGGTTGGTGTCAATATAATACTACTTACAATATTATTGTTACTTCGATCACAACCTCGCTTCCGAGGAAGAAATAGTTATGTTACAAGTTGTGCCATGCGAAATCCTTTTGGTCATCGATCATATACATAACTTACTACTACTAGTAAGTAGTTTTGATATTTGTAGTTAATTTTAATCAAGTAGAAGAAATATTGACAGAACCTTTGTGGATGAATCACCAGTGTAGAAATAGTAATCGTTATATAAATTGGTTCGATGGAGGTATTCACTTAATAGGAGACATTTGGGGAGAAAGTGTTTTTTTGTCATTCAATGAATTAAAAAATTATCGCGTTAAAGGAACTGTTTATAGTACAATAAACTTATTTTGAATATTCCAAAACCTGGAAAACCACTCTTTCCTCTCATACAATTAACACTCAAAACCTCTCATTAAACTCAACTCTTCAAGATTTGCTTTCTAAAAAGTAAAGGTGGTAGGAATTATCATGACAAATGATTGCTTGTAACACTCTCCCCAAGGTGTGTCATAAATGGCAGAAAGAACTCGACAGAAATATTTCATGGAATACTGTTTTTACGAAATACAGAAATTGTACCAAAGATGTGAAACTGTTAGATTTCCAGTACAAATTTTTGAATAGAGCAATTTACACAAGAAAAGAACTATTGCAAATGAGACTTACTGATAAAAATATTTACTCTTTTTGTCAATCCGAACCAGAAAATCTTTACCATGTGTGTATAGAATGTAAATTTGTACATGAATTCTGGAGACAAGTTGAACATTTTTTTAAGCAATATATCAGTTTTGATATTGTGATTACAGATTCTGATATTCTCTTTTGCAATAGCTCCTATGGCATATTGACATCACATATAATCTTATTTTGCCAAACGATATATCCATATCACAAGCATCAAACAACATATATGATAAAAATAGAAGGTTTTAGGAAAACTGTCAAAGATGTTTTCAATGTTGAAGAAATTATTGCAAAGAAGAATAGCGCTCTGCCTTCATTCCATGCAAAGTGGAAACATTTGATCACTGTATTGCAGTCTTAATATAGTTGTCTCATGTCTTAATTTTGTCTTTTATCAGTACTCATAGTACACAGCTATATCAGTACTCATAGTACACAGCTTATATCAGTTTTGATGTCCATACATGCTTATTTCACGCACTCTTCAGTACAGTATCCAAAGGGCAATGTATTGCTGCTCTATATAAATTACATAAAGCTGTTATTCATATACAATATATGTATATATTTGTACACACCCAATCTGAAAGTACACCTACTGAATTGAAATGAATAAAAAGATCTGAAAAAAAAAGTAGTTTTCCTTTTTTAACTAGATTAAAACGTCAGCAAAATGACGAGCTTGTTCCATACTGTATACACAACTATCTGAAAATACTTCATCACATAAAGTCACTTCCGGTTCGCTGCAGTGCCTCTGGCGACAGAGTTACGCAACCTGTGTAGGGTTTCGCTGGCAGGCGAGAGTGAAGCAGACGACTGTTTCACAACTTTTTGGCAACGTATTAATTAACCACACTTTTTTTAAGTATGGATTTAGTGTTCCGCTTAAGACTAACCACAAGTCTTTCATATGTAATGGTTAAAAGGGTACAAAAAAACAAAAGTTTATTTAAATAAACGAATCTGGGCCAGACAATCGAGTGACTGATCCCAGAAGCATCAATCCTTGCAATTTGATATAATGACATGAACTCCAACAAACTACCAAGCGGAAGACCCCAACCATTGAGCCGCTTCTGAGGACAAGCACAGAATTTAGGGTAGGGCACAATAATCAATGATGCAATATCACTCAATATTTGAATATTCTTTTTTCTCTGACATTACCTGTTTACGTGCAATCAGATACAATAACGTAATCATTATAAGTGGCAGTAAAGATACTGCAAGCATCACATAGTTTAACATGTGTACAGATATGTTTGCTATCAGTTGTCCAGTCAGAAGAGACATGACAGCATAGCCTATAGTATCCACTATGGATGATATACCATACAACATGATTCTATGCGCATTATTATCAAGAGCCCACGTCTGGACTGCCGGGAAGACAGGAGCACACACTGCTGCTAAAATACTAGTCCCTATCCACAACCATGTGATATCTATTTCGGATACGTACACAAGAATGGCAGACATCATTATGCTCCCAGCTGTGCAGATGTTGATGAGCGTAATCTGTGATATAACTTGACTACAAAGTGTGCCAAGGAAACGTCCAATCGTGATGCAGGCGTAAAATGATATAGACATATTTGCCATCTTTGTATTACTTACATGTAGTTCGCTGTGAATGCCAAATGTTGGTAAGTACTGTCCATATACAAAGATCATATTCCCACAGATTGTAGTGTAGATCATTATAATAAATAAATATATGCCGTCGGGTATGTTCATTGTGTTCACCCCCTCCTTGAGGGGATTCTCGTACGTGTTTATATCCTTTTGAAACGATTTGCGTGCAATCATATAGCCTGGAACAACAAACACTCCTGGACCAGCTACCATGAGAAATCCATACTTTAAATCAGAATTAAAAGTTTGACAAATCTCCTCTTGTGAATGTGTACTGGTGTTCAGTGCAACAAATGTTGTATTGATATGATTAAACATTGATCCGTTGTGATAGTTATGGTGAAGATAGTGATTGTCAGAGAGAAACAGGGAGATCATAAATGGTCCTGCAAAATGCCCCGCAGTCATTGCTAGAACGATGATATGGATGGTTGCAGCGTGTTCTTTACTCAACTCCCCGGACAGTAGAACCATGGCTACAAAACAAACGTATGGCATGTAGGATCCACATCAACATAAAGTACTCTCAAATACGATAGGCAGTTAGTTTCTGTCCGGAACCTGCCCCGAATTGGCAGAGTTTTCTTTTTATTTGCTAAGTTTTCCTTTTACGTTCATTTCGACTCTTTCCACATTAATATTGTACATGGTGTTACATCAGGGGAAACGATAAAATAGCTCCTGCGAGACAGAAATCAAAAGGGGGGTAGCGAATGTATGAGAGCGTGTTCATTCACGCACCAGGAACTGTCATACTTTACGATAACATATTAACTCGGTAGGTTTAACTTTTTGAACCACCAGGACAGGACATGCTTTCACCTTTCTCGAACACCTTGTGTCATCACTGATTCCCAGTGCAATTTTTAACCACGATATATTTCACTATTGTGTGGTTTTAGTATTTTCAGCAGATATTAACTAACAATTCTTTGCATTTTGAACTTACCATGTGTTGTAAATCCACTGGCTAGCCCAGCTCCACCCAACAAAACTAGTGCGATCCAAAATATAGGGATGGCAGGCACAGCAGCTAAGATACAACACGTTGTGGTCATAGTAGTGGCTGCTACTCCGTAGATGTTGAAACGTCGGCTGATCTTCAGGAACAGCAATGTACCTATCACCCTACCCGCTGTAATGACAGGATGCAACAGACTGACTTTCTGTTGTGTCACTTTAAAGATACATTGTAGATCTCGAAGCGCAGGTCCTATGCAACTGTCAACCATGCCCTGTGACGAAACATTATTAAGGTCACTAAACAATGAAAATAAATGATATAATATAGTTGAGCTGTTACACTAGTGTGGAGATTAATCGGCACATCAACTCTAGTAAAGTGAATTTTATACAATTGGGTGTTCTATATATTTTTTATTATTGTATATGCAAAATGTAGAACTTTAAGAACAGTTCCTGCAACGTTCAAAGTCGATTAAAATGGAGGTAATTCGAGACCAAACATAATTATATACTTACGTCCAACAATGCTATCAAACTCAGAAAGCCTATCTGAACGCCTAGCTGTGTAGACATGTTCATCTTGTAGATGTAGGGTGCAATGAAAGCCGTTGAAAAAATGGTTTGGTTTGGCCATCTGGTGCACGAATGTATCCACTTGACATACTCTGATTCACCTGATAGGTTAGTGATACTTCTGATCACTGAGTTCAGTTATAAAGTCGTGATTACAAATTGTCATTTGGATCTGTAATTTATCTGCTTTATAAAGATGGAAATGACAACCAATTAATGAACCTGCGTTAACTGAACCTGTGGCCCGTGAAAATACTGGTTAGAATTGATCTTCAGCAATACATGCTTGTCGTCAGACAACCACGCCCTGTGAAGAAACAGTGAAACTGAAAAATGTGACGGAATTGTTACATATGCGTGCAGTATGGGCAGTGATCTGTGACTGCGTACAGATTTACAGGAGTAATATGAAGTAAGTGGGTGAGTTAATTTTACGCCGCACTCAGCAACATTCCAGTCTGTAAATAATCGAGTCGGGACCAGACAATCTAGTCATCAACAACATGGACATCGATCTACGCAACCAAGGCAGCGAGCCTGACCACCGATTCCGTTAGTCGCTTCTTACGACAAGCGTGGATTACTGAAGGTCAATTCTAACCCGGATCTTCACGGGTAGGAGTCATATGACAGAATCGGTGGTTCTTTAGAATTGTTTGTAAGGATGTATAAAACCATTTGATGGAGCAGTTGCAACATTTCATTAATATTTACATTCAACAATGCTATCAAAAACTGAAACCTATCCGAACACCTGCCTGTGTAGAGATGTCAATGAATCCCTTTTCATAATTGGATAGCTTTTGTTACCAGGTGCGTTTTTGTGTGCACTCCACGGCCTCTAATGAACAAAAACTCATACTGCACATCTTATAAAGTTGTGTTTGAGCAAATGTTAATAAGCAGCCATGTGGATACATGACAAATGTGATGTATAAAGATTAGAATAATAATCAGATCACGCAAACACGCCTGTCGATGTTGTTATGTATATTTCTCAAACCTTTTTCCTATAGTGGGTTTAATTTACTTATGAGCATCGGAATATGTGCACTTCTACAAAGCAGTCGTCATTCCAAATTAGCTGACTGGATTTCCGGGTCATCGTTCACTATATTATCTCGTTTGTTCACAGGCCATTGTCTGCTGTGCAGCGTCAGCCCAAAATACTTCCACATTTAGACAGGTATTCTGAAGGGCGGGTGCTACCAATAGAGCAGGATATGGGTACCCTTTTTACGAACAGCTTGTGTCAAGACTGATTTTCATAAAAGGTTTACAGCCATTATCCCCTTTACACCGAACGGAATTTGTTTTTGAGGATAGTCAAGCGGAATATTCTGTTGCACTGATGTTCTGTATTTGATATATCTCTCAAATCCGTTTGCTGACATGGTTTGAGACACACGAGTGATTGAATACCGCGTGAAAGAACTTCACACATTGTACACATGTGGGGAATTGAACGCAGATCTTTGGCGTGACGAGTAAACGCTTCAGTCACTGGGCTACCCATTCGACTCTTGAGACACATGGGGACGGGTTTGTCTTCTGATTGCTTTCAATACAATTCAGTAACATGACACAGAAAAACATCGAAATAACTTTATTATTTTGTACATGTATTTGACTAATGAAACCCAACGTAAAATGTTGATTACAATTTGTAATGGGTACAGTCTATGAATGATGTCCCCACTTAATCAAATAATGTGATGGAAGCAGAGTCCTGTCCTAAAAATCCTAAAAATGGTTTAGACAATATTTATTTTCCTCTGATGACATATCTGTATAATTTTACATAGGACAGGCTTTTGGGGGATTGGCAAACAGGTAAAACTGACTATGTAAATGCCTCTCCCCACATAATATGGAACATACACACTCAGACGTCACACGTTAATTAAGGAAAACAAAACAAATCCACATTGTTGATGATTGGTACCAAGTGAAGTTTCTTGGACTTAAACTGGTGATGATGATACTGTCTTAATAGAGTTGTTAAATATCGTTGTTAGATTTTATATTTTAGTGAATCGATTTGTTTCTTGAATATAATTGTGGACTGATGTTGCTAGATTATTACCTTCAATATCATTAAATCGGCTATCACTGTGCAGGATAGTTTTGATATCAAATCCTTTGGCGTAGAAGTTTTGTTTTGTCTCGAATGATTAAAACGAGGACACACAAGAAATATAATGGATCCTCTGTGGAATGGCCACAAGGACAGGAGGGGCTTTCAGCTAAATGCCTATCAACAAGGTGAGAATTCAAATCGCTACAACCAAGACGGAGTTTGCATAGTATTATCTGACAATGGCGTTATCCGAAGTTAGCATACTTTTTGAAATTTGGACTCAGAGGTCTATCCTTGTTGATAATACGTTTGAACTGCGCAAGTGTTGGGGTGTCTCGTGTACCACTAGACCCTTGAAGATCCGGGGTAGAATAGGTATTCAGCAACCCATGCTTGCCACAAAAGGCGACTATGCTTGTCGTAAGAGGCGACTAACGGGATCGGGTGGTTAGGCTCGCTGGCTTGGTTGACACATGTCATCGGTTCCCAATTGCGCAGATCGATGCTCATGCTGTTGATCACTGGACTGTCTGGTCCAGACTCGATTATTACAGACCGCCGCCATATAGCTGGAATATTGCAGAGTGCGGCGTAAAACTAAACTCACTCACTCGAGTAGCACTAGCGAGGGAGTTCCAAATTTGGATAACCGAAGGTAGAAAGGAAGTATTGTAAGATGTGGATCTACCCATTATGTTCCGCATGTTACTAGTACTACGTAATTCAGAAGTAGTCAACTCTGAAATGGTCGGAGAAACACAGAAGGATAAGTATTGTGGAACAAACCCATTGACCATTTTATAAAATATACACAGTTTATTGAAGTATCTTCTTTCGGTCAATGAACTGAGTCCAGTTTCTCTGTATATATACGTTCGTGGTTCGTGCTTCTTACCGCGCCACAGATAGTTCGGAGAGCGTCCAGATGTAAATTATTTTCAGTAATTTAGATAGTATTTTGTTCGTTTGTACAGTTATCCCAAATGTGATCGCATAAATCAAATATAGGAAGTATGAATGATTTATACAAGATGAAGAGTGTTTCGCGCTTGAGACGATATTTCCGGCTCCATAAACAGGGCTGACTTTTGTAACGATATTAGCGATATGATCATGCCAATTGCCGTCATTTTGAATAGTTATACCTAGGTGTTTATGGCTGTTAACTACTGATACTTGAACACCATGCATATATAGGGGGAATGGGAGACTGGAAAAATGACTTTTAGTAAAAAGCATGGCTTCGGTTTTCTCTGGGCTAAATTTCACCTGCCACCGCTTTGACCAATCTGAAATGAGAGATAAATCGTTATTCAGTAATATTGAAGAATGTTCTGGGTCCTCAATTATTACGTAGAGTGATGCATCATCAGCAAAAAGCTTGATGTTACTAAGAATACCATCAGCAAGATCATTGATATAGACAAGGAAAAGAAGCACTGATCCTGGAGGGACACCGGCTAAGACTGGTCGCTGGGTAGATTTCTGACCGTTGATAACGACAAATTGTTTCCCATTTTGTAGGAAACTTTTGAACCAGTTCTATAAATTTCCAGTTATTCACCATGACCAGAATTTGGCCAGGAGGCCTTCATGCCCAAAACGGTCAAATGCATTGCTGATATCACAGAACACGGTTCTAATCTCTTTTCCCTCTTCAAGTGCTTTAGATAAAGTCTGATACAAATCAGTTAGTTGATACGACGTGGAATCGCCAGGTCTAACTCCCGATTGAGCACTGATAATCGTCTGATTTAGTTTGAAGAAATTGTAAGTGTGTTTGAATATGCACTTCTCAAATACTGGAAACTGATTATTAGGACTGTTTTGATTTCTATACTTTTTGACTAGACGCCACCATGATTAAGAGCCGATATCCATATTTACACCATTATCTAATTTATCATCGTATACTCGTTTTGCTTTCCTAACTTCTGAGATTACCCTATTTCTAGCTATTCTAAATTCCTTCCAATCTTCAGGACGGTTCCGATTTTTTAGCAATTTTGTGCAATCGAGTGTGTTTTCGCATAAGTTTCCGCAAGTACCCGTTCTTCCAAATACAATCATTTGCTTTATGTAGTACATATTTATGAATCATATTATGTAGACGTTTGGTAAATTCTTCTGTGATTGTATCTAGGCTGTCGTTTTGGAACACATCTAGCCAATCATTGGCAGATATGCATTGACATAACCCATCATAGTCTGCACTGTTATAGTCGTACATAAATCGATTATTATACACATTGGAGTTAAAATCACCAACTATAATTGTTTTGCTGTTAAGGTCAACATCCTTACAAAGGGACTCTTCGATTAAATCTCAATAGTGAGGACTCATATCGGCCCTGTAAAAAGCGCCGACAAGAATCTTTATGTTCCTAATTAAAATCTGTACCCATATTGCTTCTAAGTCAGTGATGTCTTAGTCATTATCATGTATGAAATACAAGTTATTTCTGACGTAGATAGCGACCCCTCCTCCCCTGTCTATCGTTTCTGACAGGTGGGTGATATCCTTGAATTAATATGTCTTTGCTTGGTATGCTAGCATTCAGCCACGTTTCAGTTATACATATGATGTCAAAAGTGTGAAATTCAGTAGTTACCAGATCTATCTTTTCCCTAAGACTACGAATATTTAGGTGAATAATGCTGCAGAAAATGTGTATCAGGCCAAGGAATTGGATGAATATCTCCACAGCATAATAGTAAAATCGCGATTGTTAAGAAGGTACGAGTCTCTAAAGTCAAACATAGAACGATACAAAGCAAGTGAATTTATCGTATCTTGTCCTAATAATGTAATATAAGGTTGACGCAAACTGCCCAATTGCCCTCCGGTACTTACCAATATCAACACACATTAGGTATCTGTAGGTATATTTGTAGATTAGTATCTGAGAATTGATATCGATCCATGAGTCTGCGAGCACAAGTTTGTAACTGAGTTAGTGAATAGATGAAGTTTGTTTAAAAAACACTTGGTAGCCATACGAAATAAACAGGAACAAAAAAAGACAAAAAAAGTAAAAAACACAGCCGTTGCGCAGCATATTAGAAACGCAACGGGACGAGATAAATACGAGATAACTAGGACGTACTAAAAATACATTACATGGCTACAGGCAATCACAGTAAAACAATATTCCAATGCTATATCTATAGGAATTACAAGTCGCATACACTCACACTTGTCATTGTGGTTGGAAACAAAAAGAAGAATTTATCAAGCCACAACATATCTAGGCACGTCGAGCTCACTTGTCATTGGCAGCTTCACCATTTGCACGCTCAGTCACTCACGTGCAGCCAATGGAAACTATGCGTGGTGTTGGTAAACGTATGGAGCGCGTGTTCGGGGTATTTCACGCTCAAATCATCACAACACATTCCAAAGAAACCACACATGCGCACTCGAATCTGTCAAGTGCAGCCAATGAGATCGCTGTGTGGTGTTGGTAAACATGTTGAACACGTGCTTGAACACACCACTTCGACCCTGATTTCGCCAAGACGTCCGGTAGAATGGGCCCTGTTCTATCAATCATACAATGTTTGTCATACAATGGACAGCGGTCTCGGCAGAATAAGCCAACTGATTTTTTCGGTATCCGTTGGGGTCATATACGGATATGAATGCAAATAAGAGAGGTTGGAGGGACTATTTTCACAGTGTCAACAAACATGGCGTCACGCTCATCTATCGGCGACCGTGTCCGGATTGACGACCGTGGTTACGGTACTGTCAGTGCCTTGATACATGGAAATTCATGTCTGGTAATGTGGTAATGATAGATGGCGTGGATTAGGAAGCGAAGATAGAAATTCTTAGGCTTACAAAGATACCAACACCATTTTCCCGACCGACTGTCAGTGTTAGCGAGCCGAACAAGCCACACGAACATTAACGTGTATTTGTTGTTCAAAAGGTGAATTGAAGGCTTCTGAAGTTCCATACTTCACTTCGCTAATATACAATGCTTTTCGTAATGCAGGATATCAACCACCCCGAAACACACTTTCTTGATAATCTCTCTCTCGGAGAGCGGAAGGTAGCGGGTTCGATCCCAGACCGCGTCAAACCAAAAGACGTTAAAATATGGTACTTGTTGGTCCCTGCCTAGCGCTCGGCATTAATGGGTACAACAAGGACTCGTCGGCTCGGAGTCAGTATACTGTGTCTGAGTGGGGTATTCATGCTTCACTGCGGCATGGTATCTCAGTGAGCTAGCACTATAAACCAGCTTAAGTCTGGGCTAGTACAAGCAGCCTCACATACACCTACACAAGTATGCACGTCGTCATATGAGCGAAATATTCTCAAGCGCGACATTAAACCCAATTTCCCCTCTCTCTGGACTGACAAGTCAAGTAGGTGTAACCAACATATGATCTTAATTTCATGTAATTTATTGATACCTACTTGGGTGTCCCACTTCTTCTGCATCAGATCACGGATACAATATCTGATGATAGCTTTATTATCAGAGTATGAAATACGAAGTGGTGCCACAGATTAGTTTATGTGCTGCTTTGGCAACAAGATCGGCCAGTGTGTTCCAAGATATGCCAACGTGGCTGGGTAACCAACACAAGACGATGGTTACACAAGACGATGATAGCGATTTCTATTAAAAGTTGATGTTTACAAGATAAGGTTTTAATAGTCTGAAGGCACGAAAGAGAGTCAGAAAAGATTATATATTGTTATCTTTCATCATGGACATTTTAGAATTTTACAATGAACTTTCTACTGGCCAATGTAGAATCGTCTTCTACTGGTTACCAGGTCACGTAGGGATAGCAGGTAATACTAAAGCTGATGCTATAGTCTCCTTCGACGCTTGTGTCAGCGTAATCCGCCACCTCAGACACTACAAGAATTGCACGCATCATTTCAGCAAGAGTATCAAAACATCTCCTTTCTTCTATGGGCCGCCGCTGCCAAGCTGTTATCGATGCTCATTTTACTGACATTTTACTTTGTCTAAGTGGCTTTAATATCCCTTTGTGGTTTTACCTGACACTTTCTGGATAGCGATGTTTCGTAAAGTGTAAAGTGATGATTTTACTGTAATTGAGCAATGATGTCATGTTTGAATCTGTTATATGCACTCAGTAAATACATTTTTGAAATATATATATTGTTTTCAAAATAGTAGCTGTTCACAAATTGATTGCATAAAATGTCAGAAAGCGTACGTAAAATACCCGCTGATACAAACGCTGACTTGTTTGATCCAGAGTCGACTTTTTACAGACCATATAGCTGAACTATGGCTGGGTGCAGCGTAACACAACCAGCCAACCAACCAAACCTCAGCTGTTTTAACCAGACGGTTCCCCTACGGTGGCTGGCGTATTAAACTGACTTTTATATCTGGTGCATACAGTGCATAACCCTAGACCTAAGTAGTGCAGCTGTCGACGAAGTGCTGCTTCATTTAACATGCGAATATAAATGTATCTGAATAAATTGATCCATTCATGACCACAAAGAAAAATGTTTTCAGTTGATGTCTACAGTCCATTAGCATATATTTCAAGAATAATCACACGGATCCTTTCAGTAGCTGTGGGGTGTCATATCATGTAGGATATACTTAGTGTGCACTAAACGTCACAAGATTTATTTTATGTAAATTTATTGTAAAGGGAATACACATGATCAACCATCTCAGTCATCATAACCTGTGTTACAGATTTTCGTCGCCTAGACGTGACGCCTAGATATCGATTTCGAATCCAAGATTCGCCAACAATATGTTCTTTGGTCTGTCAGACCCATACACATGATTGTAACACAAAGGCCTATGCTGAAGCTAAAGCAGCTCTTGACAAGCCTTTATCTCCACTGCTTATCCCGTATAGTGATTTCAAACCCACCATAAAAAGCTATACTCGGGACCTCATGCACAAAAGGTGGGACACCCAGGTGGGAAGAAATATACTTCATGAATTGAAGCCAACAATTGGTTATATCCACTTGGGTTGTCAGTCAAGACGTGATGAGGTAGTTGTGTTGGTCACAGTCGTTTTACTCATAACTATTTGCTGAAAACGGATGGGGATGGACCTCCCATGTGTGTCTCTTGCGATGAGGTGTTCACCATCAAGCATGTTCTACTTGGCTGTGTGGACTTTTCGACTGCTAGGGACTCACATTATGATGCGAGAAATCGGAAAGATCTATTGTCCCGTGTGAGCGGACATCTCATTGTTAGCTACCTGAGGGAAGTTGACCTGTATCATCAATTGTAACTATAATGAGAACAACGAACTGCGTGCTTTTGGATTTGGTGCTATGACATCGTCTGCTTTTAAATAAGAATGTGATGAATATATATGTTTTGAAACTAAAACTCATTTACATTTTGTACTTGAAATGTTCATGAACACAGACTTGTTCTCGCCCAACTCAACTCAACTCAGCTACACATGATTGTCGATTTTGTTTGATACAAGACCAATACAAGTCGTTCCTTATTTCCGGCTTTTCTAACCATATCATTTTAACACACCTTGCTAAACCAGGCTGCATTTGTGTAAAACAAAGCAACACACTTTTCACGATTCAAAACAACAACTATGAATATATGCACACCTTGTCCATATCTTTATTTGATTGAAAAGAAGCACCATCTAATGTCCAAAAAATGGTAAGATAATGAGTGAGTGAGTTAATATGTAACGTCACATCGGCAATATTTCAGCTATGTAATGACGGGATTTGCACAATAAATACAATTTGTTAAACAACCCGTCATCGAAGGACTGTGAAAATAACTAGAGTATCACAGATGGTATTTAAAACTAGCATTTAACTAAAAATACATCATCATATATAACAGTATAATAAAAAACGGTCTACAGATTACCAGCAATTGAAGGTAGATCACCATGCTAGGGACCATGGGGACTTACAGTACCTTTGCTACCTGCATGGAGCCTAGCTGGATGTATATCATTCCCTAAGCCTTTGTTGACTGTAGGAACATTTACCCAAAATATAAAATGGTAAAGCTACTACGTTTTAAGATACTGGGTATGCTTAATTTACCTTGAAGGATTTTATTATTATTATAGGATATTCATATAGCGCGCATATCCAGGCAACTAGTGCATGCTCAAGGCGCTGGTATTTTTTCCCTCGATCATTGGATGTCAATCTCAAGGGCACATCGTATTATCAATCTCAACTCCCTGGGGAGTACACAACTCTTGCAGCCACAAGGAGCACCGAGTTATTGTGGCTTTCTCATCCTAACGAGGTACCCATTCACAGCTGGGTGGACTGGGACACATAGTCACAGTACTTTTTCCATGTTCACTGCACGTTGCTGTACCCGCAACTAGGTGTTTGCATGTATTCATGTGGCCAGCATCTGGTCATATACCAACGGATTCGTGGGTTCTTTTAAGTGCACAGGGTTGTGTACTGTACACTAGGGGTTGTGACAACACTGAAAGAGTCTGCACACAAACTTGACTCCAAGGTTTTTACACTCGGTCACAGGTGGGCTCGATCCCGATACCTCAACCTCGCCGGATCACAAGCCTGTCGCCTTAGCCAGCTCGCCCACCGCGTTTTGGGACTTACATACCCCCTAAGATAATTGAAAGGCACAGACTTGAAAATAGCAAGGATGCCAATCTTGCATCCTGTACAGTCCACAAGGTAGTGTTGGGACTGGATAAACCGAAAAAGATCGACACAGCATGTTGTTTATTAATTATGGCATTTTTTACAAAAGACTCTAAACGTACTAAATGATCGATGGTACTACGTTTTTTACGGAAACCACATTGTATATTAGTTAAAAGGTTATTGGTTTCGAAGTACCAAACAAGTCTGTTGTTGATCATACGTTCCATGGTTTTGCAAACGCAGCTTGTCAGTGAAATTGGTCTATAATTAGAGGGATCTGTATGATCACGTCCAGGTTTAGGGATGGGCACAATTATTGCATCACGCCACGACGAAGGGAAATTTCCAGATGTCCAAATGGCATCAAAAATATGTAACAGTGTCTCCAAGCATGACTCTGGCAAGTGCTTCAGGAGTTGATAATGTATGTTATCAGCTCCAGAAGCAGTATCGTGAGCCTGATCAAGAGCGGTATGAAGCTCATGTATCCAAAAGGTTTCATTGTAGTCTTCCCCGTTATCTGAATTGAAATTAATAGCTTTCTTTTCTTGCTGTTTTTGATATTTTTGGAATTCAGGTACATAATTTGCTGAGGAAGAATGTTTGGCCAACGTTTCACCAAGTTTATTTGCAATTTACTAGTCAATAATGTGTTCCCATCTGTTAGATGGTGGATGCTAGATTTAGAGCCCTTACCCTTGATTTTCTGGATCATATTCCACACCTTTGATATAGGTGTGCGCGAATTAATCTTTGATATATAGTTTCGCCAAGATTGACGTTTACTTTGCTTGAAAGTGCGTCGTGCTTTGGCGTTTAAAATTTTAAATTTGTCCAAATTGTGGACCATAGGATGGCGACGGAAATAGTGCTCGGCTTTCTTCCGGGCTTTCCTGGCCTGTTTGCAGTCATTGGTAAACCATGGTTTTCGTACGTGAGGAATTGCAGAGGACTTTGGGATACACTCGTCAGCTATCTTATTTAGTTCATCTGCAAAACATTTTATGGCATCAGGAATGTCTTTAAAAAGTTCAGGTTTCAGATTGTCAGCACAGAGAGCTTCATATAAAGGCCAGTTAGACTTTCTAAAATTCCATCTTGACGATGGAGGAACATCAGATGGATTCACAGGTGTCAGTATTGTTGGGAAATGGTCACTTCCACAGAGGTCGTCATGGACCGACCATTCGAATTCACTCAGTAGGTTAGAGTCAGCAATAGTCAAGTCAAGAGCTGAATATGTTCCTGTGCCAGGATGTAAATATGTCTGTGAACCGTCATTATAAATGCATAAATCATTATTTGAAATAAAATCCTCCAGTAATTTACCTTTGGTGTTTGCATTAATACCACCCCAGAGTGGGTTGTGGCCATTTAAATCCCCCATGATTAAACAGGGTTTAGGTAGTTGATCATAAAGAGCTTGTAAATCTGAAAGTTGAACAGTTGATGAAGGCGGAATGTATAGAGAGCACAAAGTAAAAGCAACCTGTAATGTAAGGCGAACTGCAACGGTTTGGAGATTTGTTTAAGTGGGACAGGGCTATGTATAATATTGTTCCTCACCAAAATTGATGCTCCACCAGAAGCTCTCTATCGCCAGGAGGAGAGAAATAGTGATATGCACTGAACTGACGTAGGTCAAAAATTATCTGCCTGTTTCAGATGGGTTTCTTGTATGCAGAACGCTGATGGTTTGAAATCTTGGACTAATAGATGTAACTCGTTTAAATTAGTCCTAATTCCCCTACTAATTCCATTGAATAAGAGGTGAAGCCATTATTTCTTTGGCGGATGGACAGGAGATCTACCTCACCTTCCTTGAGGGTGACAAGCTATGTGTCCTACCATGGCTGTGGTCGGACACATCCATGTCCTCAAAGGGATCCAAACTTATTGTAAAGTTTGACCTGGTTAGATCGACCCTTTGGGGCTCTGTGACTTTGATTCTTTTGTTTTCATAGTTTGGTTTGGATTGATTCTTCACAGTTACTTTCACATTTTTGTCAGATGGTTGCTTCTGAAATGAGGATGTGTCTGTCTCAGAAAGTGCCTTAGACGGAGTAATGGTTTGCGAAGGCATGGTTTGAGCACTTGAAGTCACCTTTGGAGGTCTCGCTTGAATTTCAGCAGTTACCAAGGTAGGAGCAGAAGTCCTAGCCCACGTATAGTCGGTTTGGCAACCTACTGAAGTATATGAAACATTTTTTGGTGTAGAGGGCTGAACCGAAGCCGAAACAGTGGCATCATAACTTGGACCTAAATGTTCTTGAGCAAGAACAATCTGTTTAGCTTCAAAGAAGGACACGTTTCGCTCATGCTTCACTTGCGAAATTTTGGATTGCAACTTCCAGGAAGGACATTCCTTGGAAGAAGAAGGATGGCAACCTGCACAGTTGACACAAAGAGGTGTTTTGTCACAAAGGATACTGTCTTCGCATGTTCCAGCACATCGATGACATGCAGCTGGATTGTTGCAAGACTTGGCCCCGTGACCATACTTCTGACAAGTATAGCATCTTAAAGGATTGGGGATGAAAGTCTCCACCCTCAAGTTGCAATAACCTGCAGTGATTGTGGGTGAACTGGCATACAAAACGTGAACAAATAAGTATTTGTTTTGAAGGTTTCATTATTCTTTTTAGCCGTGAATCGTTTGACATGAGTTACCCCTTGAGAATGCAATTCGGTAACGATTTCAATATCGCTCATGTCTGATAGGCAACGTCCATTATCACGGACGATGCCTTTGCTGCTATTTAATGTCCTGTGAGGGGACACCTCCACAGGAACATTTGCTAAAGATGTTGTTTTCAGAAGAATGTTGGATTGTATTGGTTTCCTGCATTCGATTAGCAGGGAGCCAGATCGCAACTTTTTTCTTTCTTTAACGTCTCCGGCCAAACCTTCAATACCTTGCAACAGCAAAGGGATTCAGTTTAACAGGGCCACCATCGGGGGCACACATGACTACAAAGCGAGGCCAATTGTCAGGGTTGGTGATAATATTTTGAGCTTCATCCTCTGAAGATAATGAATCATCTGATTCATGTGAGCGTTTTTTGAGTGGGGGTGCCATGGTTAAAGTATATATGATTCACCCTCCTAGCTCCCCACCCACCATGGAGTGTCAACAAGGACGATGCCTCATGTCTATGGGTCTCCAACAGACGGCACCAAGGATACTAGGAGGGTATACTCAAGGAGAAAAAATCTTGAAAAGATAAATTCTACCGGATTGGCCCATGAGCCACCGCCTTCTGGGCATACGACTCTAGGCAAAAACATACATGAAATATTGTATTTAAAATTATCAGATCAAAATTGGCCAAGACTTAAAAATATGATTAAATAAATCCAAAAATTTTGTGTAACAATTCACAATTGTAGTACACACAGGGCTTGGCGTGACCAGCCGATTGGTTGAACCGGGCCAGTTCAACCACCCGTCTAGGTGAAGTAAGGGGCGAAGTGGTGTGTTGGGCAAAGGAACACTGTTCCTGGAACCAGTGCCCTCAACCACCAGCCTCCCGTCCTCCACCAACACAGGGGCGCACCCCACGGCAAACGGGTTGGTGGACCAAATATTCCCCCGGGTCCACAACGGGGGGTTGAAGGGCTCTTAGCGTTACCCAGCACCCACCACGAGGAGGTGGCCCTTCACGGGTGCCCCCAGCGTTCGAAATTAACGTTGGTCTTTAGGCCCGAAGCCGACTGAAAACCACTCGCACCACTGTTTCTAAGGGTTCTTATGGCTGGAAGCTTTTTCATCCCCGATATCTAAGAGTATTATTTCCATATTATACTACCCATCAAAAGTTTAGACTCACTAGTGTAAATGTAGCCACTTACTTGTCCACTGTTCTAAACTAGCTTTTTGCAAAATATTCCATACTGTTTAAAGGTACTGTTTAGTTATGAACTGGTGTATTGTAAAACATATTCGTAACATTGAAAAGATTATTGTCATGAGTTCAGTAAATGATTAAAATCTGTGAAAATTGGCGAATTCTTCACAAAACTTTACACCAAAACGCATCTGTTCACATGCACGACATTTGCTCATGCCTTTCGCAATTTGAAGCATCATCCTTGTGCAATTCATCTGCATAAGGTTTTCAGTTGGTTCCCCCAAGTTGGTGGAGAAATTCATCTTCGATGTAACCACATACATATACATAACATATAGTGAGTGCTTTAAGTGAGTCTAAACTTTTGATGGGTAGTATATAATAGGGCTTACACATTTTGATCAGGACCCACAACTTTTTATGGTTCTGTGTCTTTAGGGCCTGCAGCTTTTCAGCAAACACTCCCCTTTACCAACTTAATGCCACCTTTTGATTGTCATAATACACACATAGTCATAATAACATATATCCGAAATACAGCGAATATTAACCCCGATGATCAAACGAGAACGTATCTGATGAAAAACATCCTTTCAGGCAGGAACATTAAAGATCCTTCTTGATAAAAATATTGAACACAGACAAGCAGGACGTGCTTCCTCGTTGTTTTATCAAATGTTGTAAACGCATATGTTTTATACCGAGTGTTCTTAATATTTACAATTATTGATGACGTCATAATGTGCTTCTTTGTAACTACCAACATGTACTCCGGGGTGTAGTGGTTAGAGGGTTAGCCAGTTTTTCAAAACAGGGTTAATTGTATAAAAAGAAAACCAGTTTTTGGTCAAAACCTTTAATAGTGCCAAAGTGGCATATTCAGCGTCATGCAAGAACAAACTATAATAACGAGAACGTCATATACACAAATTGTAAGAAGAAACTTGTAAATAGAAAAGACTTCACATTAACTGTGAAAACGAACGTAGCTAATGTTATGACATAAGTTCTGATGGGGTTTCGTGCCGGCTTTGTGTGTTGTTTGTAATTTAACGCTGTGCTCAGCAATATTCCAGCTACAAGGCGGCGGCCTGTAAATATTCGAGTCTGGACCAGACAATCCACTGATCAGCAGCATGAGCATTAATCTGCGCAATTAGGACACGGTTACATGTGTCAACTAAGTCAGCGAGCCTGACCACCCGATCCCGTTAGTCACCTCTTGTTGGTTGCTGAAGACCAATTCACTCCCTGATCTTCACATATATATCGTGCTGGGAGCTGAAATACTGTAAGTCGCCATGATCCCCATGAGGTGGCCAAGCTTTGACTTACAGCAAATAGACTGCGAAGGTTTGAATATGTATGTATACGATTTTGAAATAAAGATTTTAAATATAAAATTGCATGACGACCGGGGTTTCGTAGCTACATGACTGAACAAACTCCAATGCGACGTTAAAGTTTAACTCGTTCACTCACTTCCATGCTGAGTTGTTGCAACGTTCAAATAGCATGGTCAAATCGTCCTTGAATTTACATTATAGGACATCTGTACATATTCCCTGATTAAGTTTTGTATGTGGATTTGTGTAAACATGCTGCGTCGCTGACTGAAGAAGAACGCATACTACGTTATTTTTAACTCACTAATTCAACTCTTTGTGCAACTGTAGCTACATTCAAATATCATGGTCAGGTTTTTTTGAATTAACTACAAGAAATAGTTCTATGGTCTGTTTTGAATGAAAACTGATTTTTGTGTTTCTTCTCAGGGCATGCTATACAGTTCTCTGGGGCCTGCACTTCCTGATCTACAATGCATCTTCAATGTCCCACTCCATACCGTTACTCTTATTTTCCCGACACTTTCCGCAGGGACGGTTATCGGGTCACTGCTGTATTTCAAAATCCGTGGCCGTGTGAGCGACTTTGCAGTCTTCTCTGACGTCTTCTCTGTTGGCTGTTGTACCTATCCTACCCACCTTCTCGCTGGTGCTTGTGTTTTTTGGAGTAGCTGGAATGGCCATTGGACTATTTTATCATGGTAGGTGCTTTTGTTTACTTTCCAACAATTAAGCTGAGTTAGTCATGGGATTCACACTTTTTACTAATGTGAGGAATCCAGCCCGATCTTTGGCGTGACCAGCGAACGCTTTCACCACTAGGCTACCCCTCCGCTCCCACACCGCTGAAAGAATGGGACATTCCGTTTCAGTATCTGCTACATTAAATATATTTATTCACAGAAAAAATAGCATTTATGATGCTCCAGAAGGCACTTTAGTTTTCTATTTATTGACAAGCACAATCTCCTATTATCATGTAAGGCTTGGTTTAATCATATTTTATTGTCCAAGAGACAACTGGATTAGGCACATGTAAGGCTTAAAGTATGTTTTGTGAAATATCAAATACATGATTTAGATTCAGAAACATTCTTGAAATGGCAGTTTGTCTTAAATTTCCTTTCACAATATTCCCTTGGTTTTAAGGAGAATATACACTCGTAAATTGACAGGGTTTGGGTACTGTTTTAAGTGTCATGGTAAAATGGTATTATGGCAGAAATCATGTTGCACAGAACACGAAAGAGCCAGAAAATATTCTTCCTTCTATTGACAGCAAGGATTGTCCAGACTGGGGAGTTGAGCACAATGAACGCTGCCTCCTTTCACATCCTCAACCTTTCTGTGTAAGCTGGAGAATTTTCTGGACCCTTGATCATCTCATTTTTTCTTGGTGACGAGTTCAGCCATCTTGAGAACACCAAACTCGTCCAATCGACCAGTCACCAGGAGAATATGTCATTTGTTGCACCTAACAACAGTTTCCGGTCCCAAGAACTATGTTACAATTTCAGTTCCGATTTAACATACGGGTTTCTCATTATTGCCGGGTTAGGGGCACTTTTTGTTATCGGTTATTTACTCCTACAACAAGCGTTGAAAGATCAAATTACCCTGAACGAGGAACAACTGAAGGAGAACAAGATGATTCAATTTAGCATATTTAATGTCAAATTCTTCATCATAGTAATTCTTTACACTTCACTTTGTGGATCAATGATTTACGTATACGGTGAATTCGTACCAACATTTGGCATCCATTGCAGCCTGCATGCAAGCACAAATCAGATGGCAAACATAGCCTTATCATTTTACGCCTGTTTAACAATTGGACAATTGCTCGGTTCATTTAGTAGCTACGTGATTACACAATATCAAGTGATGAATGTATGCTCGATGTTAGGAGTAACGGTTTCCATTATCCTGATTTATATATCAGAAATTAATATCACATGGTTGTGGATAGGAACAAGTGCCTTGGCCTCTACTTGTGCACCTGTGTTTTCGGCTACATGGTCTATCGAGTCATGTGAGTGAGTGAGTTAATATTTATCGTCACATCGGCAAAATTTCAGCCATATCGTGACGAGAACAGTTTTAATTATATTAAAGATGAATAAAGTTAGAAATTAAAAAACCTGTTGACGAAGAACAGTAAAACTACTAGTGTATCACAGATATCCATTTAAAACTAGCAATTAAATCTTAAATATTGGAACTAGAAATGACAATACAATATAAGAACCAGGCTGTAGATTGCTAACTACTGAAGGTAAATCACCATACTAGGGACCATGGGGACATACAGTACATTTGCTTCCTTCATGGACCCTAGCTGGATTTACACCATCCCTTCAGCCGTCAGCAAGTTTAGACAAATTAGCCATAAGTTAACATAACACATATTCTACGATTAAAACTAATGGTAAGTTTAAATTTAGCTTGAATGTTTTGGGACTTACGTACCCCCACAGGAGGACAATAATTTTACAGTGCTTCAACCCCCTGTGAGGATACAGCCACTAACAATCTCAGCTGCTCAACTAAACTACCAATTTTAAAATATTTATCTATTTACAATTCATTTAACAAATCTAATTCTTTTAAAAAATGCAATAACTAAATGAGAACTGATATTATTAAAAGATCCTTCATCGTTCGTGATTTGAAATAGTTATCCCTTGTGATGGAATTGAATCGGAAAAAGATGATGTATTGCTTATATTTACGATGTTTATTAATATACTTAAGACTTGTTAATATGGTGTTAGCTTGCTGTGAAAATAGAGCTTCGTTACACTCTCTCAAAAAAAAGAAACGCAACCCATATCTTAATATCTGACATCATTTCAAGAATAAAGATGGTGAATGTAAATTAGAATTTTCTTCAAAAATACTTTTATACGTTCCCATCTGATCAGTATATAAGCTCCCAAACGGAACCATTTTCACACATGATGACCTTTGTATCCGTGTTATTTGAGAAAGTGCGAAATTGTCAGCGTACAAAATGCTAAAGCCTGTTGCACGCAACCGTTGGAAAACACAGTTCATGTAGAGGGTTTTAAAAGCACGCGTAGTTTGTAATTTTTCTCTCATAATTTGCTCTGCAAATCAAGTTCGAAAATGCCCCGTTTGGATTACAGCAAATCGAAATATTGCCATTGGTCGCATTTCGAGGCCGGGGAAAGCTTTGGAACAGTTGCCCGTCATCTAAACGTACACAAAACAACAATCTCACGACTTTGAAATCGTTACATAATACAGTTCCATGCAATTGAAGATCGTCCCAGGAGCGGTAGACCTAGGATCACCACACCCGCCCCAGGATCGCTTTATTCGACTCCAGCCACCTACGTAATCGGCATGCCACACCCACCATCACTGCAACACAGGTGCCAGGTTTGAGGAGAGTATCGGCCCAAACCATCAGGAACCGTTTACATGAGGCAAATTTACGTGCAAGAAGACCAGTTGTTGGGCCTTGTCTTAAACGCCAACATCGACGCCAACGTCTCAGGTGGTGTACTAACGTAAGGAGATGGACCCTCAGAAACTGGAGAAGAGTCTGGTTTAGTGACGAGTCTCTGCTTTCTTCTTCAACGACGTGACGGTAGACAACGTGTCTATAGACGAGCAAATGAACGTTTTGCACCGAACTGCGTCTTCGACAGGTCGACATGCGGATTTGGAGGAGGAAGCATCATGGTATGTGGGAGCCATGTCTTACAACCAACGGTCAGACTCTGGTCATCATCATTCGTGGCAATTTGACGGCAACAACGGTACATTTGATGACGTCTTTACAGCCACATCTTCTGCCGATAATCGACCAACAGAGGGAGTTGTTTCAACATGACAATGCCCGCCCTCATACAGCTCGTGCAACAGCGGCATTCCTACAGAATTCAACGTCAACGTGATGCCATGGCCCTCCAGATCGCCAGACATCAATCCTATCGAACATCTGTGGGACCAGCTGGATCGTCGTGTTCGTGCACGTACACCACAACCGCACACGTTGGTTGAACTGGCCGCAGCACTCCAGGAAGAGTGGAGAGCAATCCCCCAGGAAAACATCCGCCGTCTGATTCGTTCTGTTCCAAGGAGGTGCACTGCTGTGATTAGAGCCTCGTGGCTCTACAACGAGATACTGGAAGACAACGCCCCTAGCGTAAATTGAGAGTTCGATACTGACCTGCATTAACTGTTACCTTATACCGTGCTGACCTAAGGTTCACCATGTCAAATTTCATGGCATTATCTTTAAAAATACAAATGTAATAAATCCAGTTAAAATTGATATAAAACATTACCAAAACCGGGGTTGCGTTTCTTTTGAGAGAGTGTATTTGGTAGTCGAGAAGAATTGTTCGAATCCAAATGACAGTGGCACATGCCACAGCGCCACCATCCTTGGACCCATCTGTAAATAGGGATTTGTAAGTATTATATTTATTTTTAATTGATTATATTCTTGTTTATGTTGTAATTCATTAGTTACAGATTTCTTAAACTTTGTCAGAGTTAGGTCAACTTCAGGCCTCACCAGCTGCCAAGGAGGAGAAGAAAGAAGACGGGAAGGAGCTATATTTTCCAGCTCAATGCCGGCAGCAGAAGGAATGGTTTAATTCTGTGCCCAAGAGGCGGAACAAGAGAAGGCTTTTGTTGTATAAATCCTCATATAGGATTGAAAAACACAGTTAAAATGCAGGGTTAGACTCTGCTAGAATATAGTTTAGTAATGTATTGTAAAGATAATTTTATACGATGTTGTGTAAGAGAGGGCTCATCTGCTTCCTAACATATAGACTATCAATAGGAGAGGTTCTAAAGGACCCAAGACAAAGTCTTAAGCCTTGGTGGTGGACAGAATCAAGTAGTTTTTAGGTTGCTTTTGCAGGCTCCACCATATACGATGGAGCCACAATCAAGCTTCGAGCGGACCAATGATCGATATAGGTGGAGGAGCGTAGCTTGATCCCTCCCACTTTGAGTTGGAAACAACTTTCAACAAATCGAGTGCCTTCAGGCATTTGGCATTTTAAGTGATTTAATATGCGGCAAAAGGTTAAATGGGAGTCCGAAAATTAGACCTAAGAATTTGGCCTCCTTAACAACTTTGATGGGAATGCCATTTAAAGATAGTTCTGGATCCTTATGGGGCTTATATTTTCTACAAAAAGTGTAGACAATTAAGTTGGATATAGATTGAGGCAAACGGCCTCGTAATCCAAAGTCATGTAAATCTTTTAAAATCCCATGTTTCCATGTCGTGTCGTATGCTTTTTCTAAACCGAAAAAGATCGACACTGCAAGTTGTTTATTAATTATGGCATTTTTCACAAAAGACTCTAAACGTACTAAATGATCGATGGTACTACGGTTTTTACGGAAACCACATTGTATATTAGTTAAAAGGTTATTGGTTTCCAAGTACCAAACAAGTCGATTGTTGATCATACGTTCCATGGTTTTGCAAACACAGCTCGTCAGTGAAATTGGTCTATAATTAGAGGGATCAGTATGATCACGTCCAGGTTTAGGTATGGGAACAATAATAGCATCCCGCCACGACGAAGGAAAATTTCCAGATGTCCAAATGGCATCAAAAATATGTAAGAGCGTCTCTAAACATGATTCAGGTAAGTGCTTCAGGAGTTGATAATGTATGTTATCAGCCCCTGAAGCAGTATCATGAGCCTGATCAAGAGCAGTATGTAGCTCATGTATCGAAAAGGTTTCATTGTAGTCTTCCCCATTATCTGAATTGAAATTAAGAGATTTCTTTTCTTGCTGTTTTTGATATTTTTGGAATTCAGGTACATAATTAGATGAGGAAGAATGTTTGGCCAACGTCTCGCCAAGTTTATTTGCAATATCTGATTTATCAGTCAATAACTGATGCCCATCTTTGAGATGGTGAATGCTAGATTTAGAGCCCTTACCCTTGATTTTCTGGATCATATTCCACACCTTTGATATAGGTGTGCGCGAATTGATTCTTGAGACATAGTTTCGCCACGATTGACGTTTACTATGCTTGAAAGTACGCCGTGCTTTAGCGTTAATAATTTTAAATTTGTCTAAATTGTGGACCATAGGATGGCGACGGAAGTAATGTTCAGCTTTCTTCCGTGCCTTTCTAGCCTGTTTGCATTCGTCTGTAAACCATGGTTTTCGGACGTGAGGAATTGAAGAGGACTTTGGGATACACTCGTCAGCTATGTCATTTAGTTTATCTGAAAAACATTTTATGGCATCAGGAATATCATTAAAAAGTTCAGGTTTCAGTTGGTCAGCACACAGAATTTCATATAAAGGTCAGTTAGCCTTTTTAAAATTCCATCTTGATGATGGAGGAACGTCAGATGGATTCACGGGTGTTAGTATCGTTGGGAAATGGTCACTTCCACAAAGGTTGTCGTGGACTGACCATTCAAATTCACTCAAAAGGTTAGAGTCCGTAATAGACAAATCAAGAGCTGAATATGGTTCTGTGCCAGGATGTAAATAAGTATTTGCACCGTCATTATAAATGCATAAGTCATTATTTGAAATGAAATCCTCCAATAATTTACCTTTGGTGTTGGTAGTAGTACCACCCCAGAGCGGGTTGTGGCCAATTAAATCCCCCATGATTAAACAGGGTTTAGGTAGTTGATCATAGAGAGCTTGCAGCTCAGTCAGTTGAACACCCGATGAAGGCGGGATGTACAGAAAGCACAAAGTAAAAGCAACCTGTAATGTAAGCCGAATTGCAATGACTTGGAGATTTGTTTTAAGCGGAACTGGGCTATGTATAACATTGTTCCTCACCAGAATAGATGCTCCACCAGAAGCTCTATCACCAGGATGAGAAAAATAGTGATACGCATTAAACCGACGGAGGTCAAATTTATCTGTCTGTTTCAGATAAGTTTCTTGTATGTAAAATGCCAACGGTTTTAAATCTTGGACTAATAACTGTAAATCATTTAAATTAGTCCTAATTCCTCTACAATTCCATTGAATTATGGGTGAACACATCATTTTTTGGGCGGATGAACAGGAGATCTACCCCTCACCTTCCTTGAGGGTGACAAGCTATGTGTCCTACCATGGCTATGGTCAGACACATCCATGTCCTCAAGTGATCCAAACTTGTTAAAAAGCTGGACCTCATTGTCCGACCCCTTTGGGGGTCTGTTATTTAGATACCTTTTGGAAGTGCCATTGTTAGATTTGGATAAATTTTTCACATTTTGTTTCAGATTTTGTCCGATTTATTTGGTTGTTTCTGAGAAACAGATGTATCCTTTCCAGAAGGTGTCTTAGATTGAATGACACTTTTTGATGAAGACAAAGTTTGTGAAGCGGAGGTGACTTGTGAAGGCTTCTCCTGGATCTCTGCAGACAGTAGGGTAGGAGCAGAAGTCCTAGCCCACGTGTAATCCGTCTGGCAACCGATTGAAGAACAGGAAACATGTTTTGGTTTGGAGGCCAGAATAGAAGCTGATACGGTTTGGGCATAGGTCGGACCCGACTGTTCTTGTGCAAGAACAGTCTTTTTGCTTCTGAGAATGAAATATTCTGTTCATGTTTCACCTTCGAAATTCTGGATTGCAATTTCCAGGTAGGGCATTCCTTAGATGATGACGGGTGGCTACCAGAACAGTTAACGCAAACAGGAGGCTTGTCACAGAGATTGCTGTCTGCACATGTCCCAGCACATCGTTGGCATGCAGCTGTATTATGGCAAGCCTTTGACCCATGGCCATATTTTTGACAGGTGTAGCACCTTAGGGGATTAGGGATAAAAGTATCTACCCGTAAGTTGCAGTATCCCGCTTTCAGTGAGCTTGGGTGTACTGGCAGACAAAAAGTGAATAAATAGGTATTAGTATTGAAGGTTTCGTTGTTCCTTTTTGCAGTGAAGCGTTTAACATGAGTAACGCCTTGAGAATGTAGTTCTTTGACAATGTCATGTTCACTCATGTCCGAAAGGCACCGTCCAGTATCACGGACAATGCCTTTACTGCTGTTCAGTGTCCTGTGAGGGGACTCTGGGGCAGTATTAACATTAATATTAAAGGTAAAATAATTGAAGACTTCATTTCCAATAATGACCTGTGCATATTTAATGATGATTCAAGCACCTATCTGCATCCTGCAACTGGCACTTATTCTTCTTTGGATTTATCTGTTGCAGATTCTAACCTCCTGAATGAATTTGATTGGTCTGTTCATAATGACCTTTGTGGAAGTGACCACTACCCAACTATCCTTTCAGAAATAACTCCATCTCATTCTCTATCGTACAAAAGATGGAACTTTTCGAAGGCTAACTGGTCTTCATTTCAATATAATTGTAAATCGAAACCGCGACCTGATTGTTTCAGTGATATAACTGATCCCATTCAAACTTTTTCTGACGTTTTAAATGAAATAGCTGATGAGTGTATACCAAAGTCCTCTACGACTCCACATGTACGAAAACCATGGTTTAATACAGATTGTAGACAAGCCAGAAAAGCGAGGAAAAAAGGCCCAACGTTATTTCCGCCATCATCCAACTGTCCATAACTTAAATAAATTTAAAATACTCAATGCAAAGGCGCGTCGTACCTTTAAACAAAACAAACGACAATCTTGGAGAAATTATGTCTCCAAAATTAATTCACGCACACCAATGTCTAAGGTTTGGAACATGGTTCAGCGAATAAAAGGCAAAGGTTCAAAATCAGCTGTACACCATCTTAAAGATGGTGATAACTTGATCACTGATAAATCTGACATTGCAAATAAAATTGGCGAAACCCTCGCCAAAAATTGATCATCGGCAAATTATGTCCCTGAGTTTCAGAGATATCAGAAACAACAGGAAAAGACAAAACTTAATTTCGAATCACATAACGGTGAAGATTATAATGAAGTGTTTTCATTACATGAGCTACATAATGCTCTTGAGCAAGCTCATGACACTGCAGCAGGTGATGACAATATACATTACCAGCTACTGAAACACTTACCTGAACCATGTCTGATGACACTTTTAGATATATTTGACCAAATATGGACGTCTGGAGAATTTCCTCCTTCATGGCGTAATGCCATTGTAGTCCCAATACCAAAACCTGGCAAGGATCATACAGATCCGTCTAATTACAGACCGATATCTCTAACTAGCTGTGTCTGTAAAACCATGGAACGTATGGTGAATAATAGATTAACTTGGTATCTTGAAACCAATAACCTTATTACAAATATTCAATGTGGTTTCAGGAAAAATCGAAGTACCATTGATCATTTGGTACGTTTAGAATCCTTTGTTAAAAATGCAATAGTAAATAAACAACATGCCGTATCGATATTCTTTGATCTCGAGAAAGCATACGATACCACCTGGAAGCATGGCATTTTAAAGGATTTACATGACTTTGGTTTAAGGGGCCGTTTACCTCTTTTTATATCAAAGTTTTTAAAAGACAGGTAATTTCAAGTCAGAGTGGGTTCAACCCTGTCTTACCATTATAATCAGCATCAGGTTGTCCCATAAGGCAGTATTTTGTCTGTAACATTGTTTAGTATTAAGATCAACAATTTATCCAAGGTTTTAAATGATTCAATCGACGAATCACTTTTTGTGGATGATTTTAACATTTCTTGTCGCGGTAAGAATATGCATACCATTGAACGGCAACTACAGTTGTGTTTAAACAAAATAAATAAATGGTGTCTTGAAAACGTCTTTAAATTTTCTAAATCAAAAACTAATTGCATACATTTCTGCCGTAAATATAAACCACATAAAGACCCAGAACTGTTTTTAAATGGCATTCCCATCAAGGTTGTAAAAGAGGCCAAGTTTTGGGGTCTGATTTTCGATTCCCATTTAACCTTTCTTCCGCATATTAAATCCCTAAAAACCAAATGCCTGAAGGCACTTGATTTATTGAAAGTCGTTTCTAATTCAAAGTGGGGAGGGGACCAAACTACCCTCCTGCACCTCTATAGGTCACTGGTCCGCTCGAAGCTTGATTATGGCTCCATCGTATATGGTGGAGCCTGCAAAAGCAACCTAAAACTACTTGATTCTGTCCACCACCAAGGCCTTAGACTTTGTCTTGGGTCCTTTAGAACCTCTCCTATTGATAGTCTATATGTTGAGGCAGATGAGCCCTCTCTTACACAACGTCGTATCAAATTATCTTTACAATACATTACTAAACTATATTCTAGCGAGTCTAACCCTGCATTTAACTGTGTTTTCAATCCCCTCTATGAGGACTTATACAACAAAAAGCCTTCTCTTGTTCCGCCTCTTGGGCACAGAATTAAACCATTTCTTTCTGCTGCCGGCATTGAGCTGGAAAATATATCTCCTTCCCATCTTCTTTCTTATCCTCCTTGGCAGCTGGTGAGGCCTGAAGTTGACCTAACTCTGACAAAGTTTAAGAAATCTGTAACTAATGAATTACAATATAAACAAGAATATAATCAATTAAAAAATAAATATAATACTTACAAATCCTTATTTACAGATGGGTCCAAGGATGGTGGCGCGGTGGCATGTGCCAGTGTCATTGGATCCCGAACAATATCTTCTCGACTACCAAATAACAGCTCTATTTTCACAGCAGAAGCTAACACCATATTAACAGCTCTTAAATATATTAATAAACATCGTAAATATAAGCAATACATCATCTTTTCCGATTCTCTTTCTTGTCTTCAGGCTATTAACAATCTTTCTTGTAAACATCCACTTTTATTAGAAATTATTGAATTGTATAATGAGCTTGCTACTGGTCAATGCGACATCGTCTTTTGTTGGTTACCCAGCCACGTTGGCATTTCTGGGAACACAATGGCTGATCTTGCTGCTAAGGCAGCACTCAACAAATCTGTGACACCA
The DNA here is from genome assembly GCF_003918875.1 of Haliotis rubra. Classification (NCBI taxonomy): domain Eukaryota; kingdom Metazoa; phylum Mollusca; class Gastropoda; order Lepetellida; family Haliotidae; genus Haliotis; species Haliotis rubra. Next base: position 260,732 of record NW_025767637.1, read on the forward strand.
CTTCTTATCCCATATTCTGATTACAAAGCTGCTATAAGATCTTATATCCGTGATCTGATGCAAAAGAAGTGGGACACCCAAGTAGGTATCAATAAATTACATGAAATAAAACCCTATATCGGTTACACTTACTTGGGTTGTCAGTCCAGATTTGAAGAGGTCATCATACGACGATGTCGTATTGGCCACACAAGATATACTCATGCGTATCTATTAAAAGGTGAGGATCCTCCGTTTTGTATCCCTTGTGATGAACGAATTACGGTCAAGCATGTCTTGCTTGACTGTGTTGAGTACTCCATCACAAGGGATATCTATTTCAAATCACGAACGATGAAGGATCTTTTTAATAATATCAGTCCTCATTTAGTTATTGCATTTTTAAAAGAATTAGATTTGTTGAATGAATTGTAAATAGATAAATATTTTAGAATTGGTAGTTTATTTGAGCAGCTGAGATTGTTAGTGGCTGTGTCCTCACAGGGGGTTGAAGCACTGTAAAATTATTGTCCTCCTGAAGGGATGTTGTAAATCCAGCTAGAGTCCATGCAGGAAGCAATTGTACTGTAAGTCCCCATGGTCCCTAGTATGGTGATCTACCTTCCGTCGTTAGCAATCTACAGCTTGTTTTTATATTGTATTCCGTTGCTCGTTCCAATATTTTAGATTTAATTGCTAGTTTTAAATGGATATCTGTGATACACTAGTAGTTTAATATTATAATGTTCTCGTCACGATACGACTGAAATATTGCCGATGTGACGATAAATATTAACTCACTCACTCACTCACTTTAAATTGACAATGCTTCCCCGTGATGATCGCCACCGTCACCGGGGCTAAGATCATGCCGTATTTGTGGTACAGCAGGCAGCTGACGGCGCTCAAAGCCTGTTCAATAATGGAGTCCTTCTCAAGGTCCTCCCACAGGTAAAGCCGGCGTTCCGGGGGAATGGGGAGGAGGTACGACCCCAAACCGGTGTATATCTGCGTCATGGTCGACGCTATAGTCCTGAGCCAAAATGCGTGTCAGACACTCTCGACATACACGACGGCACCTGGACCACATATTGCATACACTGTGAAACACACTCACATACAGCAAACCAGAAAACTTGCCCCATAACACAAAAACACATTTAAAAACTAAACAAACACCTAATACAAACTGACGTGCCGAAACAGACACATTTCATCTAGGGGTCATACCCCACATTGCCGGACAGCTATGTTATGATAACAGATTTAGAGTAACGGTCCACTGGTTTGCCGTTTGCCCATAGTCTCATTTGGGGGGGGCAAGAGCGTTTGGCAGACTGAGTTCGAAATTCCATAAACTTCATTTGACCAGCCTGAAAATAGCCACAGACAACCACAAAGCTAATGTAATGGCTGCCAAATTTTCGAAGACGAGTAGCTTCATCAAACACACTTCAAAGTCACCATAAAAATACCCCCCATTCACCCCTCCCCCCAACCCTCACTCACTCACCTCCCTATCAACAAAGTAATAAACATACATGAATTTAAGTCTGCCGAACTTGTATAAAGAAACCCAAGGGATACTACATGGTGTCAGAAGTGGGATATACAACGTTCTAATGGATATGTCCAGTTTGGCTAATCCAACCGTGAACTGGGAGGCACAGAACCCCGGCGAGGAATGGTGCCGTTTCAAACAACATGTGGAGCTCATGTTCCTAGGACCAGGTTCGGTACAACCCCCGAACAGGTACTTGAACCCGTTCGGGAACTAACACCCCAGAAAGCGCATAAAAAACGCAAATTACTCTCGCCCAGCCTCAGTACACAACGGCGCACAATGGTGAGTGTTCACAATAATCGATGAAGCCCCCCACCACTGCACAGTAACACACGTGGGTCGAAATGACGCCGCATTTGGGGCGCCAGCCCCACAAAGCAGAGGACCCCATTCACAACGAATACACAAAATGCCCTCAAAATAAATAAATGAAATCATGTAATGACACAATGTGAGCAAAAATATACTGTTCACTCACCACGTTTTCAATGTTGGTGCCAAGGAAGACTCCAGCGCCCTCTAGTTGTCCGCGGGAGGGGGAAACAACTCCACCACCAGTTCGTCTGCTGGAAATGATGGAAGCTCAGTGAAGACACAAATCGTGTTTGTGAGCTACGTCAATGAAAGGTCAACGGAGGCGTAATCGTACGTGACATGTGTGCAATGTGTACAGATTGAGATGATCATGTTGCATGTAGTGAAATGGAAAGGGTGATGCCAAGTATTAAAAGAATTAATACAACATATATACTTTGACGCTTAACACAACATGTATAACGTAATCATCAGAGAAAAAAAACCCCGAAATACCCCGGCAATGATTAAAGGCTGACAAAATTAACAATAGTAATGATAATTATGGAATAAGTCATGGAAAATTTAACCATTGGAGAAAAAAAACAAAGCAACTTGGAGAAAGGCTGGGGAAGAACGGGTCCCCAGAAGAGGCACCAATCACCAATATCAGTCTCAGATGATGCACATGAACAAATGGACCCAAAAATTGTATCACCTGCCCAATAGGCTGTAAAAAATGACACAGAACGATTGCTGGCGTGTACGGAACAATAATATCCGTCCGTTGTGTGGATAACGCATTAACAGAACAATTGAAACGTGTAAAACCACAGCTCTATAAACCATTAATGAATGTAAAGACACCATGCTGCGTACATAAAAAAGCATCCAGTAAAACATGTCTACAAATGATGCCTCCATTCAGCTCCATTGATGTCACAATTCCATCAATCGCCGCCGCCAACTGCGCCCTGCTCATGTTACTGGGCTTTTCTGATTCCTCCCTCTCAGCTGCGGTGATGATCACACTGTGCAGTGCCAAAATGGTGCAACCACTATGTCTCTGTTCACTGCAATAAATATAATGTACAGTACACCACTGTGAACAATGATATATATCATCCACCACAAATAACGGTACTGTATGCAAGACACTTACATGTACAACCGCCTGTTCTCATAACACTGGTGTCGACATTTTACCAGATGGAGATCCAACAAGTCCCCAGGATGGAGCCCGCTGTGAGGTTGGATCTCCATTGGTTGTTTGAAGTGGCCAACACGTCTAAGCCAACGACGCCATCCCAGAATTTCAAACTGTAATGAATCTTCATTAACAGTGGAAAACTGGTAGGCGTCGTGGTCGGTCCCCAGAACGGTCTCGAGCATCTGCAATACATGTAACATGATTAGTCATACGTCCCAGGCCACCAAGTAATCAGTCACATGCATATGATGAATGTGTTGCAGGCTAAAGAGTTACACATGATCACCGGGGCCGGATAACGCTCACAATTTGAGCCTGAGATGGGTGGGGAGGCCCAATCATTTATTTCACACCTAGATGATCAGGTGGGTTTTACATGAATATTGATATGTTTAACATATGCATGATACATTAATGGCATGAAATTGTGATTGTGAATGAATTTCTACATAATACACATGTAAGTACACCTATCCACAGTCCTGTCACCCGTGGGTTGCACAACAAACTGATGGCTGGTGAGGTAAGTAACCAAAAATGATGAAGACACATATCCTCCCCAACTTCGAATTCATAAATGCACTCGGTATAACTAAATCCGTCATTATGTTAAGCAGGACAAATATAGAATGTAACAATAATATTTGTCCCATTATGATAACCATCGTCAAATACGCACTACATTCAGCACCCCAATGATACATGAAATAATAATGCACTACAACTCATGCTCCATACATAGGAATATTGGCACATGTAAAAGAAATGGATTATAATCATAACTGCTTACATCGACAACTGTCGCACGCGGTGTTGTCGATGTATCACGAATTGGTTTTCAATAAACACATTCATAGAGGATATCCGTAAAGAGTGCTGGAAGGGACATAACTCTATGGGATTCGCTGTCATAAATAATCGTCTGCTATGCCAATCTACATCAGTCATAATGATAGGTTGTATGACGGGAGTTGAAGTTTCTGAGACACTGATTGAAAATGCATACCGATCACATTGGATATCAATGGTTTTGCAGCAACCTTTTTTGACTGATCGTTATCATTATGGACATATCTGCATTATTTATGATGTAGTGATGTTACAGTTGGTTTTGTGATACCTTCAGATATCACACACGGATGCCCCGCCTTTAAGGAGGTTAGTAATGCCTGAACCAAGTCACATACTACATTGCGAGTCCAAAGGAACGCAAACTGACGTTGAAACAGATCATAAACGAAAAAGTGCTACAGTAACCCAGGGCACCAAGACAAAGAAATCAAAAACCGATGAAACTTTTTGCCCATTATGTGGTGTTCAGTATGGGAGTGCGAATGATGTGCGATTGATTGAATGGGTGGGGTGTGAGTATGGAAGTGGTGTGAATGCATGTTCCTATTGGGCTCATTGGTCATGTATGGGGGTTCACATATCATCAAAACGTCATTTACAGCCGCTATCATTCTTTTGTCCTTCACATAATCATGACATTCCCATCAAGTATACATGTTAATTTATCATTCCATCCTCCATTTGTATTATCATGAATCATACATTAAATCATCAAGCATGTCACTGTGAGAGAATGTGAAGAGAGTAAGTTGTGGACAAATGTGCTGTATATTAATAAACATTTCAGTATATTTAAAGTTTTTTTTGTTGTACTGTGCATACGTGCAGATACTAATATCATTATACCTTTTCAAGCTTATCCAGGTTCCTGCAACTCCTCCTCCACTAATGTTCTGTTAGGACACCTGGTGGCATCCACAGTTTCACCCGACGGTTCCTGGCTTCGAGGATGAAATCCGCACCCTCCCCTCTACTGACATGTCCCGACGCACTGATGACTTCGGTTGCATGAATGAAATCATGAATATCCTGATGAGCTGAGTGCCGGAGGATGTCATCCTTCAAAATTATGTCCTGGTATGTTGTGCAGTTTAAGCCATAAGATATAGTGGATGCCACAGACCGCTAGGCCAACATGTACCTAGCAGAGTTGCGTCTGACAGAGGAGCGGTATGTAAAGATCGGGAAGATGAAGGTTCGGAGAACATCCCATACAAACAGGTGTTTTGGGTTCTTCACTTCAGACATCCATCCCCTGAGATGTTGAGCACTTGGTGGGCTATGGCTGTTCAAACCGGCACGTACATATGGCAGAAGGAGCTCATCAAGTGTTCCATACATGTAGATGATGATGAACATCCATGATTTATGGTGATTGCTGCTGATTGGGCATATGAAAGGGCATGTGGTGTTCTGAACCCGCACAGAAGGGCAATGTGCTTGATGTATGGTATCCATAGTAGTTTGAAGATAGCTTTAATTAAATTCAGTTCAATATGTCCCGGGCCAGGTATGAGGAGGAAATGTTTGAACATGAGATGTTGTTTCATGTCTGCATCTGCTAGATAACTGTTGTGCATCTGTTGCAAGTGTTTAGCAAACGCAGTTGACCTAGTGGGTATTTCGGACTGGCAACGTGGACAGATGAACCAGTTACTTAACATCTTGGACAACAGACTGTAAGGTGATCCATCACACACCAGGCTTATCCATTGACGTACTGTCCCCAGTGCTGTCGTTTCCTGAAGGGTGGTGAGGATTGTTCGTAAACTATCATAGCTGTTTGGATTGCACATGATAGGATCTCCAAGGGACATTTTAGGTGGTGGTTGAGGGTGATTATGAGGTAGAAAACTGTATGGATCAGCAGATGTTTTAGTTGACTGCTGAAGCACAAATTGGGTGTCAGAATCTAACTTATCCATATAGGTGCCTTCCGCTGTCTGTATCTGTTCTTTAACTAAGGTGTGTAGTCGTGATTCAACAAATTCATCGAACAGATGATTGATCATGTTGTCTGCTTCCATGTAATCTTTCAACATTGCATCGTATGACGGCCATGAAGAGTATGACAGCCATAGGTAGGGTGACAAATCGGGATTGGTTTGTATGTTAGTGGCAGGATTTGAAATGTACATCACATTGGTTATGACACTCTGCTTTGTCTTATAATTGATCGTGATTCGCCAGTTCCTCTGTATTACCTGGTTGTTATCAAATACAACCACTATATCAGTATTTTGACGGCACTCGTTGGGGATGAGGGTACAAACTTCCAGCCAGTTTCTGATGGTGTCATTGCATGTATGAGGTTAGTTATTGTCTTACTCCCACTGGCGAAATAGCACAGAATGTTTAGTAGGAAGACCACAGGTGTTATCATACTTGATGTGCCAATACTGCATAGATTTTCTATACTGCGCACAAACAGTAGTTTGTTTTTCTGGGATAGATGGTGTACGTCATTACCAAGTAGTGCAGAAAACAGTGTAATGAGTTTGTCTGACAATTTTGACAATATGTTGGTGGCAAGATCAGCCTCATACGTCTCTGTCTGTGTATATAGTCCAGAAATGGCCTTTGTATGTTCACTCAAATCCTCGCTGAGTGATGATCCTACTGCAGTTATGATTTTTGTGATATATTGTCACTGTATATGTTGTCTGCAAGACCTTGCAACACAGTTTCTAATGCATCCACATGATGCTGGTCGGTAGGTATTTTGCCAATTAATTCGCGTTCCGTATATTCTGCACAGGCCGTACATAAGTATGTTGATTTTGGCTTCAACCATCCATTGTCTGACAGCGTATCTATTACAACTTTGCAGTATTTTCTGGATTTAATCTGGTAAATGTGGTAATTGTCATCACTCAAAAAATCATGGTGTTTGGAACAACTACATCTCTTCGTTGGTGGCATTTTTTGACCTGCAATGTGAAGAATGTGACAATGTGAATTAATATTTTTGGGTGGGGATGCTTTCTCATTTCCTTTTTTGTGTCAAACCACACACCCCACCCAACCTTCTCTGTTTATGTACATAGTCCCTGTCACCCATGGTTTGTGGGGGTGGGGGTGTGTTGTGATCGATGGATGTGCCACCCCCCACCCCCTTGTCGTTACATCGACCCTTGCACCTATGTCTGGGGAGGCAGGGGGTTTTCGGACTGTGTGTATACCCCCACATCTCCCCTTCCATTTTTGTACATAGTCCCTTCCACCCATGGCCGGGGGTTTCGGGGTCTGTTCATAACACACACCCCCCTCCCCTCTATTTCTGTACACAGTCCCTTACACACATGGCTTGGGGGAGGGGGCAGATGGTCGCATGTGATGGCAACCCCCAAACCCCACCTCCCACCCATATTTCTGTACATAGTCCCTTCCACCCATCCCCAACAGCACGCCACCCTCAACCACCACCAAGTTCTTGTGTCACCTATATGTCTTTTTTCCCACTTGCATTGGTTAACTCTCAAGTGATGTTTACAAGTTAACAAGTTAACTTGTTACATGTCTGGATTCATTAAACATTTTTAATTTCTTCTCCTTGTTTTGTTTTGTCTATATGACTACTGTGTTCAGCTGATGTGCGACATCAGTTTTGTCTTTACTGCGCTGCCATACTTTTTGACTGGTGCGCCGGTCCTGTTTGGCTTATCGCCCTTCACAGGCAACCAGAGGGCGCTTGGTGTTCACTTCCGGACCAGACATGTAGCGTGGTGAGTGATGTTTGCATTTTTCGTAACATTACATCATGTTGTTGTTTATTTGACTCTTTTTGCGACTGTAATGTGTATTAGTTCTGACAGGGGGCCTATGGTTAGGTAGGGATCCTAGACGAATGTGTAATGTTGCTTGCTGATGAATAATCTGAGAACCTGTAGCAGATCTAACATCATAAAACTGTTTCATGTAAAAAAATGTATCAAAATACACATGCATTGCGTTAAAAATGACTTTGAAAGGTGTTGAGAATTAACTGTTATCTGCGTGAAGGGAGGTAACTCTTGTATCTGCCTGTTATAGTTAGTTTATTCACTCGCATAAAAGTAGACAAAACGAGATCTAAGTTCCAAAATAATACAACCTATGTTTTCTTGAAATTTATTGTCAGCTCATTACACAATGAGAATGTGTATGTAGAATATTAAAGTACTGTTTAAGGGAGAATAAAAACCACCAAACTCTACCCAAAGAAGTCCATGGTCCACCACTGCATGGAGCTGAGGGTCGTCTGCTTCACTAACACATGATATTTCTTTACAACTATTAATGAATGACTTGGTCATCATTACGCAGTGACCTCAGAAGAATAGTATTTAGAGTTACATCCCCTTACTTTCTGGACAACTTATGTTATTGCAATCATTCCTTATCCACCTCAAAAGAATGGAATATGAACTCATTGTTTGCAACAAAAAAAGCAGACAATGTAAGAGTTGAAATCATGCCATCTCAGTATAGTTTAAATATGTATTTACCAAACAGATAACATGATGTTACCATGGCCCCATATATTTGTGATTTCTCTATCTAAACCAGTTACCAGTATGTTTATGTACTAATTTCCTTAATTATCATAAAATAAAAGTTTTCATTAATTTGTAGTTTTTCAACTTTGGAAAAGTAATAACAGAAAATGCATCTACAATGTTAAGGTTAAATGTTTTCTGTTCAGTTTTCTGTTGCTACATATGTTATGGCAGTATACCATACATGTATTGTATGTAACCTCCTAGATAACATTATAACATACTTGATGGCAGTATACCATACATGTATTGTATGTAACCTCCTAGATAACATTATAACATATTTGATGGCAGTATACCATACATGTATTGTATGTAACCTCCTACATAACATTATAACATACTTGATGGCTGTACACCATACATGTATTGCATGTAACCTCCTAAATAACATTATAACATATTTGATGGCAGTATACCATACATGTATTGTATGTAACCTCCTACATAACATTACAACATATTTGATGGCAGTATACCATACATGTATTGTATGTAACCTCCTACATAACATTACAACATATTTGATGGCAGTATACCATACATGTATTGTATGTAACCTCCTACATAACATTACAACATATTTGATGGCAGTATACCATACATGTATTGTATGTAACCTCCTAGATAACATTATAACATACTTGATGGCAGTATACCATACATGTTTTGTATGTAACCTCCTAGATAACATTATAACATACTTGATGGCAGTATACCATACATGTATTGTATGTAAGCTCCTACATAACATTACAACATATTTTACAAGAGAAAGAAGATGAATTTGAAGAGGAGTTATCATACATTCAGCTATACACATGCCCGTGTTTCATCGAATCCTTCCAACCCATTAAATATGTTTGTCGTTTCACACAACACCCAGCAATATTGAAGCCATATGAAAGGGGCTACAAATAATTTTGTTGGGACCAGTCAAACCAGTGACTGACATCGTAAGTACTACGCAATGTGGATCTGATGACATGTAACAACCAACTGAGCGAACCTGACTACTTTATCATGTTAGTCACATCTTACGACAAACATCCATGTGTTGCTGAAGACCAAACCTCAAGTTATATATTGGGTAATCACAACATAGTGCTCGTCCTCTCTCTCTTTCTTTCTCCCTCTCTCTCACACACACACACTCTCTCTCTCTCACACACACACTCTCACTCTCTCTCTCTACATGTCATTTCATACCCATACTAAGGTCTGTGACGTATTTATGCATAGAAGCAATCATTTATACAATCACATTCAAAGCATGAAATATATACGTATACACCCTGTAAACATAGAGTTGCTTTAAGTAGCACAATACCATACAAACCTGTCGTTGTGCATCCAGTTTGCCATGGCTGTCTGATTTTTAACGCAGTGGGAAGCAAGGTAAGTACACATTCTTATCTTCACAAACATATATCATGAACACATGTATTTTCAATACTTAATACACTTCATTTTTTTATCACAACTAAACATTCATGTCAAATGTGATATATCTTCATTTTTCAAGACTTTTCCGGCGATGTCGAGATCTTGAGGTTCAGTGAAACATTCAATTGTGTCAGGATCATCTCTCAAACATTTGTGTCAATTTCATGTGATATGTAAATACAATACAAAATATTATTTTCTTCTATTTTCGTAGTAACAATTTTATGTGTACCTATATTAGTATTTGTAACAGCAATATTATTGACAACGTTCAAAAGGGGAATTCCAGAAAATATATTAATAGAAACTTCAGTAAAGGGCCACAAAGTGTATCGTTTTCAAGATAGTACAGGGATGGTCAAAGAAGCCTCAAAACGCAACAAACATTTTCCATTTCATATAACATAATAGCTCCAATATTTCCGTACACCTCTTTCGATTTCAACTTGACAACTTGTCTGTTACTCGGCCTCGATACAAACTGCTTTGAAGCGCAATGTTTACATGAACGTATCTATCCCCCAAAATAAGATAACGGTACTTTCATAATGTATCAAAATGCATCTGAACTGGTTTTTATTGGACTACTAAATGTGAATAAATTGTTGAAAGTCAATGCAATACACACATGCTATTGCTGATCGGATATGAGGCGCTCTACATCGGTATTTAAGCACATGTTGAACGTGTATTCGTCTCGTGCGACTCGTGGTGACACTTTATTTATACCCGTGCAAAGTAATACCGGGCATATCATTGTCGTTTCGTCGAATTCTGTTAATTAATTACAGCCGTTATTATTTACACATCCCAAAAATTCAGTGTTACGTGCGATCCTCATATTTTATTACCGCTGTATTTCTCAAATGCCTTTATCTTCAAGATTGTCTCCATGCAAGTTTTGACTCGACCCGACATCGAGAAAATAATCTAAAAATACACTTAAGTCAAGCTACATGATGATAAAGTGACTTTTTCGGAAGTTATAACAATTATTACTTTTTTCGTGCAATTAAAATTAATGTAGTCAATAAGAATAATTCCGCCTGCAATAATAAGTGGAGCCGATGTGAATGACCGATCAGCACAAACGGCAGCCATCACAGCCGAGTCGGGAGAGGCTTGGGATGGTCGCTGTGCATTTGGATCCAACTAACATGTATTGTGCCGCTTGGCAGAGCTGATTTCGTAATAATTCTGTTAAGTATTGCTATTATTGTTTATGAAGATTGTTTATTTGTGGAATAAGTGCACGTTTACAACGCATTGCAGCTTTTATTTTATGCCATTTTCCAACTTGTAAAGCCCGCTCATAGCGAGACGGGGAATCCCGTGACGTCATTAGGAAGCCTAGGTTAGGGGGGTTAGCGCCCCAAATGCGGAATTGTTTGGTCACACGTGTACCACCGTAGCCTCGTTGGCGGTTTCATTGACAAATATAACCACTCACCAGAGGCGTGTTCAGAACCGCGAGCGCCCGCGATCGCTCGCGAGCGCTCGATCCTGAACGCCTGTGACCGTGCGAGCGCCCGTGCGCGCACGCGAGCCATCCCCACAGCTGCCTCGCCAAGCGAACCAAGATGGCGACCAACACGGAAACGGTAGAAGAGGTGGTGCTGCAAAACCCCGCAGGCACAAAACGTTACACTCTGTTCGTTCCCACGTCACTGAGGATCTATGCCGACACTGGTAAGCGAACTGTTCAACCGTGAAACAGTCACGCAGTGGATGTTATGAGGCTGTGCTATGATGGAATCCTGAGCAAACGCGTCACCTCACACGCGTGGTCATTGCCTCCCACTGTCACAAGTGAAGGACACTGCATTAATACAGCATCTTCAATGTTTAATGTTGCAGCTCGTTGACAGCTACAATTTATGATTGTGCATTAAGGGTTTAAAATGTCCATGTCATATGTACAGGCTATGAAGAAAACATTATGAATGTACACATTGGTAAGAGTTCCCGTTCCCACATCCCAAATAATATTTATAAATATACTAAAATTATGAACAAAACTGAACACAACAATTACTAGAGAACTCACAAAATGAATAAAAGTCCAATATTGAAGTTAGGGTAAGGTTTAAGTTGAGGGTTAGGTTTAGCGTTAAGTTGAGAGGCAGGTGTAGGGTTGGGGGAAGTGAAGGAACCCTTCTCTTCATATCTGTGATGAAAAGATGTGAAATTGTGAATAATGAATTTACAGAAGATTCTGTGGTCCATAACAATGTCCAATAATTGGTAATTGCTAAGACATTGGTATGGTTTTCACTACGTCCAGGCACTTCAGCTGCCATCTACAATTACCTCCAGAGAATCTATCCAGTGAATGAGACAGGATGCAAAAAATTGTGTGAGTAAATAATGATTTGACATCTGTGCGTATTGAAATGTGATGTGTGATAACTGTGTACATAATGTCAACTGTCAGAAATGCATACAAGGTTGCTACATTGTCTACTGTCTGATCCCACAATTCAAAAGTATTGATTTACATATATATATATGTATTTGTTGCAGTACTGACGCAGTCACTGCAAGTCTTAGCAGACCTCGGGCTGCTACAGACATGGTCAGCCATGGCCAAGGGCAGTGGAGTTGCCTTAGGCAAACATGCCACCTTTGATCAACTGTCTCAGGCTGCCTATAGCCGAGATGTTGATGACGATGTTCTCGGTACACTGGGTGCAGTTGCGCCCAATCACCTCACTGCGCAGGAGAAAGTCAGATTCATGGAGATTGGTGTGGCTGCACTTCCCAAGGGTGAGTTAGTTGTATTGCGATATCCACGCAAGTAACACTAGTGAATGATCTTAGGAGTGTTATAGAGAAAAGGCAAGCGGAAACGTAAATCATTTCTGAATGGTTCCATCGGTGAATACTGCTATGTCCTTGTAGGGACAGAATCAAGAGCGTCCACACCAACGCTGGAACCAGAGATGCTACCAATCATCAAAAAACTGAGGACATCCAGATGTTGCAACACCGAAGCACCCAGCACCTCCTCTGCACCACCACCAAGGGCCTCCTCAACTCCTCCGGCACACAGGACCACCATATAATATTTGTAGTACCAATAGTTGAAGTCACTGGGGAAGTGAGGTTGTGGAATGCACTTTGAGCATGCCCCGTAATAATGTGACAAATAACTCTATATGAATATGATCATCATTACATCGCCCACTCTGCCTCTTGGGTACCCATTCACTGCTGTGTGAACAGAGGCATATGGTGAGTGAAGCCCTTTACCCAATGTGATACAACACGTTTATCAACACATGTCTGTGTATCTCACCACTGCAACATTGACAGCTATGTATGTACATTATGTAACACTTGTGTCAATCTTGTATTAACAACGAAGGAGCGGGGAATGTTTTTTTGTTGAGGAGAAATATTGTGTTGTCATGTCGCAGTTGCCACTGGTGCGGGGGATATTGATGACTTTGTCTACGTGTTGATGACGTTTTCAAACATAACATCATTCTCATATTTTCATTTAGCTTTTGAATTGACAATGATTACACCTCTTTTTTAAACCTCACTGCTTCATTACAGACCATGCAAGAGAGGAAGGGGATGAAGGTATGTTAATTGAATCAAAGGGCAGTGCAGAACATGTGTATTCAGTTCATACACGTTTGAGTTGCATTCCATAAGCCGATTGATATGATAGTCTTTTGTCTGTTTTAGTACCAAGTCACATGCGGTCAGTGTGAGTCTGTATTGAAGAATTCAATAAAACAATAACAACATATGAGTGATTTGGCATCCTTTCATTGATCCTTCCTGTACTTGGAATGTATATTTGTTGATGACTTGAGTAATTTGTGACTAATCTTTAACCATTACAGATGATCTGCAGTCACAGGCTGGGACAGAGACTGAACAAAAACGTAAGAGGATTGTGTTGTACATTACCACCATCATTACCACGGAATTGTACGAACATGATTATCCAGTCTTGTGGATATGCAACAGTTCCGTGTCATCTGGGCTCCTCTGTGGCATATGTAGATGAAATAAAATGTTTAAAGAATATGTCGAGTGCATATTATTGTTATGTTAGTAACTCATGACTCTAACAGGAGATGTACATCTACACAAATCCTACTGTCTCTCAATGACTCTTATTTCTCCCACAGAACACATTAATTGCTTCTGGCAATAGGTTTCCTTTGTATGCAGAAATGTATGTTTGACAGCTTTTGCAATGTTATGATGGTGAATGGGTTCTGCATTTCCAGTATACTGGAGCCATGCAGCAGTTCTGCTCCTCATAGATCTGAGACAGAGACTGCAACACCTCTTCAGCAGCACTACAGTGTCCATGAAGCAGGCATGGAAATCTGTTGCAGATCGGATGAGTGAAAAGGGCTTTCACTTCACAGGACCTGAATGTGACAGGAAATTCCGCAGCATGAAGTCAAGGTATTTTAAATCATGCACTAGATGCAGCATTAGAGCTGAATTTCCAATGTCAATATATGCTCACTGAAGAGGCATACACTTGTTAATGTTGGGAACACAACAAATCTATTCTTATCCACATATTGAGTGAGTGAGTGAGTTAATATTTAACGTCACATCGGCAATATTTCAGCCATATCGTGACGAGAACATTTGACATTTAAAGAGAATATATATGCAGATATCATAAAAACCTGCCGACGAAGGACAGTAAAACAACTAGAATATCACAGATATACATGTAAAACTAGTAATTAAATCTAAAACATTTTAACTTTAGGGGACAGCACAATATAAAAATAGGCAATAGATCGCCAACAACTGAAGGTAGATCACCATACTAGGGACCATGGGGACTTACAGTACATTTGCTTCCTGCATGGACCCTAGCTGGATTTACACCATCCCTTCAGCCATTGGCAACAGAAGAGAAACCTAGCCATAAATTAAAAGTACACATATTCTACGATTAAAAACCTGGTACACTTAAATTGACTAAATGTTTTGGGACTTACGTACCCTCTCAGGAGGACAATCATTTTACGCTACTTCAACCCCCTTGAGGGTACAGCCACTAACAATCTCAGTTACTAATTTAAACTACCAATAATAAAATATATATCTATTTACAAATCAGTTAGCAAGTCTAATTTTTTTAAAAAGGCAATAATTAAATGAGAACTTATATGACTAAAAAGATCCTTCATAGTTTTTACTTTGAAATAAATATCCCTTGTGATGGAATATTCAACACAGTCAAGCAGGACATGCTTGACCGTGATTCTTTCATCACAAGGGATACAAAACGGAGGATCCTCACCTTTTAATAGGTACTCATGAGTATATCTAGTGTGGCCAATACGACATCGTCGTATGATGACCTCTTCAAATCTGGACTGACAACCCAAGTAGGTGTAACCAATATAGGGTTTTATTTCATGTAATTTATTGATACCTACTTCGGTGTCCCACTTCTTCTGCATCAGATCACGGATGTAGGTTCTAATGCTTGCTTTGTAATCAGAGTAAGGAATAAGAAGTGGTGTCACAGATTTGTTGAGTGCTGCCTTTGCAGCAAGATCGGCCATTGTATTCCCAGAAATACCAACGTGACTGGGTAACCAACAGAGGACGATCTCGCATTGGCCAGTTGCAAGATCATTATATAATTCTATAATTTCTATTAAAAGTGGATGTTTACAAGAAATATTTTTAATCGCCTGAAGGCAAGACAGAGAGTCAGAAAAGATTATGTATTGTTTATATTTAGGGTGTCTATTTATATATTTGAGAGCTGTAAGGATTGCGTTTGCTTCAGCTGTGAAAATTGAACTGTCATTGGGTAATCTGGAAGATATTGTTCTGGACCCAATGACAGTGGCACAAGCAACCGCGCCACCATCCTTGGACCCATCTGGAAATAAGGATTTATATGTATTATAGTTATTCTTTAATTGATTATATTCTTGTTTATATTGTAAGTCATTAGTTTCTGATTTTTTAAATTTAGTGAGTGTTAGGTCGACTTGTGGCCTAACCAATTGCCAAGGAGGAGAAGAAAGAAGACGGGAAGGAGATATATTCTCCAACTCAATGCCAGCAGCAGAAATATATTGTTGGATTCTTATCCCAAGAGGTGGGACAAGTGAAGGTTTTTTATTATACAAGTCCTCATAAAGAGGATTAAAAACGCAAGTGTGAGCAGGATTGGATTCATTAGAATATAACTTTGTGATATATTGTAGGGACAATTTGATACGGCGGAGTTTTAAAGATGGCTCATCGGCCTCAACGTAGAGACTGTCAATGGGAGAGGTTCTGAAAGACCCAAGACAAAGTCTTAGACCCTGGTGATGGATAGAATCAAGTAGTTTGAGGTTGCTTTTACAGGCCCCACCATATACGATAGAGCCGTAATCAAGCTTCGAGCGGACAAGTGATCTGTAAAGGTGTAGGAGCGTAGCTTGATCCCCTCCCCACCTTGAATTAGACACGACTTTCAATAAATCGAGTGCCTTCAGGCATTTAGTTTTCAGGGATTTGATATGCGGAAGAAAAGTTAAATGGGAGTCGAAAATGAGACCTAAGAACTTGGCCTCTTTGACAACCTTGATGGGAGTGCCATTTAAAACAGTTCTGGGTCTTTATGTGGTTTATATTTACGGCAGAAATGTATGCAATTAGTTTTGATTTAGAAAATTTAAAGCCGTTTTCAAGACACCATTTATTTATTTTGTTTTAAACACAACTGTAGTTGCCGTTCAATGGTATGCATATTCTTACCGCGACAAGAAATATTAAAATCATCCACAAAAAGTGATCCATCAATTGAATCATTTAAAACCTTGGATAAACTGTTAATCTTGATACTAAATAAAGTGACAGACAAAATACTGCCTTGAGGGACACCCTGATCCTGATTATAATGGTTAGACAGGGTTGAACCCACTCGGACTTGAAATTGACTGTCTTTTAAAAACTGTGAAATAAAAAGAGGTAAACGACCCCTTAAACCAAAATCATGTAAATCCTTTAAAATGCCATGCTTCCAGGTGGTATCGTACGCTTTCTCGAGATCAAAGAATATCGATACAGCATGTTGTTTATTTACTATTGCATTTTTGACAAAGGATTCTAAACGTACCAAATGATCAATGGTACTACGATTTTTCCTAAAACCACATTGAATATTTGTAATGAGGTTATTGGTTTCAAGATACCATGTTAATCGATTGTTTACCATTCGTTCCATGGTTTTACAGACACAACTCGTTAAAGAGATTGGTCTGTAATTAGACGGATCAGTATGATCCTTGCCAGGTTTTGGAATGGGGACTACAATGGCATTACGCCAGGAAGTTGGGAAATTCCCTGTAGTCCATATCATATCAAATATATTGAGCAGTGTTTCCAAACACGATTCGGGCAAATGCTTTAGGAGCTGATAGTGGACATCATCAGCCCCTGTAGTTGTATCATGAGCTTGCTCAAGAGCGGTATGTAGCTCATGGAGTGAAAATAATTCATTATAATCTTCACCATTGTCGGAGTTAAAATTGATTCTTTTCTTCTCCTGTTGTTTCTGGTGTTTTTGAAACTCAGGGACATAATTTGATGATGAAGAATGTTTGGCAAGCGTTTCGCCAAGTTTATTTGCTATGTCAGTTTTATGAGTTAAGAGTCTATCGCCATCCTTCAGATGGTGCACAGTAGATTTAGAACCTTTGCCCTTTATTCTTTGGACCATGTTCCACACATTGGACATAGGTGTACGTGAATTTATTTTGGAAACATAGTTCCTCCAAGACTGACGCTTATTCTGTTTAAATGCGCGTCGAGCCTTGGCATTTAAAATTTTAACTTTGTCTAAATTATGGACAGTAGGATGTTTGCGAAAAAACTTTTCCGCTTTCTTCCTACTTTTTCTGGCCTGTTTACACTCATTAGTAAACCATGGTTTACGAATATGTGGAATTGCAGAGGACTTGGGGATAGTGTGGTCAGCAATGTCATTGAGCATATCGGAAAACAGCTGTATAGGATCTTCAATGTTCTGAAATAGGTCATACTTCAAGCGTTCAACACACAGAGTCTCATACAATGACCAATCAGCCCTGGCGAAGTTCCTTCTTGATAAAGGTGGATCATCACCAGGGTTAATTGTTTTGAGAATGGTTGGGAAATGATCACTCCCACACAGGTCATCATGGACCATCCATTCAAATTCATTATATAACGTTGAGTCGGTGAGTGACAGATCCAGGGAAGAATATGTTCCCGTAGCTGGATGTAGGTAAGTGGCTGAGTCGTCATTGAAAATACATAAATTGTTATCGGAAATTAATTCCTCAAGGATTTTACCTTTAGTATTAATGTGGGCACTTCCCCAAAGCGGGTTGTGTCCGTTAAGATTGCCCATGATGAGGCATGGCTTCGGAAGTTGATCATACAGGTTTTGAAGATCTGATTGTTGAATAGTAGAAGAAGGGGGGATATACAAACTGCACAGTGTTAAGGCAATGCTCAAAGTCAGACGAACAGCGACAGCCTGGAGATTGGTATGAAGGGAAACAGGGCTATGGATAATACCCTGCCGTACCAAAATTGAAGCACCTCCAGTTGCTCTTTCTCCTTGAGGAGAGAAACAGTGATAATCAATATATTGTCGTAAATTAAAAGTGTCTGTAGACTTTATATATGTCTCCTGAAGACATAATGCTGCCGGTCGAAAATCCTGTATCAGTAAGTGTATCTCATTGAAATTATTTTTCAGACCTCTACAATTCCACTGAATTAAAGAGTTATAACTCATGTTGATGGTGGCAGTACTGGGGATCTACTTTTCCAGTCCGAGGCGACTTGCTTCTGTCGCGTGCACGCGGATGAGGGAGATATCCATATCTTCCAGTATCTCATATGTATTATGAACCTCAAGAGAGGAAACATGAGAAGATTCAACATTCTGGAGTGCTCTGATCTTTTTAGTCTCTTTTTTTTTCTTTGGCAGTTAACTTTACTGTGTCAGGCTCAGTTTCTGGTTCAGTCTGAGACGAAGATGTAGAAACTGACTGATTTCTCTGGGGGGAGACATCAAGGATAACCTGTTTATCCTTGACCCACGAGTTGTCAGTCTGGCACGATATTGAAGAAGTAACAATTCTAGGGGTGGAGTTGAGGAAGAAATTGCTGCCGAGTAAGTTTTAACTGAAGAAGACGGAGCTGCTGTAGATTGGACAAGTAATTTGGCTTCTGAGTATGTGATGTTTTTGGTATGCTTTATTTTCAAGATTTTTGACTCATATTCAAAAGTTGGACAAGACCTTTGCAGTTAGCACATTTCAAATCATGTGTGCACTCGGAGCTGTCATGTGCTCCACTGCAACGGCAACATACTGCCTCCTTGCCACGACAGAACTTGGCCCCATGACCAAACTTTTGACATTTGAAGCATCGAAGTAGATGTGGTACATAAACATCCACGCCGATATTGAAGTATCCTGCTTTGATACATTTTGGTATAACTGGGAAAGAAAAGGTAAATAGATAAGTATGCGTTTTCACAATATTGCCATCTTGAGTTTTCCTTGTGAAACGTTTGACCTGTGTTACTCCTTGGTTTTTCAGTTCTGCAGCTATCTCTTCCTCGCTCATGTCAGTCAGACAACGAACTAGATCCCTTACAATGCCTCTGCTCGAGTTCAGTGTCTTGTGCACTGAAACAACAACCTGTGTATTAACAAACTGCTGTAAACCAAGCAGATTGACAGATTGCTGCCTCCTTACACATTCCACTAAAATGGAACCGTTTCGAAGGCGTGTTACATTTTTCACTTCTCCGCAGGCACTTTGAATGCCTTTGGAGATAGTAAATGGATTTAATTTCAATGGGTTTCCATCCGAAGATGATATCACAATGAACCGAGGCCAAGCATCTGTAATGTCAGAAGGAACATCTTCATCGGATGAAGAAGAGTCTACATGACGACGTTTATTTGTCTTGCTAGAACCAGAAGAATTTGTTTGAGACATGGTGTGGTAATATAATTCAGCATCCCTGCTCCCCACCCGCCACGGAGTGTCAACAAGGACGATGTCGCAGTGGAAGCCAGCTTGCAACAACAGGGATACAGAGATGTTATACTCCAGCAAATATAGACGTGAAAAGCTATGAGATCTAAAAGAATATGTGTCAGGCTGGTTCGGCCCATAACACTATTCCCAAGAAATATAGATTTCAGAGGTCTTTATAGCCAGATTGGCCCATGAGCCACCGCCTTCTGGCATGGGACTCTAGGCAGTGTAATATTTCAACAATTTGTTCAATAGAATTCGGAAAAGCCAAACCACATAATCACAGAAAAATGTGCAAAACTCCTTACCATGCACAGGGCACGGCGTGACCAGCCGATTGGTAGAACCGGGCCAGTTCTACCACCCGTCTAGGTGAAGTAAGGGGCAAAGTGGTGTGTTGGGCAACAGGAACACCTGGTCCTGGTTCCAGTGCCCTCAACCACCAGCCTCCCGTCCTCCACCGACACAGGGGCGCAACCCACGGCAAACAGGTTGGTGGACCAAATATCCCCCCGGGTCCACTACAGGGGGTTGAATGGCTCTTAGCGTGACCCAGCACCCACCACGAGGAGGTGGCCCTTCACGGGTGCCTCCACATATTGAGACATCCGACATGATGGATCTATGAAAATACAGTAACAACAAAACAGAACGGGATGATGCTTTCATCTGTTCAATGCCATGTTGTTAGCACACTACATGCTTCACTTACATACAATTGGAAGCGTATACTGACTACGACTCATCCAAATGCACTTTTCTCATTGTTGGTTGATTTCTATCACCATCAAGAATATTGACTTATCAGAGATTGACACAATAGAACGGAACTGGACTAATTATGAGCTTGCATTTGCCATTCATTTTGATATTCCTCTCACATTAATGACATAATTTTAATGTCCAGACACCGGACCATTGTGGGGCGCAATAAGACAACTGGGAGTGGCCGATCAACATGGCGCTATTTCTCACTAATGGACCATCTCACACAGGGCGACCCTGCAGTGGAGCCACTTGCTCCTGTTGGTAGCTTGCCCACCACACATACACAGGAGAGGAGTAGTGTGGATGGGGAAACAGTGGCAGAAGAACCCCCAGCTACTGCAGCTCCTAGACGGAGGAGATCCTCATCCGGTGACAGGATGGAGTCAGCAATCACTGCTCTGAGGAGAGACCTCCTCACCATGCATCAGGAGAGGATGGAGCTAGAGACTAGGAGGGTGGTGGCGTTGGAGAGTATTGCGCAGTTCTTGAAAGAAAAACATAAATAAAGTCATCATCATTGCACATGTACCTTGTTCAGTCATTCTTTTATTCATTTTGACATTTCAAGAAATCAGTACTCGTCATGCATGGACATTCAGTGGCCATCGTTATGTATTTCACAAATGTTTTTATAAATGTACATGTGTCTTTTCCATCTGCTGTGGACATTATCAGTCTATGACAGCAGTTGTGTTATCTGTTGTCTTTTGTTCACACCCGACTGGTGCTCACTGGGTGAAGTTCCTGTTGTGCCATCAGTGTCCGTCCCATCCACATCAATGTCCTCATCCACAAATGACTCCCTGTTGATTACAAAGTTATGCAGGACACAGCATGTCACAATGACTAATGGGATTTCTCGGACGTTCCTCATGTCCAAATATTTCAGTTTGCGAAATCTGCCCTTCAGTAGTCCGAAACACCATTCGATATCGACTCTTGTTGAGCTGTGAACTGAATTGTACCTCTTCTCGTCGGCAGTCAGGTGGCCGTTGTCCCTATACGGCACAAGCAAATAAGTTGACAAGGCATATGCAGAATCACCAAGAAGGTGATACTCCTCGGGTAATGGTTCATTCGCCAATAAATTTGCTATTGGAGAGTTTTTGAACACACGAGAGTCGTGTACAGATCCAGGATATGCAGCAAATACATCCAAAAATTTGAGTTTGTTGTCACACACCCCTGTAAATGAAATGCGGGAAATCCTTTTCTGCATATGTAGGAGTCTCTGAAATCACGAGGTCCTGGAATGGGAATGTATGTTCCATCAAGACAACCAATGGCTCCAGGAAATCCATATTTTACAGCATTCTGTTCAGCAATGGCTCTATATTCCTCTTTCCGAGGCCATGTAATTTGCCTGGGTAGAATATCTTCACTGGTCATTGTCCTACAGAGGTTCATCAGGTAGTACCGTAAAGAACCCTTGCTCATGCCAATACGATCCACGACACTTCGGAAGGTCTCTTGATTGCTGACATACCAGAGGCAAGCCAGCGTTCTCCTCTCCAGACTGATGGTTTTGACTTCAGTGTGCGGTCCAATGAGTTCCAGCAAGTCCTGAGCACAGAAAAATTATTTCATAGTAACAACATGTTGTTTTACATGAAGCGCATAATTAAATTTATGTATCATGCTTTCGAACACTGTCACAGACAGCATGTGTTTGTTCAAATTTCTTTGCAAGCAATGACACAAATGCAGGGATGTGGATTATCGGTACTTGGCTCAAATGGTTCATATTGTGTATCATTATCGTACATATTTCATCAATGTCGACATGAACATTGACCTCAAACATATCGATATCAATTTGTATCATGCAATGAACAGACATTTCCTCACATGAATACATTTTGTCAATCGTGGCAACAGTTGCCGCAAACAAAACAAAAAACATGATTTCGTATTAAGATTTGCGGCCCTCACACACAGCAGCCCATTCAGATCGATTTGTTATCAGGGACACACTGGAGCTCACAGGCATGCATGTATTCAGTCAGTAACTTATTTACCTGAAAGGATGCTCTCGTCATCCTGAAGTGGGCTCGAAACAGAGGATCGCTGTAACGGGGCACCGTTTCTTCTACGTAATTTTCAATACGGTTGGTTCCAAGGAGCTTCTCATGTCTCATCACAGCGTTGTTTTCCCAAATGGTTAATGCAGCAGACACAGCATTATCACAATATGATGTATCCATCGGTTCAGATAGTTCGCTTATCGCTACTTCCAACACACACTCTTCTTCCAGATGCGCCGCCATTTTGTTTGTTGTCACCGAGCGCTCGTGTCCGTTCAGGGCCTATGCGAGCGTTCGCGGGAGGCAATCGTGCGGGCGCTCGCGGTTCTGAACACGCCTCAGATTGCGCCGTTGTGTACTGACGCTAGGCGAGGGTAATTTGCGGGTTTTATGCGCTTTCTGGACGGGTTTATTATCCCGATCGGGGTGTTAGTTCCCGAACGGGTTCAAGTACCCGTTCGGGGGTTGTACCGAACCTGCTGACTGAAAGCTTATTAAAAGGTGGACTTTATTGGCATTTTGGACGTATGTACAACGTATGAATATATTGTTACCTCTGTTAACTTGCGGAAGAAAGAATATAGGGGAACGGAAGGACCTCTTTCCTTGACTTTAAATTTGATCACGAACAGTCACTACCCCGGCAATCAATTCGTGTACAGTCTGTCAAAACTTTCCAATCCACATCGGTATCACATCATCACAGGCCATCCCACCTGTGTACAGTCTGTCCAAGTATTATAACCCGGCTTAGGCCGCTTTACCATCAGCTTGTCGGCCGTCGTAAGTCGTAGCGACGGTAGTGCACGGACTTCACGTGGTTGAAACTGACACGGTACACTCCGCGAGACGTCAGGACTTCCCTTCACAAATCACTAAGGTGATCGTAAGTCACTTAGGCAGCCTACAAAACTCGGGTCCGTAGGGATCAATGGAAGGGGTAAACTAGATAATCAGACGATTATCATATTATTGCCTTTTGTGTTTAATTTAAATTTATGTAATTTCATTTTTACTGACGGCTGCAGATAATTATGTTTTGAAATAACTGAACAATATAAGTAAAGTCTGTTTTACTTTTTTATAACCAGTTTTTTTCGCATGGGGTTAAAGTGAATGCGATTAGTAAATTAGATACATATGTAAGTAGAGTCTAGTGCTAAGACTACCGCTTAGTCTCAGAATGTATATACTTTTGATACTAACAAATAAACCCATTTAATTTGAAAAGGAGCCCCAGTCAGATGGGAAATACACAACAGGATCAAACCTAGACTTGCTTCGTTTAGAGCTTTAGCATTACAGGGAGGGCTATAATATGGTTCAGGGACTGTGAGACAGATTAGATTAAGTCGATCTAGAACATACGTTGAAAGTTAGGGGTTATTTGTAAACATCTAATGAAAGCGAATAGCTTCAAAATTAACAGTTGATGCAGACTACAACAACATATAACGCCTCGAGAAGCACGATGATTATATAAGACTGACAAACAAATATCGTTCAATGAGCGTTTTTTTGTTTTTAGCAAACACCAGACTAGTTGGGAGCTCTATACATTGCTGGGAAAATAAAGACATTTGCATCTGTAAGGAGCTCGTGGGAATGTGGCTTTGGCCAATAGAAGGTCAGTTGCTATCTATTGTAAACCAGTCATATTGTTCGTCTTACAGTAGGACAAGTTTCAAACATTGTTAACAACATGACGATTGTTTGAGGTTTTTTCTGTGTCAGTTTTGTGGATATTTCCTCTGACCAAGAAAACAATTGTCACTTGTCACGTGGTGAGTAGCGTCATATAGTTATCGTACGGTGTAGTGTGTCAAAATTCCCGCCGAGCTGAACCTTTGATCCCATTAATCGCCATGAAACCGATTGACAGTGCGCCAAAAATATAACGTTAATGTTAAACAATGTGAGTTAAGGTTAGTAGAGGTAGCTTCATGAAAGGGCCCCCAGGACTGTAACATCTGTGCTCCTGACGTACACGGATGCATGTGCCCGCTTTCTCTCTATCAGTAATACTCTGACACTGAAATTAAGGTTTTTGAAGCTCTTTGAAAATGACGCTTGTAGACGAGTGAGTTAAAGTTTATAGTCAAAGCGGCAGTATTTCAGCCATATCGTGACGTACGACGGCTATAAATTCATGACAAATGCGCCAACTTAAACAAACGGTCGACAAAGGACAATAAAACCAACTAGGATATCACAGTAATAGGAAATAAAACTAGCGTATATCTCTAAAATAGGATTTCAAATTAGGACAATACAATATCAAATAAGGCTGAGGATCGCCAACAACTGAAGGTAGATCACCACTCTAGGGACCCTTGCTTGTAGATAAATATATCTTGTACATTTGAGATCTTTTTAAGTAAATGTTTTCACGATCTCTCTTGGGTCTTCTACTGGTATTTCTGGTATTCCAGGAAATAAATAGAGATTACTAAACGAGGGTCTGTCAAAACCATTTATCTTACCACGAGTTGTTTTTAAAACGTATTTCACGAGCGAAAGCGAGTTACATACGTTTCGAAACAACAAGTTGTAAGATAAATGGTATCTCACAGACACGAGTACAGTAATCTGTTTCTTACACACCATAAAATCGCACCATTTTATGGTCGAATAGATTCAAATTTCATATTTTCTCATCGTAGTTGAGCAATAATACACAACACAACGTTTATGAATGAGTGACGTCACTTGGCTTCCTAATCACTACTCACCCCCATGGTGACCCTCCACAAAAAGGTTTCAGCCACCTCTTCGCATCATTAAGGCAATAGTGACAATGAAAACTAGATAAACACAGAAAGTTAATTAAACTCTCTAAAACGATGATGTTACCATGCAAATGTGGATGATTTATATTCTTGCAAGCAAAAAATATTTGAGCGTGTGACGTCATCGTTATCGCTTGGTGGTTGTCGTCATCGGAAGATTGAGTGTGAGCAATTAGGTGCGACCAGTGTGCTTGAATGTGACATTGCTGAGGTTACGTTCACTATCAATGGGGGACTACTCATCTTCGCCACATCCTTCTCGCTTTCCCGAGCCAGAAACTGCCACTTGGAATGTAACGGAATTTACGGAGTTGTCAGAAATGTGAGTTGATTACATCCTGTATGTTATCAAGACATAAACTTTGCATTATCATGCGTCGGAGGAATATCTTGAGCAATGACTTTTGTGTAGATCAACCGTTCCTGTACATGTTCGATTGAATAGAAAGGACGTGTGCCGCCATTTGCACTCGTGAAGCCTAGCAAAACGTTCCATGTTGATACATTGTTTCAACGAGTGTGTTTTTGTTCTGTTTGTCATGAGTGCATTTGAATCACATAGTAGCTCGGCGTTGGAAGTGGGTCTTCATCATACTGTATCAGTGAAAAATGTCACCTTCATCAATGCATCAGAGAAACATTCGATCTCACAATGGACAGGCACTGACGTTATCGTGTCAGGTATTTTTGCAAGACGATACATGACACTTGCGCATCTCTCCAGTAAAAGTACCAATGTTGTACATTTTGAATATTCGAATAGAATCCTGGTCTTAATTTCTAACGGCGATTTTCACATAATTGTTTACAAAGGTATTGCTGATTGTTCGAGCCATTTTGAATTCATGGCTGGAAATCTAAAGTGTTGATAAAAGGAATTAGAAAAATTATAGATTCGTGTTATATTTATTCTAATTGTGTTTCATTGTATACATACCTGTTTATGTTACAGTTGTGAAAATAACAGGTAGGTGTAAAGGGGTAATTTTTTGCACGAGTAACAGGTTTCAGTTCGATTGAAGCCCAAGTAACTTATCAATGAATTTTAATCAGGAAAGTAGTCCGTCATAACCTGACCCTAGGTCATCACCATCTCCTTTCTGACGAGAGTTTCTTGCGATAGTGATTTTGATCCTTTGGGCTCTTCCGATGATTACTCGGCAGATTCTGAATCTACAGAAATATCTGCTGATGATTCAATGCATCGTCTCATTCAGAAGACCAATAATTGTATGTTTGATAAGACGGAGGAACATGATCGAAATCCTTCCTGGATCGAGTCCTAGTCCTCAATGAAATATCATCTATGGTCGAATTTAAAGGGTAATCAATACTGGCAACGTTGTCAATGGAGAAGACATATTCACAAAGTATATTACAGGAAACATGGTGGACACCATTGTAACATTGACTAACATTCAAGGAATGAAAGCAATGGCAGACAAGGGGACAGGCGATTCAGCCTGAAAAGATACAGACAAGACAGAATTGTTGGCACTCATCAGAATGCTATTGACATGTGGACATATGGAACAAAACATGGTGGACACTAATGTTTTATGGGATAAACAGTTTGCAGTTCCTATCACTGGAAAAAAGTCCACATTTACAAGCTTGGAAATGTCTGGGAAAGATGATGTTTCCAAGACATTTCCAATTTTGGAAAGATGAGATTTCAAAACATTTACAAGTTTGGAAATGTCCACAAGGGGAGATAACTGGTGGGTGATGGTAAATGATTTTTCTCTGCATGCCCAAGGACCCAATCCCTTGTTAATTGATGAGTGAGTCAGGGTAGTTTAGACAGCCTCTGGAAGGAAAACCAAGTTGCAAGTTTTTATGCCTCCTAAAGAAGACTCTAGAAGTAAGTTAAATCTTTGATGGGCATTTAGAAGTGGAATGCATACAAAAAGCAAGATTTATGGATGACAACTGCTTTACTGTGACTTGATTTTCACCTGATGAAGGAGCAAGCATATGCTCCGAAATGTCGTGTTATTCACAATAAAGAAGTTGACATCCATAAATCTTGTTTTCTTACTAAAAAGGTAAGTTATTAAAATCTGCTGAGCTTAGGTTTGTTAATCATGTCGTGATGTGATTATCTTTCTGACACACCTTAGAGATTCGTTAACAGTGTGGTATGCACAGGCGGTGAAAGTTGTATATTGTATTGAATTTGGTTGGTTGCATATTGTTTTGTGTTATGCTGTCAGTTTGTATGTATGTGTGAATGAGGAACCTCACATATTATGACAGACTAAACTTAACATTATTCCATGGTCAATGTCGCAATGTTAGTGAAATGGTAGTATATTGAAGTTTGTTTCACATTTTTGATAATTTTTGATTTTTTGCAGATAAAATTATTAAAAAATGAACGAATAATGCCATGCTTCTATCAGCATAAGGGAAGATAATTTATATAGTGATTCTTATCAAATTAGATATTTCTTTATCGTCCGGATAGAATTCACAAATTACGGATGTTTGTTTTGGTTGTTGTTTTTTTGTGTGTGGGGTGGGGGTGGGGTGTGGTGTGGTGTGTGGTGTGGTGTGTGTAGCATCTAACTTGACAGGCATAAACAATCAGGCCGTCTGTAACCATAATGACTATATTGGTTGGAACACTTGAGGAACAAAAATAATTTCAAAGGAACTGGAACAGTAACATTTCTCATGTTATCATATGAGCTTCAAAACATTGAATAAAATAAATGCTGTATGATTAAATGGATCAGAGAACATTATATTGGCATAAATGACGTGTTAATGACACATGTAATTTAAAAAAATATATAATCACTATGTTAGTTAACTCATGACCAGACACGTCAAACTGGTACCGATATATTTATATCTAATATATAAAATTTCAGTATTTCTTAGTACCTGAAATAGAAAACATGAATTTGGAATGAGATGTTTTAATCTGAGATCAATCTGTTAGGTAGCAGTTTTCTAAAGTAGAACTTTAATCAACTTCAAGAGATTGGTCATTCGCAAACAGAAGCAAATCTCACTTATACTGCAGTAAACAGTATAGAAATACATAACGAAACATACCACTTACGTGATAATAACTCCCTGTTTATTGCATAGAGCGGCATTTTGATGTACATCGTTCAGGATAAGCAAGCTGCTTGATTGATTACATCACTTGGACAATGGAGTGGATTTTGCCTTGTTGATCTTACTCTCCTGTTGGCGCCAACGATGTGCTACTTGCTGAATTACCTGTTGTTGTTAATTTGCTTCTTGTCAATATGCATATATACTTCTATTCACCTGGTTGTATTAACTTTTATCTTGATAACGGCGTGAGAATATACATGGAAACTCCTCTCTATCGACCTTTGGTCCAAACGGATGAGTTAAGAAGAAAGGTCGATGTCCAGTCCGTTAGCAATTAACATTGGATTATAGAGACAATGATGGGCCTACGTGTTGATAGAAGAGGATATTCCGGATTCTACCATGACATCAGTAAACACTGGATTGTGATTGGTTAATTAAAGTCATTCAGAGGTATATAATCACGTTATACAGGTCTCTGTTTTCCGTGCGCAATCATACATGGTTTACGGTAATGCACTATTTTTGTCTGCCCACTAACATGGCGGACACCAAACAACCTACCGATGCATCGATAAATTACGGCGATTTTACTGTCGGAAATTACACATATGTCTTTAAAGATGGATTTAGCGATGACGGGCTCGACTCACTACTTGCGTAAATCACAGCAATAGGTGTTTATACATACAAAAGTACTTCGAAAGCATGGAAACAAATATTCAGTCGAACAAGATCCAAACATCGTCTGCTTTCAGAATAAAAATTCAGCAAAAAACAAATATGTTTACGTTGATTCTATGTTATGTCAGAATAGATCCAGCAATAGACTGCTACATATATAATTTCCCCGTGTTAAATTTATTATCAGCTTTCGTCAACGATATCGCCACTGATCTTGATCCGGTAACGGAGGATGCATTAACATCGAACGCCGAAGAAATTTTAATGCCTTCCATCGACATAAATAAACAGTTGGGTTATCAATTCAAACAAAATGATAATTTTGAAATTTGTACTGTTTCAAATTTAGCGGTAGTAAAACACAATTACAGTATCTGCAAACCGTTCTGTTTAGCCCAACATATTTTTTTTTTCTAAAAGTATAATATCATTGAAAAGTTATTTAGCTTAGTCATGATCCTCTTATCCATTACACTGCTTGATCTAAAGTAGTCTATTAAAGTATAATAAATTACCTTACCGTGTTTATGCCAGAGGTACACCCTCATGTCCTGATCCATCCTTTCGGAAATATCACCACAAATCTGTCTCTTTGTTAACAGACTCGCGAACATGCCAGCGAATCCGATTCAATTTGAATTCACTACACTTTGAAGCCACTAGGTCACAAAACACTTTCCAAAATGTAGAAAATAATATCCGAAGAATCGAATTTGAGCACAAAGTACACACATGAGTGTGTAAGAGTCATCACAGCTGTCGCACGCAGATGTAGAGGTGCGTGAAATCGTCAAGTTGACAGGGCGCAAAATTCAACAGTATCTAAATTCGGTACAATACGGACTCCTCGTTACAGCAAAAGCGCCTCCACTCTTAAATTGTGTACCAGTACCAGTAATTAGATATCAAAGACTATCTCAGTCATACAATCAGGTTAACCTTGCGCAAACTGTCAGAGGCTCTCCTGTCGCATCTTTCCAAATTTGCACGTAAATGTAAACAATGACTTCCGAGAAAAGGTCAAGGCCATGAGGTTGCTGCCATTATTCTGGTGGGGTAAGGGTCTACTGTGGAATTTTCAAATGTGAACCAAGCTTTTTTAAACATATTTGATATATGTTTTCCAACTTATCAGTTAATGATTGGTGATTGATGCATTGAAAAAAACAAAACGTGATTTGTTATTACTGAATCTGGAGTTTGTTAGTCATTGACGGTTTGCCACCAATCACCCCGTTTCGGGCGATGCCACTTGAGATTGGAATGCGAGGCCGCTTCACGTATTGACTCGTAACCAAAGAAAGAGCTCCACCTGAAATTGTTCATAAAATTGTCATGGTAGAATGGAGATAAACCTACTGTGTTGGAAAATCAGAGGTATATAACGAAATTATAATAGCTCTAAATTGTTCATTTAAAACCTCACGCTACGCGTTCGGCTTTAAATTAAATTTAGAGCTATTATAATTTCGTTATATACCTCTGATTTTCCCACACAGTAGGTTTATCTCCTAATTATGCGGATGAGAGCACACCTAATGAGAAAACGAGCCAAATATATGTTATAAAGATAGTGTGTTATTTCAGTCTCTGTGCACTTAGCATATATACACTGAAATATAAAACACATAAAATACATAGAAGGCGTAAGCCACGAGTGGTAACGGGAGACTATATGGACATGTTATTTAATCATGTTACAACATGCTACATTTTACAGGAATTATAAATAGTTATATTACATCATATCATGAAATGTTATAAAATATTACAAAATTTTAATTATAAATATATTAAAGATGTGAAAGAAGAGACGCTGAATCAGCAAACTGTCTAACATTCAACATTCCATTTTGAAACTGGTGTCTCAGTTCTTGAAGACGACGTTCCTGGTATCGGTATTTCTTCTTCGTGGGTTGTCTTTGGCCTTCGTGCATATTGCACCAACGAGGTGTAGGAATAAACTTGTGTTCAAATTGAGCATTAGCCATTTCGAAATCGAACGTACACTTTCATGCTTCTTCTGGTCATATACTAGGCACATAAAGAAACTGTGCATTGTCAAAATATTATCCCAGTTGATAAGTACGATAGGCACCCATGAAGGGCCACCTCCTCGTGGTGGGTGCTGGGTCACGCCAAGCGCCCTTCAACCCCCCGTTGTGGACCCAGGGGGATATTAGGTCCACCAACCCGTTTGCCGTGGGTTGCGCCCCTGTGTCGGTGGAGGACGGGATTCTGGTGGTTGAGGGCAATAGGATCCTGGAACCGTGTTCCTGTTGCCCAACACACCACTTCGACCCTTACTTCACCTAGACGGGTGGTAGAATGGGCCCGGTTCTACCAATCGGCTGGTCATGCCAAGCCCTGTGCATGAATTGTATGCATATCATTATTTGATTCTATAATATGTTTTGATTGGTCTTGGCCAACGTATTTACGTTGTCAAAATGAAATCTGCCTAGAGTCTCATGCCAGAAGGCGGTGGCTCATGGGCCAATTTGGTAATGTTGTCCTCCGAAATCTGCATGTTTCCAATTTCTTGTTTTGGGCGAACCAACCAAACATTTACTTTGGTAAACTAACGCAGCTTTTCGCGTCATATTTGCTGAAGTATACCATCCCTGTATCCCCGGTGTTTGCATGTTGGAGATCCGATGCTATTAAACACCGCTCTTTTGGCACTCCATGGTGGGTGGGGAGCAGGGATGCTGAATCACATTACTTTCACTATGGCTCAACAAAACCCTGGTTCAAATAGATCCAAACGTAGACATGTAGAAACTGATGAAACTGGTCACAATGTAAATGTCTGTCCTGTACTTGATTCATGGGCTCGATTTGTTGTTATCGAGGCAGCAGATAAACAACCAATTAAACTTAATCCATTCGCGATTTCAAAAGCTGTTTCAGGAATTTGTGGCGAAGTGAAGAACGTGACACGTCTTCGAAGTGGATCACTGCTTATTGAGTGTTCAAGGAGACAACAATCTGAGAACTTGTTATCACTTAAAACATTTGCGAACATTGAGGTTGCTGTGTCTATGCACAAAACCTTGAATTCTTGCCGTGGCATTGTTCGCGACAGAGCACGTTGCCTGTCCGATATGTCTGAGGAGGAAATCGCGACTGAACTGAAAAACCAAGGTGTGACCACAGTCAAACGTTTTACTATGAAAACACGAGACGGTGACATAGTTCCGTCTAGTACGTATCTATTCACATTTTCATTGTCGGTCCTGCCGAAATCAATAAAAGCTGGTTATGTGAACATCGGGTGGAGGTGTATGTCCCCAATCCACTCCGATGTTTTAAATGTCAGAGATTTGGACATGGCTCCAAATTTTGCAATAGATCTGCTGTGTGTCACCGCTGTGGAGACGGACACGAGAACACTGAATGCTCAGCTGAAATACAGTGTGCAAACTGTAAAGGTCAACATGTAGCTTCCTCAAGGTTATGTCCTGTGTGGCAAAACCAGTCAAAAATACTAAAGTTAAAACACGAGAAAAACATTTCGTTTCAGGAAGCAAAGAAACTTGTAGAAAATCAGATTCAAATACTGCCTCTAAATAGATCATATTCTGCAGTTGTAGCCCATACCGCTTCTCCTTGCACATCTGTTTCTGTTCAGACTGATCTGTCATGGATCAACTCAAATCAGCCTATCAGGTTAACTTATGTCAGTGATTCCGACACGTTGTCAACTCAAACTGTGAATCATTCTCAAATTGATGACGATGTACCTGATGCCCCCAGTATATCAGTCACAGCTGAACCAGTTGTACCACCTTTGACCAGAAATGAAAAGAAAAAAAATAGAAAACAGGCAAACAAAAAAACCTTCATCTTCAGAGATAGTCGTCCATAACTCCTTTGAAGCTCTTGATATGGACATAACCCCTCCGTCACAGAGCGGTAGGAATCCGCCCTCACGACGAGACCGTTCACCGATTGAGCCACCATGAATCAATCGTCCAACATAATCCAATGGAACTGTAGAGGATTTAGGAATAACTTTAACGATTTACAGATTTTAATACAGGATTTTACACCATCAGCGATGTGTCTACAAGAAACATATCTTCGAGACACAGATAAATGTGATATCAGAAAATACAATTTGTATAATCACTTTTCTCCTCCAGGTGCAAAAGTCACTGGAGGTTCCTCCATCTTGGTAAGACAGGATGTCCTACATAGTGTTGTTCCGCTTACTACCAACCTTCAGGCTGTTGCAGTTCGGCTAACATTTCACATTGCCTTAACACTCTGCTCTTTGTATATCCCACCCTCCTCGACTTTACAGCAGACAGATCTACAAGCTTTATATGATCAGCTGCCCAAACCTTGTGTCATCATGGGTGATTTAAACGGGCATAACCCTCTATGGGGAAGTACAAATATAAATAATAAAGGCAAAGTTATTGAAGATTTTGTTTCTGATAATAGTTTGTGTATTTGTAATGATGATTCAAGCACCTATTTACATCCTGCTACAGGAACTTATTCCACTCTTGATTTGTCACTCGCTGATTCAAATATTTACAACGAATTTGAATGGTCCGTTCATGATGACCTTTGTGGAAGTGATCACTTCCCAACTGTCCTACAAACTATAAAACCGGATGACGAACCATCTTTATCACGATGGAATTTTACGAAGGCAAATTGGTCTTTGTATGAAACATTGTGTATGGATAAATTAATACCGGACAATTTTAATAATGTATCAGATCCTATAGAGTTGTTTTCAGCTCTGTTGAATGAAATTGCTGACCAGTCAATTCCTAAGTCCTCTGCAACTCCTCATATTCGTAAGCCATGGTTTAACAATGACTGTAAACAAGCAAGGAAGAAAGCAGAAAAGTATTTCCGCAGACATCCTACAGTTCATAACTTCAATAATGTTAAAATTACAAATGCCAAGGCGCGACGTGCTTATAAACAAAACAAGCGCCAGTCTTGGAGGAAATATGTCTCCAACATTAATTCGCGCACACCCATGTCCAAGGTATGGAATATGGTCCAGAGAATAAAAGGCAAAGGTTCCAAGTCTTCTGTTAAACATCTTAAAGACGGTGATAAATTGATAACTGGTAAGTGTGATATTGCTAATAAAATTGGTGAAACTCTTTCCAGAAATTCTTCATCATCAAATTATATCCCTGACTTTCAGAAATATAAAAATCGCCAAGAAAAACAACAAATTAATTTTGATTCTAATAACGGTGAAGATTATAATGAAGTATTTTCATTACATGAACTACATACCGCTCTCGAGCAAGCTCATGATACTGCTGCTGGTGATGACAACATTCATTACCAGTTACTAAAGCATCTGCCTCAATCATGTCTTTTGACACTTTTAGAAATATTTGACCATATTTGGACTTCAGGGAATTTTCCTCCTTCCTGGCACAATGCCATTGTAATCCCCATACCAAAGCCTGGTCGGGATCACACAGACCCCTCAAATTATCGCCCTATATCGTTAACCAGTTGCGTTTGTAAAACCATGGAACGCATTGTGAACAATAGATTAGTTTGGTATTTGGAAACCAACAATCTAATTACAGATATTCAATGTGGTTTCAGGAAAAACCGAAGTACTATTGACCATTTAGTACGATTAGAATCCTATGTTAAGAATGCCATTGTTAATAAGCAACACGTAGTATCAATTTTCTTTGATCTGGAGAAAGCTTATGATACTACTTGGAAGTACGGCATTTTGAAGGATTTACATGATTTCGGTTTGAGAGGTCGTTTACCTCGTTTTATCTCACACTTTTTAACAAACAGGCAATTTCAAGTCCGAGTGGGTTCAACCCTGTCTGACCATTACCATCAGGATCAGGGTGTCCCACAAGGCAGTATTTTGTCTGTAACGTTATTTAGTATTAAAATAAACAGCCTGTCAAGGGTTTTAAATGATTCAATTGATGGATCACTTTTCGTGGATGATTTTAATGTTTCTTGTCGTGGTAAAAATATGCATACAATAGAGAGGCAACTACAACTATGTCTCAATAAAATTCATAAATGGTCAATTGAAAACGGTTTTAAATTTTCTAAATCCAAAACTAATTGTATACATTTTTGTAGAAAATATAAACCGCATAAAGACCCGGAACTGTTTCTCAATGGCACTCCCATCAAAGTTGTAAAGGAGGCCAAGTTCTTGGGTTTAATTTTTGACTCTCATTTAACGTTTCTGCCGCATATTAAATCTCTTAAAACTAAATGCCTGAAGGCACTTGACTTGTTGAAAGTTGTTTCAAATTCTAAGTGGGGAGGGGGATCAAGCCACTCTCCTACACCTATATCGATCATTGGTCCGCTCGAAACTTGATTATGGCTCCATCGTATATGGTGGAGCCTGCAAGAGCAACTTAAAACTATTAGATTCTGTCCATCACCAAGGTCTAAGACTTTGTCTTGGATCCTTTAGAACTTCTCCTGTTGACAGTCTCTACGTCGAGGCAGATGAACCATCTCTTACACAACGCCGTATAAAATTGTCCTTGCAGTATATAACAAAACTCTATTCTAACGAGTCTAACCCTGCATTTAACTGTGTTTTTCATCCTTTTTATGAGGATTTATACAACAAAAAAACCTTCTCTTGTTCCACCTCTTGGTTTAAGAATTAAACCATTCATTTCTGATGCCGGCGTTGAGCTGGAAACTATAGCTGCTTCCCGTCTTCTTTCTTCTCCTCCTTGGCAGTTGGTTAGACCACAAGTTGACCTAACATTAACAGCATTTAAAAAAGCAGAAACTAATGAATTACAATATAAACAAGAATACAATCAATTAAAAAGTAAATATAATACATATACACCCTTATTTACAGATGGGTCCAAGGATGGTGGCGCGGTGGCATGTGCCACTGTCATTGGATCCAGAACCATATCTTCTCGTTTACCAGATAACAGCTCTATTTTTACAGCAGAAGCAAACGCCATATTAACAGCATTAAAATATATTAAAAAACACCCTAAATATCAACAATATATCATCTTTTCTGACTCTCTTTCTTGCCTTCAGGCTATTAAAAATATTTCTTGTAAACATCCACTTTTATTAGAAATTATTGAATTATCTAATGTGCTTGCTACTGGCCAATGCGACATCGTCTTTTGTTGGTTACCCAGCCATGTTGGCATTTCTGGGAATACAATGGCCGATCTTGCTGCTAAGGCAGCACTTCACAAATCTGTGACACCACTTCTTATTCCTTACTCTGATTACAAAGCCAGCATTAGAACCTACATCCGTGATCTGATGCAAAGAAGTGGGACACCCAGGTAGGTATCAATAAATTACATGAAATAAAACCCTATATCGGTTACACTTACTTGGGTTGTCAGTCCAGATTTGAAGAGGTCATCATGCGACGATGTCGTATTGGCCATACAAGGTACACTCACAAATATTTGTTAAATGGTGAAGATCCTCCGTTTTGTATCCCTTGTGATGAGAGAGTCACAGTCAAGCATCTCCTGCTTGACTGTGTTGAATTCTCCATCATAAGGTAAATATTTCAATGTTAAAACTATTAAGGATCTTTTTTTATTCTGTTCATTTTCATTTAATTCTTGGGTTTTAAAAGAAACTGATTTCATTAATGAATTTTGATTAATATGTTCTGTATATAGCTGTGTTTTAATAATTGGTAGTTTGATTAGTAACTTAGATTGTTAGTGGCTGTACTCTCAAGGAGGGTTGAAGTATCGTAAAAATATTGTCCCCTGAGAGGGTACGTAAGTCCCAAAACTTCGAAAGTCAATTTAAACTTTCCAGGATTTTAAAACGTAGCATTTTGTCATTTTAATTATAGCTAACATTTCTTACAATCGCCAGCAGCTGAAGGGATGGTGTAAATCCAACTAGGGTCCATGCAGGTAGCCAAGGTACTGTGAGTCCCCATGGTCCCTAGTATGGTGATCGACCTTCAGTTGTTGGCGATCTATAGCCTGTTTTTATCTTGTATTGTCCTAATAGCGCTATTAGTTTTAACCTTCCACACTAGTTTTAAATCTAATTGTGATATTCTAGTTGTTTTACTGCCCTTCGTTGGCAGGTTTTATAATATATACATATTCAATTACAATGTAAAATGTTCTCGTCACGATATGGCTGAAATATTGCCGATGTGACGTTAAATATTAACTCACTCACTCACTGATAAGTACGATAACAATGTCAAAGGTACATGTAAATTTTAATGGAGGGATCATGAGACCATAACAACTCGTGAGATTTCAATTGAAAAGTCAATCACAATGACGTCACGAGTCCACGAGCGGGACAGGGGTCAAACGACCATGTCACAAGCTCAATAACGGGTATGTCCACCATCGGCATTGAGAACAGCAGTGCATCGACGACGCATAGAGCCTATCAAACGTGCAAGGAAGGCTTGTGTGATGTCACGCCAGATTCTCTCAAGTTCTGTTGCAAGGTCAAGGACGTTATCTGGCGGCAGAGGAAGACGGCGTAGACGTCGATTTATCTCGTCCCAAACATGCTCGTTACACCCTCATCTACCCAGACCACAAACATGGACGACAGTCAACATGGCTAGTTTACAGGACATCGTATGCAACTGCAAAAACACGTGTGCCCGTGTATCGAAGAGATGAAAGTGTCGTGTCGTGCCGCCGGGAAACCGTGCACGAGTTTGTGTTCTTGTGGATGGATGGTGCCATGCATCAACAAGCCAGAATACAAGCCTCCGAAGCCGAAGATGATCAACGTGGGGATCGCGAAGTCCTCAGCATGGCACGAGACATACGTTATATGTTGTTACTTGCATATATGTTAATATTTATATATAGTATTTGAATTATCTTTTTTGTTTTCACTATAAAATATAGTTTCTGAAAATTTGTTTTACAAAAAAATCCTTGCAACGGTTGATTGCTACAGTATTACACTTGCTGACAATCTCAGCAGATTCTCAGCACGGTTTATGTAAATATAGTTTCTTATGGAAGCATGTTATTATTTTATCTTTCTCACAAATGTTAATATGATTTCAGGACATGAATGGTGACATTGATCACACCCCTCTTCTGCCAAAAGAGGAAGAGGAAGGCTGCAGCTGATACTCGGGTGCGCAGAAGGCTCGAGGTTGACCAAGTTCAAGTGCAGGTAATGTTTTTGAAATGAATGTTCATTCTCATTTCATCTTTGCTAATTAGTAATATTGAAGTATATTTTATTATTAGCTTTTATCTCAACACAAAAAATGTGAACAGTGGTGAAGTAGCGCCCCTTTGTGTTGCACATATCAGGATAAGCTAAGAAATTCAAATTCACACATGTTCACAGAATGACAGCAGAAATAAGGAGCTGAGATCTGCACCAACAAGACTTACAACGTGCTGTCCAAGTTCACCCAAAGGCCCATCAACACACCATAAGGCAGTCAAGGTATGTTATTTTTAGCATTTACTATTTCAAATCCCGAACTATGAAGGATCGTTTTACTAATATAAGTCCTCATTTAATTATTGCTTTTTTAAAAGAATTAAATTTGTTAACAGATTTGTAAATAGCTAAATATTTTATGATTGGAAGTTTGAATTAGTAACTGAGATTGTTAGTGGCTGTATCCTTGAGGGGGGTTAAAGTACTGTAAAATTATTGTCCTCCTGAGAGGGTACGTAAGTCCCAAAACATTCAAAGTAAATTTCAACTTTCCGTTTTTTAATCGTAGAATATGTGTAATTTTAATGTATGGCTAGATATATCTCAATTGCTAACAGCTGAGGGGATGATGTAAATCCAGCTAGGGCCCATGCAGGAAGCAAATGTACTGTAAGTCCCCATGGTCCCTAGTGTGGTGATCTACCTTCAGTTGTTGGCAATCTATAGCCTGTTTTTATATTGTATTGTCATTTATCGTTCAAATATTTTAGATTTCAATGCTAGATTAAATGGATATCTGTGATACACTAGTAGTTTTACTGTTCTTCGTCAACAGGTTTTTTAATGTCCTACTTTATTGATCTATAATATAATTATAAACTGTTCTCGTCACGATATGCCTGAAATATTGCCGATGTGACGATAAATATTAACTCACTCACTAACTTTAGCATTTACTTGCATATGAAGTATTGTTCGTCTAAAAGATGTTTTAAAATGGATTCTGGAACTCTTGTTTTGGTTTTTATTGCTTGACTCTAATTCTATATCTCTATGTTGAGGAATTTGCTACTTCATTAGATGTCACTGAACTGCGGCCTATTGTGACAGAACTGCTGTTTCGGGATCAGGGGGCGTTTGAAGACTATCGTCTCGGATACAGGCCACAGCCTGACGACCTACCGAGATGCTGCAGGTGTGGCAACTGTAGGCCCATGCCATCAGCGCAAGAGGACAAGTGCTGCTGGCAGACTGGCTTGTCCCAGTGTGTAGTGGATGTCACTGTAATTTCACCTGCAGTGCTTGATATCGCCATGGCACACTACAACGACTTCTTCGTCCACGATCAAGAACGGAACAACACAGCCCACAGACACCAAGCCTACAGACAATTTACGTTACAAAGGTTTGGACGTGTAGGTCATGGAAACAGACGTGTAGTTCCTTCGTGTGTGGTTTTGGCTATACGTAGGGGGTTTCCAGATCCAAGAGTATCTACACAGGCTACGAAGCAATGTAAATAAATCATTTTGAATATTTTGTATGTTTTGTATATATTTTGTATGTTTTGTATATATTTTGTATGTGTATATTGTATGTTTTGTATATATTTTGGATGTATATATTGTATGTTTTGTATATATATTTATTGTCGTGTGTTTTATGAATTGAATCTTAATAAAATATTAATATTATGAAAGTTGTTGATATATTTCTTAATCCTTGATTGAAGTGAAACCAATTGTTGTAACCAGCTCATACACACACAAAGAACACAAGGTGGAGCTGTTATCTGACTGATTGGCAAATAACAGAATGTGACACACCTGTATGTATTCATGTCGCACATAACTCTACAGGTCATAAATCTACATACCTCAAGAGCAATTACAAACAAAGAGAATCTCAGGTCATAAATCTACATACCTCATTATGAGCAATTACTAAGAAAGTGAGCGTAAGGTCATAAATCTAGGCGCAACTGTGTGTAATTCATTAGGTATGTGACATACACCACATCACATTTATGGCTGAACTGTCACACCATGTATGTGACGATAATAAATACACAAGAAAACACAGTTATACCGGTAACGATTTATATATTTAGACTGTACATTCCACAATAGGACTCAACACATAGGAAATAACA
The DNA here is from genome assembly GCF_003918875.1 of Haliotis rubra. Lineage (NCBI taxonomy): Eukaryota > Metazoa > Mollusca > Gastropoda > Lepetellida > Haliotidae > Haliotis > Haliotis rubra. The sequence continues at coordinate 301,313 of NW_025767637.1, forward strand.
AATGATTGCTGGGATTTAGAGCCAATATGGACACTCGTTATCATAATTACAAAATGTAATGTAGATGGTCCAAAGACAATAGTTTAAATATCTATCTGGGCGTGTAACGGAATGCAGTCTAAACTCTTTCACTTCGCATCAGACACTGATTTACAAGTTCTGCCATTGGGGGACAGGGTCTCTTTGCAATTGTTGACGATATACGCCTGGGCTCGTCATCGGCCTTTGGTGTTTTCCTTTTCAGGCCTCCAGTCTGCTCATTTTGTCTTTGCTGGAAGGCCAGTATCTGTAGGTCCCATCTGTATGAGTAGTTCTTCTCGACTTTGGCAGTCCTTGGTCTCCAGCGCTGGGTTCTTTTACTGTACACACCTGAGTATCTACAATGTAATAAAAATAAAAGTAAGGTAATATGTTAGCAACATTGGTCAATGACTAATACATTTCATGGCAAAACCTGGTTGCCTTTATTTCTGTAGCAGGGAGAAAAGAATTCCCCTGCCATACATGAATATATAAGTAAGTTTGTCTGATAAGTAGTTTCTCTTAGTAGCATGCTTACATTGTTTCACCGTCACTGGTTCTCTGGTCTGGTCGATGGAGATGGTGGTTATGATCAATGATTATGTTTCAAAACAAACAGCCACATTATCCCTTTTACCTGATAACGAGGAAGTCGTACTTATATATGAACATATCCGTTTTGTTATTGTAACTCTTGTGTAACCAAAATATCAAATAAATTCATTTCTATTCCATCATCCTAACCAAAAAGTAATATTTTTTTAAATCTACAAACCGAATGTAACACACGTGACAATATAAATAAACGTTGTAGCAACGTCTTCGTACCAGATGTTAAGGGAGTGTCAACATGACCACAAAAAGGAGTGCTGAAATCATGTCCAGGCGTGAAAGGAAGCTGCGGTGTTCCCGATGTTGATATTGACCAAGTTGCTTCATGATCATCTTTAGCCTTTGTTCGAACACTGAATAAATACCATAACGTATAAACACAATAAGCACACGTCGGGACTATATGCGATCAGGTGTGGAAAGGAATCGACTTTGTTTACAATTTACTACACGGTAAAATCATAACGCAATCAAGCTACAGGAAACAGCAAATAACAAGTTGTACATCTTTTATTTATCTCATGTGATGAATATTAGGGAAAACTTAATTGCTGCAGTCGCAGAATTTGTCGTGAACATCGAGCAGATGGCTAATGATATCGCTCTTGCTTGACCCAGTGTTTTCCCGCAAGCTGTTGAATCGGTCATAGTGCACTCCTAAGCAGATTCGAGACTGGTTCCTCCTCTTCCCTTCTTCCTGTATTTTTCGTCTTTTTTATGATTCTGTCGTACGTCTTCGACCCATAGCCAGAGCGAAAGTAAATCCAGTTCGCCGGGTGCCAGGCTTTGTTTATAAACTGGGAGTTACCCACGCTAGATGGCGCTGCTCTTTCGCGAAATATGTGCGTTCACGACTGTGGCGCAGCAGTGGTCACGAACTAGTCAAGAATTCTGGGATATCCTCCGGGCGCCCACGGGAGAAAAACAATAACAAGAGTAACAACCAGTCCACGGAAATTGCTCTGCATCAGTGACCCTTTAACCATTAATTGAGATTGTGAGATTGTGAGTAATGTTTACCATTAAAAGCATTTAAAGTTTGTATAAGCTTTGACAGTGAGTTCAAGTACTTGACAAACAATCAGTGTCGTGTCATTTGTATGTCGGCTTCCTTGGGGTTGTCTCGTGTTAACAGGCACCTATTATCAAAATTAAATTGCTGTAAAAACAACTGGAACTTTCCTGATTCAGGTGTTGACAGACGAAACAGGAAGTAATGAGTCGGTAATCCGTGGAGGAGCGGGTAAGGGGCCGGCACAATAGATTCAGTTTCATTGAAACCAGGTTATAAGCTGGGAATAAACTTAGCACTAGCAGGAGCCACCATGGACGAGTGGGTAAAGTCCCGACATGGATACCATCCAGATACTGGTGCAAAATGTAGTTTCAGTTTTAATGGAAACAAGGTTATAACTAACAAACTAGGTTGAAACCTACAACAAACTAAAACACGGAAACCAGGTTGAAACCTACAACAAACTAAAACATTGAAACCAGGTTTAAGCCTACGGCAAACTAAAACACGGAAACCAGGTTTAAAACTTACAATAAACGAAAACATGGAAACCAGGTTGAAACCTACAATAAACGAAAACATGGAAACCAGGTTGAAACCTACAATAAACAAAAATACGGAAACCAGGTTGAAACCTACAATAAGCGAAAACATGGAAACTAGCTGGATCCTGCTTGGAGGAGTGGGTAATGAATCGCACCTTGGAAACCAACCGGAAATGGTGCAAAATTCAGTTTCAGTTTTCATGGAAACCACAATGAAACTATAGGAAACTACATGGAAACCAACTGCAAATGGTAGTTTCCATTTCGTTTCTTCTCAGTTTCGGTGTTCCGGAAACCAACTTAATTTTGTTGTGTGCATGAGGTCCATATGCAGACTATATGCAGAATGTCATTTTCAGACAGATGATGAATTGATCGCTCTATCAGTTTGGATAAATAAGGCATGTTGGACATCGGGCGGTAATTCTTATGGACAGTTGAGTCATGGTTCAGGTTTTTTCATGCATATTTTGATGAAAGCAGTCTTCATGTTGTCTGGAAACACACCCTCAGACAGTTGATGATGTCTCTGATGGCCGACAGCAAAGAGGTCATGTGATCAAGTTATAAATGTGTGCAGAATAAGAGTCGTGTTTTATCGCAGACTGTCAAAGTAGTAGTATGTCATACTCTTTAATGTTTAATGTTGTTCAGGTTCGCCATGGTAACACAGTAGATTTGTATAATATTACTGAAACACAGTGAAGCTGTTCCTTTTGTCGTGCGATGGCTAATGCAGTGGTGTGTGTATTGGCAGCCACCTTGTTTGGTGTCACAGGTTTGTTTCTCTTTCATATTTTACATTGTGTTTATCCCCATGGTTAACATCTAGCACATGTTTCTCTTTCATATTTTACATTGTGTTTGTTCCTTTGGTTAACATCTACTACCTGTTTCTCTTTCATATTTTACATTGTGTTTATTCCCATGGTTAACATCTAGCACATGTTTCTCTTTCATATTTTACATTGTGTTTATCCCCATGGTTAACATCTATACATGTTTCTCTTTCACATTTTACATGTTTATCCCCATGGTTAACATCTCATGTTTCTTCATATTTTCATATTTTACATTGTGTTTCTTTCATTTTTACATTGTGTTTAACATCTACTACATGTTTCTCTTTCATATTTTACATTGTGTTTATGGTTAACATCTACTACATGTTTCTCTTTCATATTTTACATTGTGTTTATTCCCATGGTTAACATCTAGCACATGTTTCTCTTTCATATTTTACATTGTGTTTATTCCCATGGTTAACATCTAGCACATGTTTCTCTTTCATATTTTACATTGTGTGTTAACATCTAGCACATGTTTCTCTTTCATATTTTACATGGTTAACATCTAGCACATGGTTATGCACATGTTTCTCTTCATATATTTTACATTGTGTTTATTCCCATGGTTAACATCTAGCACATGTTTCTCTTTCATATTTTACATTGTGTTTATTCCCTTGGTTAACATCTACTACATGTTTCTCTTTCATATTTTACATTGTGTTTATTCCCTTGGTTAACATCTACTACATGTTTCTCTTTCATATTTTACATTGTGTTTATTCCCATGGTTAACATCTAGCACATGTTTCTCATCGTATTGCACAGTTTTAGCAATAAGTCAACATGAGGAGAAGTGATTGTTCAATATTAAATAACGTATTAACGATAAAACAGCAAGTGAAATCTTGTCTTGATTTGACGTTTTGATGCTTATTGGAGTAAACTCTTCCCAGCAGGCACAAGACGTCTATTAGACGTCTAAGTGAGGTTTAAATCTGGTTTAGACGTATAATAACGTTTTATAGACGTTGATTCAACATACCCATTTCGACGTCTAAGCCTTTAGGTTGATTCAGCGTTTAATAAATGTCTAAAGTTCGACCAGCATTTTCTTAATTTTTTGTTATTAGTTATTTTGTATTCCTGAATGCATAGAGTGGAGTTTCGTTTATTGGGGATCTTGGAAACTCCCAAAGCGTCGAGGCCTAGACAGACTGTTGGTATCCATAGCCATAAGTGTGGATACCATCGTTCGCAATCCATCGTTTGATATCCAGAGGTGACAGCGATGTCTTGTTGAGAGCGATGCCGTAGATGTTGTGTTTATCGCTTCTCAACGCGTTCATGGGGTGTTGGAACGTGCGTTTATCAAAGAGAGCCTGTTTGAAAGGGTGTGTTTGATGAGTTGTTTCACCACGTATTTCTTGACCCCTTTCGCCTTTCGGATCTCGCCTTGATCGGCTTTTTTAATTGAATGCATTTTAGGTCTTAACCCGATGTATTCAGCGAAGGGTGTTCCCGGGCATTCGTCCTTCATCCTGCCGAGGACCTTTTTATTGGTCGTCCTGTGTAGGGCGTGGTCTTGGGTGTAATCGCTGGTGTCGTACAGGTGCATGTGTTTCGTCATGTCCTCGTACACGTCCTTGGTGCGTATATTCAACAACAAGGAATCCATATTCATTTTTTAACTCGTTGGAGTAGAAATCATACATGAGATGTTTGAAGAGGTCGAGAATGCTCATCCCCACGTAGACAGGCCGGTGTGTCTTTTGTTCATGTGTAGCGCTGCCAAGTCGTTATCGAATAGCTTGCTCCGGTTGAAGGCCGGGCTGGCTATGAGTTTTTCTTCCTCGTGAGATGGCACGAGTTTGACCGTCACCCGTTTTCTCAAGTTCTCCATGGTTTTCCCGAACACCAAGTTGTTTATCAGTTTGTAGAGGTGTTTGTCGAAGTCGCTGGTGGCCTATTTTCTCAGCTCAGTGTTCAACCGAATGAAAGGTTCCATCCAGGGACTTTCATCGAATTGCAGCACCCGATGTATTTTAGACAGCTTCATGCCGAGCGACAAGTACGGTTGCAGATTCCGATAGTACACCACGTACTTGGTCTTGTGCATCGAGTTCGGAACAAGTTTTTCCAAGTTGGCCAGCTTATTTTACCCGAGCAACGTTAGTTGATAGTCCGACATCCAGTCTCGGTTCACCGTCAACGGGTTCGGGAGCCAGCGGATAGTTGTTGTGAGCAGCATGCAATGCCGCGGGATGCTCTAAATCCACTTCGAGGATGTAGCCTTTGTTCGAATCCGGCGCGATGCTCATGATATCGATCTCATCATCCAACCACTTGAACCCGCCTGTAGGTAGAGACCGGCTCGTGGCCCAGGTTGTTGGCGTCGAGATAGAGGAGATGGTTGGTGGGCATGCTCGTGTTGTAGCCTTCCACGTATTTGTTGTTGGCTTTCGCGTACCGTTTGGAGACCATGGAAATCCCGCCGCGCATGCCTTTCTCGACGAACAGGTGCATGTCATAATCAGTGAGCAATTCCAGTTTGACTCTGGTTTTCTTCAAGAGCGCATCCCACGAGAGACCGCGGCTGGTATAGTACCAGGCAGGGTCGAGTTGATACTGTTTCAAGCACGTCGTTCTGAACGTCTCAAACACGTCGGCCAGTAAGCGGCACGCCCGTTTTCAAGTACAGGTCATGGTAGTCGCCCAGATTCTCGCAACCCAGTTTGTTCCACACGTTCTGAGCGTGGTCCTAATCGTCCTGAGACATATGGGATTTGGTGAATTTGCTGTAAAAGCGGTCGATGGGAGGTAGTCGGGCCTCGTCGAACTTAATCCAAACATCCATGTACTCGTATGAGTACACGCCCTTCCATATCAGCAGAGGTCGAGTCACCTCATTGGTGCATCGATGGGTGATGGTGAAGGTATCATTGGCCTTGACCAAACTATCGAGCAATGACAGGAGGAACTGAGCGCTATCGATAAATCCCAGACCGTTGAGCGAGAACAAGATGTAATTCTCCATGTTGTTGGGGATGCACTTGATTTCGTCATTGATGTTCGAGATGGCCTGCATGATCAAGTGAGCATCGTACCCTCTCAAATTGTGGAAGACCACGGGGATGTTGTGAGCGGCACCTTAGTACCTGACAATGATCTCTCACAACATGCCCGTACAGGGGTTGGTCGCACACGTGGCAATGCTGAGCCTTTTCGTGAGCGAGTTTATCCTCCGGCGTAATATCCATGGGGGCAGGGTCCGACAAAACTTCCCTGATGTTTCTCTCTTCACATTGTACGAACATGAGAAACGTTTCGGCTGCACGGTGTTCTTGTGTTTTGTACGTAAAACCTTTTTCTGGGGATGGTGCGATGTGGTCGACCCGTTTGATGAGCGCTTCGAAGTTGGCTTAAATGACATAAGGCACGGGCATTTGCTGTTTGTGGTTGATGAATTTTAAGATGTTTTCATGTTCTCGAAGCATGTCGATTCGGATCGCCGTCTCTCCAGCGCCTCGGCAATCCTCCCGGTGCGCTTCCAGCAGGTTGGCTCGCGTGAAGCTGCTCAGACATTGTTCGCAGAAATGTTTCTTTTCTCAATGCGTCGATTGATCGTACAACAGTCTGCTCAGACTTTCAATATGTGTATAGTGATACTTACCCTCTTTTTCGGTCATAAATAAATTGATTCTGCGCACATCATCTGGCATGGAGCTGATTCGGTGTACAATGGTCGTTTTGCGTTCGTGGCCAAAGACGTTGATGGCTAAATGGTTTAGTTTTTCAAATCGGGTCCAGTAGGAAATGGTTGTGGGTTTAACTAAGCCATCCCAGTTAAGCCCGTTGTCTGAGGGGTAGCTCGGAGGTCTATTCTTATTAATATCTACTGGAAATAAGCCACCTCTCACTGAGTATACTGCACAAGCATTGTCTTTGTTTTTAATGTTATTAATGGATTTTTTTATTTCTGTAGTAAGGTGGCAAGTCTAGGTAGGATCCGCCTTTGAATGGTACGTCAGAGCTCCAGATAAGATTTAGCTCACGTGGGTACTGTACCAACTGTATTTCTTTGGAGTGGGGGGCACCCGTGAAGAGCCACCTCCTCGTGATGGGTGCTGGGTAACGCTAAGCGCTCTTCGAGCCCCCGTTGTAGACCCTGGGGTATATTTGGTCCACCAACCTGTTGGCCGTGGGCTGCACCCCTGTGTCAGTGGAGGAAGGGATTCTGGTGGTTGAGGGCACTGGTTCCAGGCACAGTGTTCCTTTGCCCAACACACCACTTCGGCCCTTACTTCACCTAGACGGGTGGTTGAATGGGCCCGGTTCAGTCAATCGGCTGGTCATGTCGAGCCCTGAGCATTACTTGTACTTGCACAAATTATATTTAGAACTGTATTTATTGACTTTAGGTCTCGGCTCTTTTTGTCTATAAAACATTACTTGATTTTGACATATGACCTATTTCATTTGCCTAGAGTCTTATGCCCAGAAGGCGGTGGCCCACGGGCCAATCTGGTAGAATTTATCTTTTCAAGATATGTTCTGCTTAAGTATAACCCTCCTAGTATCCTCGGTGCCGTCTGCTGGAGACCCACAGACATGAGGCATCGTCCTTGTTGACACTCCATGGTGGGTGGGGAGCTAGGAGGGTGAATCATATATACAGCAGAACACGAATATAATATAATATATAACGAACTCCAAGGGACCAAGAAATTTAGTTCGCTATATCCGTTGTTCGTTATTCACATTTGACCGCCATGTTGGATTGTAGAGATGTAGAGACATGGATATGCTGAGGCTACAAATCTTTATTCTTGTACATGTACATTGACATAACATTAAAATTCTGAATTTATCATTCACAGACATGAAAAAGTTGCGATCTGGCTCCCTGTTGATCGAATGCAGGAAACCAATACAATCCAACATTCTTCTGAAAACAATATCTTTAGCAAATGTTCCTGTGGAGGAGTCCCCTCACAGGACATTAAATAGCAGAAAAGGCATCGTCCGTGATAATGGACGTTGCCTATCAGACATGAGCGATATTGAAATCGTTACCGAATTGCACTCTCAAGGGGTAACTCATGTCAAACGATTCACGGCTAAAAAGAATAATGAAACCTTCAAAACAAATACCTATTTATTCACGTTTTGTCTGCCAGTTCACCCACAATCACTGAAAGCAGGTTATTGCAACTTGAGGGTGGATACTTTCATCCCCAATCCTTTAAGATTTTATACTTGTCAGAAGTATGGTCACGGGGCCAAGTCTTGCAACAATCCAGCTGCATGTTATCGATGTGCTGGAACATGTGCGGACAGTAATCTTTGTGACAAAATACCTATGTGTGTCAACTGTGCAGGTTGCCATCCTTCTTCTTCCAAGGAATGTCCTTCCTGGAAGTTGCAATCCAAAATTTCGCGAGTGAAGCATGAGCGAAACGTGTCATTCTTTGAAGCTAAACAGATTGTTCTTACTCAAGAACATTCAGGTCCGAGTTATGATGCCACTGTTTCTGCTTCGGTTCAGGCCTCCACACCAAAAAATGTTTCATATACTTCAGTAGGTTGCCAAACCGACTATACGTGTGCTAGCACTTCTGCTCCTACCTTGGTAACTGCTGAAATTCAAGCGAGACCTCCAAATGTGACTTCAAGTGTTCAAACCATGCCTTCGCAAACCATCATTCAGTCTAAGGCACCTTCTGAGAAAGACACATCCTCATTTCAGAAGCAACCATCTGACGTATCTGACAAAAATGTGAAAGTAACTGTGAAAAATCAATCCAAACCAAACTATGAAAACAAAAAATATCAAAGTCACAGAGCCAAAAAAGGCTCGAATAACCAGGTCAAACTTTACAATAAGTTTGGATCCCTTGAGGACATGGATGTGTCCGACCATAGCCATGGTAGGACACATAGCTTGTCCCCCTCAAGGAAGGTGAGGGGTAGATCTCCTGTCCATCCGCCGAAGAAATAATGTCTTCACTTATAATTCAATGGAATTGTAGCGGAATTAGGACTAATTTAAACGAATTTCATCTATTAGTCCAAGATTTCAAACCGTCAGCGTTCTACATACAAGAAACCCATCTGAAACAGGCAGATAATTTTGACCTACGCCAGTTCAGTGCGTATCACTATTTCTCTCCTCCTGGTGATAGAGCTTCTGGTGGAGCATCAATTTTGGTGAGGAACAATATTATACATAGCCCTGTCCAACTTAAAACAAATCTCCAGCCCGTTACAGTTCGCCTTACATTACAGGTTGCTTTTACTTTGTGCTCTCTGTACATTCCGCCTTCATTAGCTATTCAACTTTCAGATTTACAAGCTCTTTATGATCAACTGCCTAAACCCTGTATAATCATGGGTGATGTAAATGGCCACAACCCACTCTGGGGTGGCACTCATACAAACACCAAAGGTAAATTACTGGAGGATTTCATTTCAAATAATGATTTATGCATTTATAATGACGGCTAAAATACGTATTTACATCCTGGCACAGGAACATATTCGGCTCTTGATTTGTCTATTACTGACTCTAACCTTTTGAGTGAATTCGAATGGTCCGTCCACGACGACCTCTGTGGAAGTGACCATTTCCCAACAATACTGACACCTGTGAATCCATCTGATGTTCCTCCATCATCAAGATGGAATTTTAAAAAGGCTAACTGGCCTTTATATGAAGCTCTCTGTGCTGACAAACTGAAACCTGAACTTTTTTAATGACATTCCTGATGCCATAAAATGTTTTTCAGATGAACTAGGAAGGCATGGAAGAAAGCAGAGCACTATTTCCGTCGCCATCCTATGGTCCACAATTTGGACAAATTTAAAATTCTAAACGCCAAAGCACCACGTACCTTCAAGCAAAGTAAACGTCAATCTTGGCGAAACTATACATCAAAAATTAATTTGTGCACACCTATATCAAAGGTGTGGAATATGATCCAGAAAATCAAGGGTAAGGGCTCTAAATCTAGCATCCACCATCTAAAAGATGGGAATAAATTATTGACTAGTAAATCAGATATTGCAAATCAACTTGGTGAGACGTTGGCCAAACATTCTTCCTCATCTAATTATGTACCTGAATTCCCCAAAAGTATCAAAAACAGCAAGAAAAGAAAGCTATTAATTTCAATTCAGATAATGGGGAAGACTACAATGAAACCTTTTCGATACATGAGCTTCATACTGCTCTTGATCAGGCTCACGATACTGCTTCTGGAGCTGATAACATCCATTATCAACTCCTGAAGCACTTGCCAGAGTCATTTTTGGAGACAGTTACATATTTTTTTGATGACATTTGGACAACTGGAAATATCCCTTCGTCGTGGCGTGATGCTATAATGGTGCCCATCCCTAAACCTGGACGTGATCATACTGATCCATCCAATTATAGGCCCATTTCACTAACTAGCAGCGTTCGCAAGACCATGGAACGCATGATAAATACTCGACTTGTTTGGTACCTGGAAACCAATAACTTCATAACAGATATACAATGTGGTTTCCGTAAAAACAGAAGTACTATCGATCATTTAGTGCGTTTAGAATCTTTTGTTAAGAATGCCATGATTAATAACAACATGTAGTGTTGATCTTTTTCGATTTAGAAAAAGCATACGACACGACATGGAAACATGGGATTTTAAAAGATTCACATGTCGATGGATTACGAGGCCGTTTGCCTCAATTTATATCAAACTTTTTAAATGACAGGCAATTTCAAGTCCGAGTGGGCTCTACCCCGTCTGACCATTACAATCAGGATCAGGGTGTCCCGCAAGGCAGTATTATGTCTGTAACATTGTTTAGTATCAAGATCAAAAGTTTATCCAAGGTTTTAAATGATTCAATTGATGGATCACTTTTTGTGGATGATTTTAATATTTCTTGTCGTGGTAAGAATATGCATACTATTGAACGACAACTGCAGTTGTGTTTAAACAAAATAAATAAATGGTGTCTTGAAAACGGCTTTAAATTTTCTGAATCCAAAACTAATTGCATAAATTTCTGCCATAAATATAAACCACATAAAGAACCTGAACTACCTCTAAATGGCACACCCATCAAAATTGTGAAGGAGGCCAAGTTTTTGGGTATTATTTTCGACTCACATTTAACCTTTCTGCCACATATTAAATCCCTTAAAGCTAGATGCCTGAAGGCACTTGATCTGTTAAAAGTCGTTTCCAACTCAAAGTGCGGAGGGGACCAAACTGCCCTCCTACACTTATACAGATCACTAATCCGTTCCAAACTAGATTACGGTTCCATCATATATGGTGGAGCTTGTAAAAACAACCTTAAACTATTAGATTCTGTCCACCACGAAGGTCTAAGACTTTGTCTTGGGTTTTTCAGAACTTCTCCTATTGACAGTCTCTACGTCGAGGCTGATGAGCCATCTCTTAACCAAATGCGTATCAAATTATCTTTACAGTATCTCACTAAACTATATTCAAATAACCCTGTATATAATTGTATCTTCAATCCTCTTAATGATGATTTGTACAGCAAAAAGGTTTCTTTTGTTCCACCTCTTGGGATAAGAATGAAACCTTTCATTCCTGCTGCCGGCATTGAGCTGGAAAATATAGCTTCTTCCCGTCTTCTTTCTTCTCCTCCTTGGCAGTTGGTGAGGCCACAAGTTGACCTTACACTGACAACATTTAAAAAATCAGAAACTAATGACTTACAATATAAACAAGAATATAATCAATTAAAGAATAAATATAATACATACAAATCCTTATTTACAGATGGGTCCAAGGATGGTGGCGTGATGGCATGTGCTACTGTCATTGGATCCAGAACAATATCTTCTCGACTACCAAACGACAGCTCTATTTTCACAGCAGAAGCTAACACCATATTAACAGCTCTTAAATATATTAATAAACATCGTAAATATAAGCAATACATCATCTTTTCCGATTCTCTTTCGTGTCTTCAGGCTATTAGAAATATTTCTTGTAAACATCCACTTTTATTAGAAATGATTGAATTGTATAATGAGCTTGCTACTGGCCAATGCGACATCGTCTTTTGTTGGTTACCCAGTCGCGTTGGCATTTCTGGGAACACAATGGACGATCTTGCTGCAAAGGCAGCACTCAACAAATCTGTGACACCACTTCTTATCTCATACTCGGATTACAAAGCTTGCATTAGAACTTACATCCGTGATCTGATGCAAAAGAAGTGGGACACCCAAATAGGCATCAATAAATTACATACAATAAAATCAACTATCGGTTACACCTACTTGGGTTGTCAGTCCAGATTTGAAGAGGTCATCATACGACGATGTCGTATTGGCCACACAAGATATACGCATGAGTACCTATAAAAAGGTGAGGATCCTCCGTTTTGTATCCCTTGTGATGAACGAATCACGGTCAAGCATGTCTTGCTTGACTGATTTTACAGATTTGTAAATAGCTAAATATTTCATGATTGGAAGTTAGTAACACAGATTGTTAGTGGCTGTTTCCTCGAGGGGGGTTAAAGTACTGTAAAATTATTGTCCTCCTGAGAGGGTACGTAAGTCCCAAAACATTCAAAGTAAATTTCAACTTTCCGTTTTTTAATCGTAGAATATGTGTTATTTTAATGTATGGCTAGATATATCTCAATTGCTAACAGCTGAGGGGATGATGTAAATCCAGCTAGGGCCCATGCAGGAAGCAAATGTACTGTAAGTCCCCATGGTCCCTAGTATGGTGATCTACCTTCAGTTGTTGGCAATCTATAGCCTGTTTATATATTGTATTGTCATTTATAGTTCCAATATTTTAGATTTAATTGCTAGTTTTAAATGGATATCTGTGATACACTAGTAGTTTTACTGTTTTTCGTCAACAGGTTTTTAATTTCCTACTTTATTGATCTATAATATAATTATAAACTGTTCTCGTCACGGTATGGCTGAAATATTGCCGATGTGGCGATAAATATTAACTCACTCACTCTTTGGAGTGGGTATTATGAATGTTGAGTGGGTATTTCATTTTCTGTTACCCACTGCTTTCATATATGTGCATATTTCAGTCATTTTACTCACTTAAGTATTATGTCATTGAGTAAGTTTACTAAGCAGGTATGTTCTGCCTTATGCCATACCTAATCAAAGGCAACTTAAAGGTCACATGCAACGTAAAACACAACTTTGGAGATTCTGATACCTTTCGGTATGGACTTACCGAAACAAATCATCAAAAATGCAAATTCAACTTATAAAGTTGAAAAATAACGCGATGAAAAAAACCGCGCGAAATCGTAGTTCAAACGATTCACTAACTTTCCCCCAACACTTGGGGGAATTGAAGTGGTTTCAACAGCTCGGCTGCGCTCATAGCACATGCACAGTGAAATAGGTTCGCGGTGCTTGGAAGCGGGTTGTCAGGTGAATATTCGGTGAAGGCTTTGGTGTGAGCTATTTTTCTAATGTTTTGTTGATATTTCACAGGCGCGAGCTTTTTATATGTTATTACAATAGATTGCCGATTTCACTGTTTATATAATTTCATTTGTTTATTTCACCACACGTTCTTCTTACCGAGTCTCTTTTTCAGTTCGATACTTAAAAGCAATGTCATTATTTAGCGTCGACAGAATTTCTAACTGTGATATAGATATGTCGTCACAGACAAAACTCAATGTCTGTTTTATTGGCACCTATGTGTCTGCCTGCCCGTCTGCTAAGACAATATTCAATACACAATTTCAATCACTGACCACATGCACCTATCAGGCTATACACCATAAACAAGACGCATGGATTTATGGCCCGAGTTCGGTCTCTGTCACATTATGTAATTACACAGACAGGCAGGTGTGATACTTGTACACATGACATGTTATGATGTCTGTTGATTGCAAAATGTTATACACAAAAATGAGCATGTATTTACAAAACCTAACATCTCTATATATACACACACAATGAGCCATGAGGGCGGCATCTGCAAATCAACCAGCCTTTACACTTGAGTGCACACCCACCCGCTCTTACTTGGTTCGGTATCCCGGCTGCTTCGTACAAAATATTGCACTTTTGATTTGCGATTGTATGCTTATAATTTAGTTTTTATGTTTTTTTCATAACAAGCAATGTATATTATATGTCATGAATAAGTGATAATTGCGTTTTAATTATGTTTGATTTTTTGGTTGCATGTGACCTTTAAATATAATGGAAATCACTCATCCTAAACTAACAGTACAACTTGATAGCAATCGAGGTCATTTTCATTACGCATGCGATTTTTATAAATATATTTCGTACGTATTTGTTTTAAACTTTTTGCGTATCTTACATTTTGAATGCGTAATTGGTATACAACAATTATTTTTCAATTCGAAATGGAAATTTTCTATGCGTATTTTACCCGGATACGCAGCTTATCTTGGCCTCTGGGTATGTAGTATGCTATATCCAAATAGATGGTGTTGATACTTCCCACCACCCACCTGGAGCCCCTGTGCGTCCATCGTTCCAATGGTCGAAGGGATCGAGTCGGATTGAAGTACGAGTTCCTGCTTGCCTCTGAAATAAGGCTCAATGGACTCGGTACAGCCATCAGTCTGCTGTTTGCTGAGCGACATGTGGATGGTCTACTGGTATTTGATACGTTTTAAGTCATCCAACTCTTCTTCGAATTTGTCGACGATCAGCGGTTTGACGCTGTTGACGTCGATGTTAGACTGGAGGATTATTTTCCAGGATCTCAGATACTTACCCACAGCATGGTCTGTCCGCACGAATCTCAAATCGAACGGCTCGGTGTCTTCCAACAAGGTGAGCAGTTGGGCTTTCCTCATGCGAGAATAACCCTTCAATCCCCGTTCTTTAGCTCGGAGTTTGAGGTCTCGCACGGTAGGGGGTTTGACATATTTCATGTCGAGCAAGGTGAGCAGTTGGGGTTTCCTCATGCGAGAATAACCCACCAATTAACGACTTTTAGCGAGAGCTTGGAGTTCGCTTACGGTAGTCATGATTGCTATATCCACATGCAAAGTCAAATGTCTAATTGATTTGCTATATCCACATGCAAAGTCAAATGTCTAATTGGGTGTTGATTTCAAAGGGAGATAACTCCATCAGCCTTCTCTTTTGAACTGAAGTGCTCATTAAATCTTTAACGAGCGCCGTTTTATGATCGAGGTGTTGCTGATCTTCGACCTCCTCGCGTGCTGATAGGTGTGGTGGTGATGGTTGAACGCTGGGCTCTGGTGCTGGTGGCGGCGTCACGATCCCAGTTTCGCCGGTATGCGTGGGTGGTGGGACTTGACTCACGTTCACATCAGGATTGATGACCAACTTTTGATCGGCGGTCGCAATGATGATGTCTTTGTTGTAGCCCACCACTTTGTGGATGCTCACTCGCATGTCGCTCAGAGCCATGTACAGTCCACGCCGAACATGTAGTCGACTTTCGACCGGGCGTATTCCAACGTGTCCTGGTAACTCCACAGATCTGGCGATGGCATCCTCGGCATTAAACACGAACTGTTTCTCCGCATCGTAAGCCATCCCTTGACCCACGATGCTAGAACACCTTTGCGACTTCGTGCCCAGCAGCGTTCGAATCGAATCGAATCGTTTAGATGTATCCAACATATATATACTTTCCAATCATCTTCAGCGTTTTGAGGCTGCTCCACCTTTTGAACGGTAAAAGCAACACCGCCTTTACAATTCATACGATCATCTTGACATTCATTACTCGACAGGGCTAAGTCCTTCTTTCACGGATTTCTCTCCACTGTACGGAATGTCCAACCCGTAGGGTTCGTACCCGCTATACGCCAATCCGTGTTCGGATCGATTTCGAAATCACCACAAATCCGTTCGTAAGCCTGCTGATCAAACATATTGTTGTTGCGTTCCACGCCTTGTCCTGCAGAATCGGGGTGTTGATTTCTTTCAGGGTGCGTCTGATTTGGTAGTACACATGGAAATAGAACACCGACCAACTCAGCGCATCATGACGCGTGTCGTTCAAGGTCACGCCGCAACTGGTCATCGCGCACCACATGGCGGAATTGAATTGATTCTGCCAGAATTGCATCGGGTTGTGAAACCATGCGTGAACTGTTTGACGTTTGTGACCGAAAGCCTATACTCTTCAAACGCATCGATAAATCGAGCTCGAAAGTGGGAACCCTCCTTCGCATCCACCACCATTTCCATGTGCGTGAGATCGGTAGCACTTAATTTAACACTTGTAGGATAAATCACTCCTGGCTGGTACTTGGATGTAGCCATATAGAAAGTATATGGTAGTATCTCGTATATGTGTAACATTTCCGTCACGCTCTCGGGAATCACGAACTGCTACACGCGATCGATAACACGTCGGGACAACTCAAGTCGCTCTCTGCGATCTCACCTATTACCCACAATTTCCATGTGCATGATGAGCCAACTCTTGCACAACGCCGTATCAAATTATCATTACAGTATATTACCAAACTGCTCTCTAACTAATCTAACCCTGCATATAACTGTGTCTTTAATCCCTTCTGTGAGGATTTATACACCAAAAAAATCTTCTTAATTAAGGATCTTTTTTATAATGTTACTTATCATTTAATATTTATTTGTTAAAGGAAATAGAATTAGTGCATTCATTTTGAATAATATGTTTAGTAAATAGACCAATGGTATTTTAAACTTCGTAGTATGAATTAGCAACTGCGATTGTTAGTGGTTGTATCCTCAAAGGGGGTTAAAGTATCATAAAAGTATTGTCCTCCCAAAACTTTCAAAGTTAATTTCGCACAACCATACCTTTTAGTCGTAGTATTTCTGTTATTTTAACTTTCGGCTAAATTTTCCTACATCGCCAGCGGCTGAAGGGATGGTGTAAATCCAGCTAGGGTCCATGCAGCTGGCAAAAGTAATGTAAGTCCCTATGGTTCCTAGTATGGTTACCTACCTTCAGTTGTTGTCGATCTATAACCCGTGTTTTTTATTGTATTGTCTTCTTTAATTAAAATCATTTAGTTTGACATGCTAGTTTTATGTTCATATATGTGATATTCTAGTATTTTTACTGTCCATCGTCGACAGGTTTTACTCTCCAAAATGGTTTCATTTTTAATTGAGGCACCCGTGAAGGGCCACCTCCTCGTGGTGGGTGCTGGGTCACGCTAAGAGCCCTTCAACGTCCCGTTGTGGACCCGGGGGGATATTAGGTCCACCAACCCGTTTGCCGTGGGTTGCGCCCCTGTGTCGGTGGAGGACGGGATTCTGGTGGTTGAGGGCAAGGGCTCCAGGAACAGCGTTCCTTTGCCCAATACACCACTTCGACCCTTACTTCACCTAGACGGGAGGTAGAATGGGCCCGGTTCTACCAATCGGCTGGTCACGCCAAGCCCTGTGCATGTATATTGTGGTGCACAGATATTTTATATTGTTAAATGTTTTGGCAAATGTCTTGGCTTTATGATGTTACCTTCGAAATTCAAATTAGAACTTTCATTCTATAACTTGCCTAGAGTCCTATGCCCAGAAGGCGGTGGCTCATGGGCCAATCTGGTGGAGTAATTATTTATAATTCTTCTGCTGGAGTATATCATCCAAGTATCCTCGGTGCTACAAGTCGGAAATCCACTTGTTTTTAGCATTGTCTCTATGGTACTCCGTGGTGGGTGGGGAGCTTGGATGACGAAACAATATAACAACAACCATGGATTATCAAACCCCTAACAAAAAAACCAAACGTCCACTTGAAAACGATGATCAGCAACGTCCCTCCATATCTATCGATTATTGGCCACGATTTTTGGTTATCGAGACTCTCGACAAGACTCCATTAAAACTAAACCCTTTTGCAATTTCTAAAGGTGTCTCTGGAATAGCAGGAGAAGTTAAAAAACATCAAACGCTTGCGAACAGGATCGCTGTTAATCGAATGTAACAGAAAGCAACAAGCAACCAACCTGCTATCAATTGATGTATTCATTGGAGTCCCGGTTCTGGTGTCAGCTCACAGAACGTTAAACACCAGCAAAGGTATTGTTAGAGATCGGGATCATCTATTTGCAGACATGACTGAGCTCGATATTGTATCCGAGATGAAAGACCAAGGAGTTTCATTCGTCAAAAGGTTTACAACCCGGAAAAATAATGAGATTATTCAAACAAACACCTACCTGTTTTCATTTTCTGCACCACTTCCTCCAAAGTCAGTCAAGGCAGGTTATTGCAATCTAAACGTTGATGTATACATTCCAAACCCTCTGCGCTGCTTCAAGTGTCAGAAATACGGACATGGTGTGAATACTTGCACATTGTCTGTCACATGTGCTCACTGTGCTGAGAATACACATGTAACAGAAGATTGTGATAGTATTTCTAAAAAATGTGCAAACTGTTCGGGACCTCATTCGTCTTTTTCTAAAGAATGTCCCATTTGGAAAACGCAAATGGAAATTAACAAAGTCAAATTTTCCAGAAACGTCAGTTTTGCTGAAGCCAAAAAAATTGTACTGTCCACTGAACTCACTGAGACTTACGCCTCCGTCACTAAAACTCCTGAATCGTCCTCAAAAGGAACTACTTCACCAGTACTCACTTCATCAAGCTCATGTCAGACTGACTTGACATGGGTGAATACAGAACATCCCAAATCTATCTTTCCTGAACAGTCCACTCAGACAACACCACCTTCTACGCAGCAAAACGTATCTCCTCCTTCTCAGTCTCGATCTCAGTGTGAAAAGAGGAATGAAAAACAAACAGTAAAATCGAAAACCAAAACAAGAACAGAATCTTCGAAACCAACTCGAGCTCCTAAAGGGTCAGATGATAAGATCAAATTGTTTAATAGGTTTGGATCAATGGAGGATATGGAAGTGTCTGACACTATCCATTCCAGGGCACATAGCTTGTCGCCCTCAAAAACCGTGCGGGGTAGATCCCCAGTCAACCCACCAAAAAGATAATGTTTTCCAAAAATATAGTACAGTGGAATTGTAGAGGATTAAGGACAAATTTTAATGAGTTACATCTTTTAGTTCAAGATCTGGCACCATCAGCGTTCTGTCTGCAGGAAACTTATCTGAAACAGACAGATACATTTAATCTACGTCAGTTCGATGCATATCACTATTTCTCACCTCTGGGTGACAGGGCCACTGGCGGATCTTCAATCCTTGTTAAGCAGAATGTTATTCACAGCCCAGTAAAACTTACAACTAATCTTCAAGCTGTTGCAGTAAGAATCACTCTTCATATTGCCTTTACAATATGCTCGTTGTATATTCCGCCTTCTTTCACACTTCATCTGTCTGATCTTCAGGGTCTCTATGATCAGCTTCCGAAACCATGCATTATAATGGGTGATCTCAATGGCCATAATCCACTCTGGGGTGGCACAGCTACTAACACTAAAGGTAAACTACTAGAGGATTTCATCGCCAATAATGACTTGTGTATATTCAATGATGATTCAAGCACTTATCTGCATCCTGCAACCGGCACCTACTCTTCTCTAGATTTATCTGTTGCAGACTCTAATCTACTCAATGAATTTGATTGGTCGGTCCATAATGATCTCTGTGGAAGTGATCATTTTCCAACGATACTATCACAAATTTATCCAACTGATTCTCCATCTTACTCAAAATGGAATTTTTCCAAGGCAGATTGGTCCTTATTTCAAACTTTATGTACATCTAAACTAAGACCTGAATGTTTCAGTGATGTTGCTGATCCTATTGAGATGTTTTCTGACGTTTTAAATGTAATAGCTGATGAGTGTATACCAAAGTCCTCTACAACTCCACATGTACGGAAGCCATGGTTTAATGCAGACTGTAAAAATGCTAGAAAAGCAAGGAAGAAGGCAGAGAAATATTTCCGCCATCACCCAACTGTCCATAACTTAAATAAATTCAAAATACTAAATGCGAAGGCGCGTCGTACCTTCAAGCAAACTAAACGTCAGTCTTGGCGAGACTATGTTTCAAAAATTAATTCACGAACACCTATGTCCAAAATATGGAATATGGTGCAAAGGATAAAAGGTAAAGGATCAAAATCTGGTGTTCATCATCTTAAGAATGGAAACACCATATTAACTGATAAATCTGACATAGCTAATAAATTAGGAGAAACTTTAGCTCAACATTCCTCATCATCAAATTATACACAAAAATTTCAAAAATTTAAACAACAAGCTGAAAAAATGAAAATCAATTTTGCGTCTGATAATGGTGAGGACTATAATGAGGTTTTTTCCATTCATGAGCTACACACTGCCTTAGGGCAAGCTCATGATACTGCTACGGGTGCTGATGGTATTCATTATCAGTTACTTAAACATTTACCTGATTCTTGTTTAGAAACCCTGTTAAATATTTTTGATCAAATATGGACAACGGGTTATTTCCCTTCCTCGTGGCGGAATGCTGTCATTATTCCTATTCCAAAACCAGGCCGTGATCATACTGATCCTTCCAACTATAGGCCAATATCGCTTACTAGTTGCGTTTGCAAGACCATGGAAAGAATGGTCAATAACAGACTTGTATGGTACTTAGAAACTAATAATCTTATTACAAATATCCAGTGTGGGTTTAGGAAAACAGAAGTACCATTGACCATTTAGTTAGATTAGAAACGTTTGTTAAGAATGCTATCGTAAATAAACAACATGCTGTATCTATATTTTTGATCTCGAAAAAGCTTATGATACCACCTGGAAACATGGAATTTTGAAAGATCTTCATGAAATGGGTCTGAGAGGCCGTTTGCCTAATTTCATATCACAGTTTTTAACAGATCGACATTTCCAGGTACGTGTGGGTTCCACCTTGTCTGAATTGTATGAACAAGATCAAGGTGTCCCGCAAGGTAGCATATTATCTGTAACGTTGTTCAGTATCAAAATAAATAGTTTATCGAAAGTGTTAAATGACTCTGTTGATGGGTCATTATTTGTTGATGATTTTAATGTCTCATGTCGGGGTAAAAATATGCACACGATTGAGAGACAGTTGCAGCTCTGTCTCAATAAAATTAAAGATTGGTCCGAACGAAATGGCTTTAAGTTTTCTAAATCTAAAACTAACTGCATCCATTTCTGTCGTAAATATAAACCACACAAGGACCCATATTTACATCTATCGGGTACTCCCATTAAAGTAGTTAAGGAGGCTAAATTTTTGGGTATCATATTTGACCATCATCTTACGTTTTTTACCTCATATTAAATATCTTAAGGCAAAATGTCTGAAGGCATTAGATATATTAAAAGTCGTCTCCAATGCTAAGTGGGGAGGTGATCAGTCGACCCTCCTTCACTTGTACAGAGCACTAATTCGTTCCAAACTTGATTATGGTTCGATCGTGTATGGTGGAGCCTGCAAAAGTAACTTAAATCTATTAGATTCTGTCCACCACCAAGGTCTAAGACTTTGTCTTGGATCCTTTAGAACCTCTCCCGTTGACAGTCTCTATGTTGAGGCCGATGAGCCATCTTTACCACTTCGCCGTATCAAATTGTCTTTACAATATGTCACAAAGTTATCTTCTAATGAATCCAATCCTGCTCACAACTGCGTTTTTCACCCTCTTTATGAGGATTTGTACAATAAAAAAACTGCCCTTGTTCCACCTCTTGGGATACGAATCCAACAATATATTTCTGCTGCCGGCATTGAGTTGGAGAATATATCTCCTTCCCGTCTTCTTTCTTCTCCTCCTTGGCAATTGGTTAAGCCACACGTTGACCTAACATTAACTACATTTAAAAAATCAGAAACAAATGACTTACAGTATAAGCAAGAATTTAGTCAACTACGAAATAAATATAATACATACAAATCCTTATTTACGGATGGGTCCAAGGACGGTGGCGCAGTGGCATGTGCCACTGTCATTGGATCCAGAACAATATCTTCTAGAATACCTGATAACAGCTCTATATTTACCGCAGAAGCAAACGCTATCTTAACAGCTCTGAAATATATTCAAAGACATCCTAAACATAAACAATATATAATATTTTCTGACTCTCTTTCTTGCCTTCAGGCTATTAAAAATCTATCTTGCAAACATCCACTTTTAATTGAAATAATCGAATTATATAATGAACTTGCTACTGGCCAATGCGACATCGTCTTCTGTTGGTTGCCCAGCCACGTTGGCATTTCTGGGAACACAATGGCTGATCTTGTTGCCAAGGCGGCACTCAACAAATCTGTGACACCACTTCTTATTCCATATTCTGATTATAAAGCTGGCATTAGAACTTACATCCGTGATCTGATGCAGAAGAAGTGGGACACCCAAGTAGGTATTAATAAATTACATGAAATAAAACCCTATATTGGTTATACCTACTTGGGTTGTCAGTCCAGATTTGAAGAGGTCATCATGCGACGATGTCGTATTGGCCACACTAGATACACGCATGCGTACCTATTGAAAGGTGAGGATCCTCCGTTTTGTATCCCTTGTGATGAGAGAACCACGGTCAAGCATGTCCTGCTTGACTGTGTTGAATTCTCCATCATAAGGGATAAATACTTCAATGTGAAAACAGTTAAGGATCTTTTTACTACTGTTAATTCTCATTTAATTATTGGTTTTTTAAAAGAAATTGACTTAATGAATGAATTTTGAATAATATGCTGTGTACATATCTGTATTTTAATTATTGGTAGATTTGATTAGTAACTTAGATTGTTGGTGGCTGTACCCTCAAAGGGGGTTGAAGTAGCGTAAAATTATTGTCCTCCTGAGAGGGTACGTAAGTCCCAAAACATTTCAAGTGCATTTAAGTATACCAGGTGTTTTAATCGTAGTATTTTTGTCATTTTAATGTATGGCTAATTCTCGGTATAAACGCCAACAGCTGAACGGATGGTGTAAATCCAGCTAGGGTCCATGCAGGTAGCAAAAGTAATATAAGTCCCCATGGCTCCTAGTATGGTGATCTACCTTCAGTTGTTGGCGATCTATAGCCCATTTTTACATTGTATTGTCTTCTTTCATTGGAATATTTTAGCTTTGTTTGCTAGTTTTATATTCATATCTGTGATTGTCTAGTATTTTTACTGTCCTTCGTCGGCAGGTTTTTATAATATCTATATATATATTCTATTTCTTAATGTCAAATGTTCTCGTCACGATATGGCTGAAATATTGCCGATGTGACGTTAAATACTAACTCACTCACTCTATCCTCGTTTCATTGGTACTCGTGGTTGATGTGACGTGACTCACGTTGATATCAGGGTTGACTCCCAACTTTTGATCGCTGGTTGCTATGACAATTTCGTTCTTGTATCCCACCACTTTATGGATCCTCATTTGCATGTCGCTCGGAGCCATGTACAACCCCACACCAAACACGTAGTTGCCTTAAGACCGAGCATCTTGCAACGTGTCTTGGTATCACTTGATGGCTGTTGGTAAATCCAACGGAGACGCGATGGAATGCTCGACGTTCGCCACAA
Organism: Haliotis rubra; assembly: GCF_003918875.1. Classification (NCBI taxonomy): domain Eukaryota; kingdom Metazoa; phylum Mollusca; class Gastropoda; order Lepetellida; family Haliotidae; genus Haliotis; species Haliotis rubra. The sequence goes on from NW_025767637.1 coordinate 324,814, forward strand.
ATTGTTTCTGCGCGCCGTAAGACGTTCCTTTACCGATCTACCGGAAAGCATTTGTGCCTGCGCGCCTAGCACGGCCCACACATACGTTCCAATGGAATCGTTCAAGCATATGGTGCCTGCGCGAGAAAACTCCTTCGATGTTTTTGATATCATTTTCATCCAGGCAGTGTCCGCTCCAGGGTTTGTTTGTTTGATGTACGAAACATGAATTTGGTCGTTCGTCATGGGGCCTGTAAACGTATGGTACCCGGGTATGTACTCACCACACGTATAAGTGATTCTAAACGTTTTGGATTTATAGAAACATGTGCATATTTTACTGAGTCTGTGGCTCGCACCAGGAAGGCAAAAGTCTTTATTCGTGGGAATTATAAATTCCCTGCAAATATGTTTGTACGCATGCCGATCATACGGGTTATCGATCATACTACACGCTGTATCTTGAAGAAGAGGTGCACCTATTTCCTTTAACTGACTGACTGACTGAGTTTGGTTTGACGCCGCTTTTAGCAAAATTCCAGCAACATCACGGTGGGGGACACCAGAAATGGGCTTCACACATTGTGCCCATGTGGGGAAATTTCTTTTAAAATTCGTCTTGTCTGATAATAACATGAAACAAGGTGACTGCCTTACTCACTTTGTCTGTTCCATAGTCGAGTATGTCACGACCGATCCCGTCGTCACACACCATAAGGCGAAATCGAGTTGGTTTTGCCAAAACTGCATTGGATTCTTATTCCAGTTACCACCACCTGAGCCCTACTGACGGTCACGAGATAGTTTTTCAAAATATTGATAAAATTCGTTTCACGACGATTCCATTTTCGTAAGCACGTCATTCATATTGAATGCATATTGTAGTGTCTTGCATGTATGTAGCATGTTCTTCACACTCCCGGGAGTCACGAATGGTGAGTTCTTTCAGCTGCTTCCCGCGATCGATAACACATCGGGGCAACTCGAAGTCGCTCTCAGTGATCTCATGTATAACCCACGATGGTCGAATATCAATCAATTTAAAGGTAGCAACAAGCTATTTATCGATGGAAATCGCCACGATTTATCCGACCGTTATTACAGCGTTTGTATGCTAAGCGATGAAATTTTCAAACCCATTGGAGCCAATCTCAAACTGAACGAGTCAAATTGAACGCTGACGTTAACAGCTGAGGAAAAAAACATCAGACTCGGTAGCCTTGTCCAAATCTCTCAGGTTGCCATTGAACGAAATACTACCCCGATACACCATAATGGGTTCGAAATTACCGAGCCTCGTTGTCTATCACAAGCTGTTCAGTCATTTCGATGGAGTAAGCACAACCAATAATATTCAAGATGAACGCCCTTCAACTCTGCTAAGAGCCGTGCCAGTGAAAACGAAAAAGTGCAACGAAGGTCGAACCAAACCGTTCCCGTTCTTACAGTACCAAAAGTAAACTCAGGGCATGACCCTAGAACTCAAAATATCCGTTTTAGATCTAAAACATAAACATGTGTACATGGGATATCTAAGCGTGATGCTTCACATCAAATCATGAATGCTTCTGGTCCCAAAATGCAACCCCCCGAGAAAATGTCCTACAATTGCGATCTCCAATCTCAAAGACACGCAAGGACTCGATGAACCCAGTGTCGAAGGCAAGTTATATGCCTAGAAATTGAGAAACAACATTTACAGGCAAACAGAAGAGACCGGAGGCCTCTTAAAAAACATGCAGTTCAATCTCTTGCGCACCGACAATAACAAATGGGTGATGGTCCCGGCATTCCATGGCAATCTAGGCAATTCAGACAATGTCGAGACTAGAGGTCTCTTTAAAAACACGTTGTACCAGTTCATCCTTACCGATGATAACCAATGGTCGTTGATCTCTCCCTACTCGATATCACCCTCGTTTCTCCCTACGTGTTTGTGGAAGGATCATTATTTAACGAAAGTCCTCAATAAGGAGATTCTCATCGCGGCTTACACCCGCTCGCAAAGAAAAAGTTTGCTCGTGATCCTCATCCCCAGAAAAGCAGGTCTTTTTCTAGAAAGTCGACCAGATAGCCAAAATACGAGTTTACAGTTGGTGCTTGAATTCGAAGACTTAAGCATGGATTAAACCTGCGTCTACATGCTACCATTGTGCTCTCGATCTTGGGGACACACAAGGATTTGATCAACCTGGTACAGAAAACGCCTTATACATATTGCACTTACAAAACAATATGTGCAAACGACGAGAAGTGATAATCGAATCTCAATTGAACTGGATAATCAATATCTGTACTAGGCACATAAAGAAACTGTGCATACAAAAATCTAAATTCATCAAACCTGTGTAGACACATAAGGACTCAAACTCAGAGATTAGTGACATGTATCCAACATGCATGCACGTGCCACGTTCCGTGACGTCAGTGGGTTCGTCACTGGAAAAAAATCCACATTTACAAGCTTGGAAAGATGATGTTTCCAAGACATTTCCAATTTTGGAAAGATGATGTTTCCAAAAATTTCCAATTTTGGAAATATGAGATTTCCAATCTTGGAAATATCCGCAAGGGGAGATAACTGGTGGGTGATGGTAAATTATTGTTCTGCATGGGCTAATTGCTATAGTGGCGTGGGGCGGCATGAGTGTTTCATGGGGGCGTTAAGGCGACTGGCGGTAGTCTTTGATGTTTGGTGTTGTTTTAGTAATGATTGTTTAAGGGATTAACGAAAGGATTATCGACTTGACTAGTCGAAATTTCAGTGGTGAACACATTTTAAATGTTCAATGTTTTTGGTGAAAAGTGAATTTTGTCACGTTTAGTTTAAATATGTATCATCATAAGCTGATATCTAGTCAGTGAGAGTTAATTTCGTACAAGGGCCACCGACCCGTTTTACAATTATAAAGATGAAAATACAATCCAGCGCCATATATAATATTAAGCTGTATGCTAACATGTACAATGTCTCATTTATTCTTATACTCTATATTCAAAAACTTCGCTCTTTTTGTCAATGTTTCACATGGATTATTTATGTAGTATTGTGGGAGCAGGCTGTTTCTCAGATCACAGTAAAATGAACATTCAATAAAGAATTGGTACTCTGATTCAATGGTAAGTACAATACACAGAGGGCAGAATCACTCATGTTTTATATTTACTTTGGGCCCTTATTCCAACATTGAAGGATGGTCTGAACAACGAAACTTACTCAAAGCAAAACGAATCGTTGCGTTGCTGTCAATTGTTGCGTTGCCCTCCTAGGGGGGTCGAGTGATGGTGTCACCATGCACTAACTTCCACCAAACTAAACCGTGCTAAATGGGTTATGTTTGTGAGTGCGAAGCGAGCGTTGTGGAAGCTTGGAACGATATCTTAAATTTGTTCAGATCGCTTCGCGGAAGTTAAAGAATCAAACTACTTACTAGTTGTAGTACAATATAAATATGATTGATGACCAAAAATATTTTCCATGACACAACTTGAAGCATAAAGATTTCTTTCTCGGAAGCGAGGTTGTGGTGGAAGTGACAATAATATTGTAAGTAGTATTATATTGACACCCACCTCGCTTCCACGAGAGAAATTGTTATGTTATAAGATATGTCACGCAAAATCCTATTGGACATCAATCAAATACATATTTTTTACCAGTAGAAAGTAGTTTTGATTTTTATAACTCGGTGAAAACAAACCTAAATAGCATTTATTCTCAGACTGGCGGATGTTCGCGACAGGGCGCTGCCATTTTTAATAATCGTAACATCACGGGCTAAAGTCTGTTAAAGAATTAATGAGATTATGGTTTGTTTTCATCAAGTTAGAAAAGCAAAACTACTTTCTACTCGTAGTTAAATATGTATTTGAATCATGGCCAACAGGATTTGGCATGACACAACTTGTAACATAACGATTTCTTCCTCGGAAGCGAGGTGGGGGTCGAAGTGACAATACTGCGCAATAAATTTCTTGCTACATTCACGTGGTTAACGTCCACTCACCAGTATGTAGATACTAGTCAACGTGCGTCTTTCTATTTGGTCTTATAATCCTAATTAGTTTATTATCATACTTGTATGCATTTTGAAACTAAATAAAAATCAGGCGATCTGCCTTTACTTATAACTTGAATATCTAGACATTGTAAATCATAATTCGCACACACGCCCTAGTGTATGTTGTCTGTCTCATTACTTCACCACGAAAACAATGATTCTTTGGAATGCTACGACAAATGAATAAAAACAAAATGCAATTATTAAAATTAAAACAGATTAGAGTTATAATAATGTCAGGCTATTACTTTGTTCGAGGAATGTATCCATCAATATCCACAAAAACGAGTGATATGCCATTCACCTGCAGCTGTTCCAAATGATGTGTCTTTTAACAGTCTAATACATGTTTACGAAAAGTGATATATCGTTTCAGGTATTTTACATTGGTATATAGTCTCATTGGTCACCCAAGATAGCACACCTGGCCACTAATTGCATAATGTCCGCCATTCTTTACAAAAAAAGTAATTTAGTGAGCCAATAATGAGCAATCAATCAATGTCTTGGCGGTTAATCCTTCGAAAGAAGGAAGTTGTTTTACGCAGACACAGACACGACAGAGTGTATTCAGTATTGATTAGTTAATCTACATACAAAAACACTACCTTTTGACAAATCCGCTGTGTAAGATAAAAGTAATTAATCAATCAGCGTTATCGGTTAATCCTTTGATCGATGTATATTATATTGGGTATTTACTCCAGACACAAGAAATGCAAAATGGGAACCTTTGTCGGGTTATCTAAGTGGTGTTACCTGTTTTAAATTCATTAACTGACCATCAAGTGAATGATGACAAATAACATGTGTAGGTTTATACCACCTAACCACAAGGGAGTATTAATTGCTGTATTGCATGCAATTTTAATTGCATGTGTAAACCTATGGGCCGACACTATTTTGAGAATACGGACAGAACTTCATTGTTGCATAAGAAATACATATAAGCATTTGCTGTGTGCTAAAACTGTATGTACCTATTTACCTAAGTAAGGTTTCAGAGCCTTCTAGCAATGGCAAAGTGGGGTTGTTTAGTTTACGGATTCAAATAGATCAAATGTCATTTGTTAATATTATACGTCATATTTTTACATGACGTGAATAAATATCGAGGTAAAAAACCCCACAGAAATGGGATCAATTATGATCAGTCATTATACCATCCACGCATTAGAAAACCTGCAAAAGCCCACACTGCTTTGATACTTTAATACAATCAGACAAGAACTACCGGGGAAATGTTCAAATAACGGCATCTGATGGGCATCCACCCTTCCTAATGTCGCACTGTTTAGGTTGAAGAAATTAACCGTAACCGAGATGAGCGAGGCTGATCATAGTTTTCACTATCACTAGCGGCTGGCTCGAACAAATAAGGCCCAGCGACACCAGGCAATTACGACAGAATCGTCTATGAAAACAAGTTGTAACTCGGAAAGGGAGCAGGACAAAAGCCACCCGGACAAATGCCACCCAGTTATTTTACCATTACAGAGAGGACAATTACCACCCATATTGATTTTAATATAGACTTTGATGAATAATTTGGTTTCTTAAATAAATGTATTCACTTTGATAAACATACAGCTTTCATTTTTCACAACAATTGTCACGATTTCTGTTCCTGCTGAGCTGTAGGCTCGTTCGATATCTCGCGATGTCATTATCGCGATAATGCACCGAGGATCATCAAAGGAGTGGATTGCTTAAGCGGTGAAACTTGTATTGTGTTGGATTTAGTTGATTGTGTGAATAAGGAATTTATCATAATATACACTGAAATCAAGTTGATGTTAGCTTGATAGTGTTCCATGGTCAATATAGCAATGTTGATGAAAATGGTATTGTATTATACGCAATTTACTTTTTTAATACTCCCGTCTTTCATGCAAATGAAATGATCCAAAAACAAACGGATAGTGTCATACTTAAATTTGATGTTTATTTATATTCGGAAAAGAATTTTCAGATTACATATATGTTGTCAAGAAGACAGAGAAAGATTAAATTTCATAAAAACATACCATGTACAAATTTACAAAAATATGTTACACAAATTTACATTTTCTTCAAAGCATACCGAGGCGGTTGGGGTAGGGTACATGTATAATTGTCAATACTATTTATGCTACAGACTCAATGTATTTACCAACAAAAACATCGCTTGAAAATTACCGGAGAAAATATCTCTAATAAAATGTCAGCAGACAAGCTTTTATAAACATGACTGTTGAACTCGTAGTTCAATGTTGAAACAAATGGTGTGGGTAGCCTAGTGGTTAAGGCGTTGGCTCGTTACTCCACAAAGACCCTGTTCGATTCCCCACATGGGTACAATGGGTGAAGCCCATTTCTGGTTTCCCGCATAGTGACATTGCTGGAATATTGGAAGCGGCGTAGAACTATCCTCACTTACTCACTCTAAAGCATTCCATATTCCGTGTTGACCCATGAAAGATCCTTCTTCATGACCGGTAATTCTGATTTAGATGGCGGACCACGCACACGTTTGGCCTTTGGGATGGCTCCTTGTCCTTCTAATGTTCGAAAACTTGCATCTGCAAGCCTCTTTGCTGTCATTAGTTCCCTTGATTCCACCTTCAGTCTTACTATGAAGAATTTGACGCCATCGTCGTTCATGTCACTTTCCTCTGATGACATCAATTGCGTCTTCTTTAGAGCTTGTTCATATTTTGGCTTTCTTGTGATTGAGGAGGTCTGTATGTCTTATTCCTTGGACTCGGTTACGACTCTTCTGAAGAAAACAAGCCAATATGCTAATAATTGGATTTCAATCTGGATAAAGTGAATGTTAAACCAATGTAAAAATAAAATTAATGGCTATTCTGATAATCTTATGATCAACTTGTCAGTGTTATCGATATTTGCGTGTTTAATGCATTAGAAGAACACAGTCTGGTAATCGCAGGTGCTGTACGCTTTACTCCTTTCAAAGATCACTTTAATTCCAGATCACCCTGATTAATACTGTGAATTAATAGTTATTGGTCTAGTTAGCATGCAGTATACTGTATCTCTCAGCCTTTAACAAAGACTCAACCCTTAACAAGGCCTAATCCCTTGTTAATTGATGATTGAGTCATGTCTGTTAAGACTAATTAATTAACAAGGCCTAATCCCTTGTTAATTGATGAGTGAGTCATGTCTGTTAAGACTAATTAATTAACAAGGCCTAATCCCTTGTTAAGTGATGAGTGAGTCATGTCAGTTAGTACACCCTTTTGAAACTGCTGAATCTAATTCTTGATTCCTGAAAGCTCGTTTAGTTGTATTTTATGTTTACTTACTGCACTTTTTCTGGAGTATTTTCTCATTTCATCATTGTGCTTGTTTTGGCTGCCACATTTCTTTCTGGAGACCATTTCCCTTTTTGTCTGTAGACATCTTGTCATAGCCACTGCAACAAACAAAATGCAATACATTGGCAGAAAACGCATGTTTCAATTAAACTGTCATTAAAATGCACACAGACTGCAAGCCTACATATATTGTACTATGAATACGGAATTATAACATGACATATAACGAAGTCATCACCAAACACACGCGCCTTGTTCAAACAGTTAAATAAAATCGTCCACTAACATCACGGTTTTGTTGCATACTTTGACAATGCAACAACAATCACGTTTGGAACTCAAGAAATGACTATGATTATTTATATGACAGTGGGTCTTGCTTAACTTTTGCTGTGCACTGATGCCTATGATTGCATTACCAGCTGATTAAGAACTGTATACCAGAGCTGCAATACCTTGAAATTCAGCACGCGGAATAGCCGGCAGTGCTGTCTTTGCGAAATTCCACGCATACTCCACGACTTCCTTATTCTGCTCTGTTTCCAACCTAAAATAAAAGTAAACTTATTGTCACCATGAGGAAGCCAAAAATATCACTCCGTGTCCAGATTATCGTAAATCCACCTGAAGTTGTACTTGTTGAATGATTTAATGCTTTGAAACTCTTGAAGCTAGTGTATTTAAATTATATTAAGTATTTTCATACGTGTATTGTGGATTTAGGGCCATCCCTCTTGCAGACTCAGCATTCTGTAGTGCCTGCCTCACAGTTGCCTGTAAAATAGATTTAGGAGAAATAACATTTCATTAGCATTTCGAAAAGCCTAACAAAACGACTAGCAGGTATTACAATTAAATCGCGTAAGAATACATTGTCTGAAATTTTTTAAAATCATTTACATAAAATACAAATTCAATCTAGTTTTTTAAAATATATTGATATTCAATTTGATTTTTTGAAACGCTTTAACAGTATTTTGTAAATGTCGTATGTGAGTGAGTGAGTTTATATTCAAAGTCACTTTGGCAATATTTCAGCCATATTGTGACATGTGGTATGTGGAACCAAAATACGAATATGTATGAATTGTGGTGAAAAATCTGTATTGTTCTGTCATTGTTGGTTATGATTAATTCTGTCTTTCCGACAAATACAACATTTTATGTTGTACATCGTCCAAAATCAGTGATGTACTAAGTAGCAATGTTCTCGTCACGATATGGCTGAAATATTGCCGATGTGACGTTAAGTCTTAACTCACTCACTCACTAAGTAGCAAAAGTTAATGAAATGACAGAAATACCTTTGCATGGTTACTTGCTTTCCGTTTGATTCCCCTACCACTCCTAGGTTCTTGAGTTTCGTTTTCTCTCTGTAATTCCTCAAGCTGTTTTTGCATGTCTGCAATCTGCAAATGAAATTACTGAAAATGATACACGTTGTTGCAGGATCGTCTTTCATGTGTAAAATTTACCCCGAGTAACCTTAAAAGAAAAACATCACATCAAACTCAATGTAACAGGTTAGATTTATTGCTGCACCATACCTGTCGATCTCTCGTTTCCACATCTCGTCTCAGGGCACCTATAGCAATCCACATTTTGTCTTCCATTCGCTTCATCTTCTGCTCCATTATTTGTAGGATATCCTCCGTGCGTTTCTCTGAAACTGTAGAATTTCAAGTTATTTGCAGAAGTACTGCCTTGTCGTCCTAATGCCATATGTAGACAAGCAATTCCCATAAAAAAGACAGATAGATATGTAGATTTGTAAGGAATTTGTATAACCCTGCTATATAAATTTCACTTACAGCATCTGTCGTGAAGGTTGACATCATCATCGTCTTCAGTTTCGCGGTCTGCAATTAGAAACATTAGCCCGTCACACACATAAACATCATATACATAACCATCAACGAGGCCACCTTATTCACATTACAATTACTTTAGTTATATTCACAGGGAACACATATTGCGACACCGGAGACAAAGTACCTGATAACATGAACGTAGCCGCTGCAGCTGCACAGGCCGTTGCCGTAGGAGTAGACGTGAACGGTATCGCTGCTTGCTGTTGTCTGATTGTCCTTGTCGCTCGTGGACGTGACTGCTTACCAGATTTCTTAAAATAAATCAATTGCATTTTACACAACATTTTGCACCATGATAATGAAACATATATAGGGTATCTGTCAGACCTTGACATGTTTATTTCATCGATTGACGTAGAAAATGTGAACACGTTTACTATTGTCTGTACAGTAAGAATATATATTTTTCACTTACATGTATTTCACGACAACAGGCCTATCATTAGTTAAGATTGGAAGAGGTTTGATTTCACCGACAGATCAGGATAATCCCAATGCATATGCTATTTAAGTAATACATCGTAGGAGTGGCATTTGACCATGTTGAGATTATACAGTTGTCACACCTTAATAACCTTGTTGCCCTTGACAGAGTCTGTCGTGCTAGTTTGGTCTTTGTCTAGTTGGTATTCACTCCCTGGAACACAAATATCGGATACAAACATAATATGGTGATTTTGAGCATACGGGAATATAAAGATAGTGTAATTTGCCCGATTACTGATACTGTTTATAATAATATTCTTCACAGCAGGGAGAAAACATATTTTGAAACCCCACCGCGTGTGTAAAATCTTATATTAACTTGACATGCACGTCTTTCGTTTTGGTAAAGTTTATCAGTCGGGATGAGCGTGGGATTGTACTCGGAGGGGTGGGGTTCTGGATAATGAAGATGTGAGGGTATGAAAGCGTGGTTTGGTTGGGTGTTAGAGTTTGTCTGCGATTGGATGGTGTGTGAGGTATGTCAGAAAATGTTTGTATAGGTTAAGTTTGATGACGGCGCTTTTCTTTTAAAAAAATGTTGGAAATGTTTGTAATGTTTACGCTCAGGTGTCTTTTCGGCCAGTAATGACCCGGTGTGTTCAAAACGAAATATGTATGTATTTTATCTATCTCTATACATGACACCATAACAAACTATATTATTATTTAATTGTGTAATTTGAAACCTTAGCGCTCTGATCACTTGAGGCTGGGCCTTTTTTTAAAAATTGCTTTAAGTGAATCAAGAAAGCCGAGCATTAGTACAGAAGTATACATCCAATGTCACACAATACAGGTTATATCATGTTCATGATGTCAAAGAACACGAACATCAAACACCTGCTAACACAATCCCTCAGCGCAATCACAAAAAATAGCCGGTGTTAATTAGAGAATGTATTCCACCTCATAGCCTGACTAAATACCGGGAAGAATTTTTTATGACACGTAATAAACCTTTGATCAGTCAATTAGTCGGGCTGTTACCATTGTGATTCAATATACTAAATATTCTTGAGTGTAAGATTTGTCAACAACTGTACTGTTGAAGGAACACATTGCGTCATCAGGAATACCGATTTACATTTACATGATATACATTGTTCTTGTGTCGTCACTAATATACTTACCTGAGCTGAATGCGTCATCTGAAGAAATATCGCTGACAGACATTCTGCACGGCTTTGTAGATGTAAACGCTAAAAATTTCGATAGCAAATATTCCCGTATTTTGGTGTGCAATGATCGACTGCATTTTCCCATCGGGTGTTCATGTATTTATTCAGATCTCAAAAGTTCATCCAATTACATTAAGCTGCTTCTCCCCTCTACAGATTCTCCAACTTTCCGCTGGTTTTATCTGGTTTGAATAACCTGTTCAAATATTTCGAAACAGTCCGGATGTCACTAAGTAAACCCCTGTTCTCAAAATAATTACAAATGTTCTCGTCACGATATGGCTGAAATATTGCCGATGTGACGTTAAATATTAACTCACTCACTCACTCAAAATAATTACATTTACCAGCATACATACCTTGTGACTCTACAACATTAATTCTCGTTTACAATGAACGCATGTCACGAACTAAAGGAACGTCCCTATTGCATTCGTTGGTAGAAGTAATGCAATGGACAGTGTATACAACAGTTTGTGAAACATGTCAAAAATACATCTCACCTTAATACAAATTTCACTAATCTCACTAATTGAGCATTTTGTTGACACAGACTATGGTTCATAAAGGACTAAGTGTTATCAAAACGGTGATATCCTCTTTTGCCAGTCGGGCAAGTTGTTTATTTAAGGAGTAAGATGATTATGAAACATGGTAGACTGGGTTCGTTTAATTTTAATTCCACATGGCCTTCACCAGTAGAGGGAATGATTTTTGTTCAGTTATTACATTGCTGTTAAAGATAGGGCTAAATTTGGGCTTATCAGGTTAAATCTATTTTGACATCTATTGGTTTTGCTGAAATATGGGACAAACAAGAATTGCACCAAATTTTCTACTTGTAATCAAACAAAGAATTGACGATCGAGCTTTTCAATGTATGGTTGGACAGATATCTGGTGTTCGGGAAAAATTCCTCGGAAAACATCCTACTTTTATACATTTTAAGAAAAAAACGTAGATTTTCGACTTTATTCACATACAACAATGTAAATTGACAAAAATACATTTTGCAGGACTTTTTAATTTTGTAATACTTTATTCACACAGGCACATACAACAATGTAAATTGATAAAAATTTGCATCTGCACTGATAAATTTAGTGACATTCATTTCTAAATCACTCACTCACACTTGATTCAAGCAGCTAAAATCACATTTTATTTGACAAACAGAACTCAAACAGTACTCCACAAGCCAGTTTGTTAAAACAATCTTGTTGTGAACACTAATTATTCAATGTATGCTTTATATAACCACCGATAGGTTGTCGTTATTTGCTACGTCGCACGCACATCTAAGGTTTTTCGGCGACGGGCCAGTTCACTTAGGGGGAGGGGGAACCAAAATTAGAAATTTTGAAAGGGTGGTGTTACTACCCAAAAAGCAAACACACCCCAAAAAAAACAACAACAACAAAAAACAAAACAAAAAAACAACAAGGTGTATTAAGGGAAATTTGAATTGGAGGCCGAATAAGTTTCTTTATTAACTTAAGGTTAATAAAGAATTGAAGTGCATTGATAAACTACAGAGAGAAAAAGATCATCTTCAAGCAGGAAGGAAGACCATGATTGAGTATGGCGACGCTGTTTCTCATCTTGTTGGACTATAATGTCATGTGTATGATTGGGATTAGTACTTTATCAATTTCTTATATTTACGCAGTTACATAATGCTGCTGCTGCTGATTTGAGGTTTAACGTCGGCTTCTGGCTGTAGCCAATGTCGCCGACGGGGTAGGTGGGAGCTAAGATAATAATTCATAAGTTTATAATAAGGGAGAGGTACACCCTATAAAAACACTAACCCCAGTCAGCCAAATCCCACTCTGGCTATGGCAGAATCTGGCTATGACAGAATCTGGCGGTGTGAGAGGTCACCCTTTCATCACAGTAGCGGATTGTTGTAGTTGTTGTTATTGCACCTTACAAAACTGATTGTGTAATTCCATTGGTTAATTGTTTGATACATGACACTATCATAATAACTGGGTTTTGACATATATCACGTGGTGAAACATTAGGTGTATAAATACCCCCCAATGGGACGGAAACCAAATGAAGGTGGATTCTGCGTTGATTCATTTCCAATTGCTGATTGCGACCTGTGGCGACTCGTTTTCTGCAGGGAATTACAGCAGACACCCCATACTATGTAGAACCCGTCTCAAGGAGTCTGAAAATGAACTTGCCGTGGAAGATGTGTCTGCCGATGATGCACAGGAAGTAGACGAAGAGATGGATGAAGAGGAAGAAGTCTACCTTGACGAAGAAGAGGTCGAAGTACTCCTTCGCAGTTTTCAACCCCGACAGACACATAGGCAACAAGCAGATGAGCAAACTGACAACACCTCTTTCTTGAGGCTTGTCGTATTTTGGTCGTGCCTATTTCTCTGTCTTTGGCAGTCGGTATTTTATATATCGACAAGTGCTATAACCGTACTTCTTCGGTTCATTCACGGACTTTTCGAAGTGGCTTCCAAACACTATGAGACAGTATCTATACTCTTGCCTCTGTTCCCAACCAGCGCCTATCTAATGCACAAACTTTTGAAGTTTGATAAAACTGACTTTGTACATTATGTTGTGTGTCCATCATGTAACAGTATTTATTCATATGCAGATTGTGTTGTGTACGTTGAAGGCCAGAACAATAGCAGGCATTGTAATTACGTTCAACAACCAAATCATCCTATCCGACATCATCGACGTCCTTGTGGTGCAAGGCTGCTGCAGACTGTAGTCTTACCATCTGGTGCAAAGAGACTTGTTCCATATAAATCTTACTATTACAAGCCATTAAGAGACTCAATTCGTGACCTGACATCACGATCTGGCTTTGTCACTAAATGTGAAGTGTGGCGATCACACAGTGGATCATCGGACACGCTGTCTGATGTTTATGATGGTCAGATTTGGAAAAACTTTAAAGAGTTCCTATCTTCAAATCATAATTATGGCCTGATGCTGAATCGCGACTGGTTTCAACCGTTGAAACATGTGACATATTCCGTTGGTGTTGTGTATACGGTAGTGTTAAACCTGCCCCGTGAAGAACGATTCAAACGAGAAAATATAATTCTGAACTCATACAAGCTTGGAATAGTGGATTTACTTTTCAAGACAGAACATTACGATTGGCCTTAATGTGTGGGCTGTGATATACCGGCGTGTAGAAAACTTTGTGGATTTCTCGGTCATGCTGCTATAAGAGGTTGTTCTCGATGTTTGAAGACATTTCCTGGTGAATTTGGAAACTGTTATTATAGTGGTTTTGATAGGAAAATGTGGAAGCCCAGGACACACGAGAACCATATAGCAAATGTTCGACAAGTATGTTCAAGTACAACACAATCTGAACGTCAGAAACTGGAACGTTTACATGGTGCACGCTACTCCGTGCTATCCGAGCTACCGTATTTTGACATTATCCGCATGTCGGTGATAGATCCCATGCACAACCTTTTCATGGGAACAGCTAAACACATGCTGAAGTTATGGAAAGATAGTGGTGTGTTGACGGATAAGGAGTTTGCTTTAATTCAGACCAAAATTGATGTTGCAGAATGCCCTAGTGATATTGGACGAATGCCTCGAAAAATTGCATCTAGGTTTGCAGGTTTCACAGCAGATCAGTTCAAGAACTGGACCCTCCTGTTTTCAATATATGTGTTGAAAGGCATTATACCTGATGAAGATTTAGACTGTTGGCGTTACTTTGTGCTGGCTAGTCGATATCTGTGTTGTCGTGTTATTACAAAAAGTGGTGTCAAGATTGCAGATGCACTTCTGTTGAAGTTCTGTGCTGCGTTTGAACGCCTTTATGGAAAAGAAAAGGTCACCCCAAACATGCATTTACATGGCCACTTGATAGAGTGTATATTGGACTTTGGACCAGTGTATTCCTTTTGGTTGTTCAGCTTTGAACGTTGCAATGGGGTGATGGGTAACATTCCCACAAACAACAAGAATGTAGAACTTCAGCTTATGCGACGATTTGAGTGCAACTCTCATCTTCTTGGCTTGACTCTGTCAGATGATTTCCAGCTTGCTGAAACACTCAAACCAGTTTTTACCGAACTTGTTTCTGGTGCAAAGGTGGGAACACTCAGCACAACCAGCAATGCTCTTACCAATCTCTGGAGAATGTCCTCGCGCCTTTTGGATTCTGAACAATGTTGGTCAGACATCAAAGCTTATTCATACACTAAATACAAACTGCGCGGTGTCACTGAGGAAGAAAACATTTTTCTCACACAAATGTATTTAAAGTTGTACAACTGTACTCAAATATTCTTGTTGCCATCATATAGAGAGTTGAAAAATGTCCATCTAGGGAACACCTTGTTTGGATCAGCTAAATCATCAACCTCGGCATCTAATATTATAGCCTTCTGGACAAACAAGGATGGCAATATTGACTGGAGTACTTCTCCAAGGCCTGGCAAAGTAGTCCGCTACATACATCACAGCGTGCAACTCTCAGGGGAGCTTAGACCACACCTCATTGCTGAAGTAAGATGGCACCGAGAACTCACAGATGACTTGAAGTACCACTGTGGTAAACCAGTTGAAGCCTGGCATCCGACAATGTTTATTGACAATGGTCCCTCGTCGTTCATGCCGATTCAACGAATCAAAAGTAAATTCATCAAGATAATCGGAAAGTGCCGAAAGAAAGATGTGATGTTTGTGTTGCCGAGGGACAGATACGTGATGGTTTAAATGAAACGATCTGTGATACCTGTGGTTCAGAAATCCTGTGTTACCTGTGACTCAGAAATTAAAATTGTTAAAAAGCTTGCTAACCTTGTACATTGTATTTCTGAAGAAGATGTCTTAGTTTCGACATGACATGTATTCTCTTGTATAATATTTAACATATCTTATTAATGAACTTCAGCTGTAAACAATTAAATATGTCCTTCTTTCAAAGGATTAACTGCCAATAGATTGATTGCTCATTTTTGGCTAACTAAAAGGGTGTTTTCTATTATCTACATGATAAATGATACAAATATATAAAACATAATATATACAAACTTATAAGAAGTTTATAGCACTAACACAAGCAAATTTGTTTTGAACGTTCTTGATAAATCATATTGTTAAAGGTCACATGCAACCAAAAAATCAAACATAATTAAAACACAATTATCACTTATTCATGACATAATATACATTGCTGATTATGAAAAAAACATATAAACAAAATTATAAGCGTACAATCGCAAAATCAAAAGTGCTATATTTTGTACTTGGGTTTACTTCCCAAGAAACGAAGCAGCCGGGATACCGAACCCAGTCAGAGCGAGTGGGTGTGCACTCAAGTGTAACGGCTGGTTCATTTGCAGACGCCCCTCACGGTTCATTATGTGTGTATATATAGAGATGTTGGGTTTTGTAAATACATGCTCATTTTTTGTGTATAACATTTTGCAATCAACAGACATCATAACATGTCATGTGTACAAGTATCACACCTGCCTGTCTGTGTAATTACATAATGTGACAGAGACCGAACTCGGACCATTAATCAATAGGTTTTGTTTATGGTGTATGGCCTGATAGGTGTTAAGTTCAAATTGCATGTGGTCAGTGATCGAAGTTGTGTATTGAATATTGTCACTAGCAGAAAGGCAGGCAGACACATAGGTGTCAATAAAACAGACACTGTGTTTTGTCTGTGACAACGACATATCTGTGTCACAGTTAGCTATTCTGTCAACGCTAAATAATGACATTGCTTTTAAGTATCGAACTGAGAAAGTGACTCGGTAAGAAGAATGTGTGGTGAAATAAACAAATGAAATTATATAAACAGTTAAATCGGCAATCTATTGTAATAACATATAAAAAGCTCGCGCCTGTGAAATATCAACAAAACATTAGAAAAATAGCTCACACCAAAGCCTTCACCGAATATTCACCTGACAACCCGCTTCCAAGCTCCGCGAACCTATTCCACTGTGCATGTGCTATGGGCGCAGCCGAGCTGTTTAAACCACTTCAATTCCCCCAAGTGCTGGGGGAAAGTTAGTGAATCGTTTGAACTACGATTTCGCGCGGGTTTTTTCATCGCGTTATTTTTCAACTTTATAAGTTGAATTTGCATTTTTGATGATTTATTTCGGTAAGTCCATACCGAAAGGTATCAGAATCTGCAAAGTTGTGTTTTACGTTGCATGTGACCTTTAAGTTGGTTTTGATTAGGTATGGCATAAGGCAGAACATACCTGCTTAGTAAACTTACTCAATGACATAATACTTAAGTGAGTAAAATGACTGAAATACGCACATATATGAAAGCAGTGGGTAACGGAAAATGAAATACCCACTCAACATTCATAATACCCACTCCAAAGAGTGAGTGAGTTAATATTTATCGTCACATCGGCAATATTTCAGCCACATCGTGACGAGAACAGTTTATAATTATATTATAGATCAATAAAGTAGGACATTAAAAACCTGTTGACGAAAAACAGTAAAACTACTAGTGTATCACAGATATCCATTTAAAACTAGCAATTAAATCTAAAATATTGGAACTATAAATGACAATTAAATATATAAACAGGCTATAGATTGCCAACAACTGAAGGTAGATCACCATACTAGGGACCATGGGGACTTACAGTACATTTGCTTCCTGCATGGGCCCTAGCTGGATTTACATCATCCCCTCAGCTGTTCGCAATTGAGATATATCTAGCCATACATTAAAATAACACATATTCTACGATTAAAAAACGGAAAGTTGAAATTTACTTTGAATGTTTTGGGACTTACGTACCCTCTCAGGAGGACAATAATTTTACAGTACTTTAACCCCCCTCGAGGAAACAGCCACAAACAATCTGTGTTACTAACTTCCAATCATGAAATATTTAGCTATTTACAAATCTGTAAAATCAGTCAAGCAAGAAGAACGTGTGGTGAAATAGACAAATGAAATTATATCAACAGTTAAATCGGTAATATACTGTCATAACATAAAAAAGCTCGCGCCTGTGAAATATCAACAAAACATTAAAAAAAATAGCTCACACCAAAGCCTTCACTGAGTATTCACCGGACAACCCGCTGCGCGAACCTATTTTACTGCTCATGTGCTATGAGGAAAAGCGCTGGGGGAAAGTTAGTGGATCGTTTGAACTCCGATTTCGCGCGGTTATTTTCATCGCATTATTTTTCAACTTTATAAGTTGAATTTGCATTTTTTGATGATTTGTTTCGGTCAGTCCATACCGAAAGGTATCAGAATCTGCAAAGTTGTGTTTTACGTTGCATGTGACCTTTAACATAACGTTAGGAACACTTCTTACATTTTAAAAAAAATATGTGTTATTTTTGTTACAATCTATTTGAGATTTGATTTTCCTTGACTTCGTTGTGTACTGCTCCGTGGTTGTGGTCTCCAAGAATTTTAGACATTATGTCGTTCAATGTTGAGACTGTTGCTCTGCAGTCTTTCTGACTGCATCTCCATGAGATCCATTCTCTCCTTCCTTCTTGTTCAGAATGAACATATACCGGTAACCGTTTACCCTCAGATATCGTCAACCACGAAAAGTAGGAAGAAACTTCTAGTCTAACTGTGCATTTGTGAATTTTTTGGAAATAATGGTGAAAACTGTCATTTCCAAAGTTCTTATAGCAAGTTTCTGCAAGAAAATGAATACCTCACAACTTGAGTGAACTAATTTATAAATCAAAGTGACTGTGTGAACTCACTAACATGGATTCAATCTCATACTGGTAGTCTGGTATACATGTCTTATTTCTTTCCTTGAGTGAACTCGTTTTTTCATCTTGTAGAATCCCTTCAAACAACACCGTAGTCAAAACATCAAACGCTTTTTACCTTGACCCAAATGTCTAACGTACCCTTTACCTCGATAATAATACAAGAATGAATATAGGAACCCTTCTCTATGCATCGACAAGAATACCTATCAAACAAGCATGGAGTTGCTATTAGCGTGGCGTCGTGTTCTCATTGCAGGTTTTAACATTTTCAAACGTATGTAATTGTCACCACAGCGACAAACCTATTTTACAGTTGAGTAGAAAACTTAACAGAAGCATCCAACCTGACCTTACAATGAGCGGTGTGATAATTCAAGACATAGATAATCACAAGCATCTAGACTTGACCCTTCAAAATAACTGTAACTGGGATATTAACATAAATTCTATTGGCTGGCTTATTATGAAATTAATGTCTTGTATAAACTGGAATCTTTCAAATGTATATTTGTCTCTGGAATCATCTGTGAGCTTGTGGGCTGATTTCTCTTGATCTAAAATGGAAATTTTAGAACGTATTGCTTGTAAATGATCACATTAAACTAGAAAGACTTATGATTCAGTAAAAAGGGAATTCATTTGAGTATTTGCTTCAATCCGCACATGTTTGGACAACACAACCAATTTTCTATTGACAAGTTCATGAGATTTTCGTGAATACACCCATTGCATAACACCGTTATTGAGCACAAACTCAAATGGCCTCTCCCATGTGACAGGTGTTAATTGGAGAATGTATTCTACTACGGTTAGTTCCCATGAAGTAGGGCACCCATGAAGGGCCACCTCCTCGTGTTGGGTGCTGGGTAACGCTAAGTGCCCTTCAAACCCCCGTTGTGGACCCGGGGGGATATTAGGTCCACCAACCTGTTTGCCGTGGGTTGCGCCCCTGTGTCGGTGGAGGACGGGATTCTGGTGGTTGAGGGCAAGGGCTCCAGGAACAGTGTTCCTTTGCCCAATACACCACTTCGACCCTTACTTCACCTAGACGGGTGGTTGAATGGGCCCGGTTCAACCAATCGGCTGGTCATGCCGAGCCCTGAGCACTAACTTTCATTGCTCTATCATTTTTTGGCTTGGTTCTGCTTGGACACAATATTGAAATGTTCTATTCTCTATATACTCTATTACATAGATTTTTCAAATTTGAGAAAATTTGCCTAGATGCCGGTGCCAGAAGGCGATGGCTCATGGGCCAAACTGGTAGGACTTACTACTGGTGTATATCATCCTTATATCCCTGGTGTCTGTCTGTTGGATATCCACAGGCAATAGGATACTGCCTTTCGTGGCACTCGGTGGCGGGTGGGGAGTAGGGATGATGAACCTTAATCACACAACCATGGCTTTTCAAACCCCCATAAAAAAATCAAAACGTACTCTAGAAGTTGATTCTGAGAACGATGTGAACCATATCACAAAACCAGTGGAGTATTGGCCACGATTCTTGGTGATGGAAACACCTAATCAGACACCAATCAAATTGAACCCTTTTGCGGTTGCAAAGGGTATTTATGGAATAGCGGGTGATGTCAAAACTATCAAACGTTTGAGGCTGGTTCTATTTTAATTGAATGTGCAAAGCGACATCAAGCCACAAACCTACTGTCAGTAGATGAGCTAGAAAATATAGCTCCTTCCCGCCTTCTTTCTTCTCCGCCTTGGCAACTGGTGAGGCCTGAAGTTGACCTAACTCTGACAAAGTTTAAGAAATCTGTAACTAATGACTTACAATATAAACAAGAATATAATCAATTAAAAAATATATATGATACTCATAAATCCTTATTTACAGATGGGTCCAAGGGTGGTGGCGCGGTGGCTTGTGCCACTGTCATTGGATCCAGAACAATCTCTTCTCGTTTACCAGATCACAGCTCTATTTTTACAGCAGAAGCTAACGCCATATTAACAGCTCTTAAATATATTAATAAGCACCGTAAATATGAGCAATACATCATCTTTTCCGATTCTCTTTCGTGTCTTCAGGCTATTAAAAATCTATCTTGTAAACATCCACTTTTATTAGAAATTATTGAATTGTATAATGAGCTTGCTACTGGCCAATGCGACATCGTCTTTTGTTGGTTACCCAGCCACGTTGGCATTTCTGGGAACACAATGGCTGATCTTGCTGCTAAGGCAGCACTCAACAAATCTGTGACACCACTTCTTATTCCTTACTCTGATTACAAAGCTTGCATTAGAACTTACATCCGTGATCTTATGCAGAAGAAGTGGGATGCCCAAGTAGGTATCAATAAATTACATGCAATTAAACCAACCATCGGTTATACCTACTTGGGTTGCCAGTCCAGATTTCAAGAGGTCATTATCCGACGATGTCGCATTGGCCATACGCGTTATACTCATAAATACTTGCTAAAAGGTGAAGATCCTCCGTTTTGTATCCCTTGTGATGAGAGAGTTACGGTCAAGCATATCCTGCTTGACTGTGTTGAATTCTCCATCATAAGGGGTAAATATTTCAGTGTAAAAACACTTAAGGATCTTTTTACTTCTGTTAATTCTCGTTTAATTATTGGTTTTTTAAAAGAAATTGACTTCATTGATGAATTCTGATTAACATGTGCTGTAGATAGATGTATTTTAATGATTGGTAGTTTAGATTAGTAACTGAGATTGTTAGTGGCTGTACCCTCAAAGGGGGTTGAAGTAGTGTAAAATTATTGTCCTCCTGAGAGGGTACGTAAGTCCCAAAACTTTCAAAGTAGAATTTTCACATACCAAGTTTTTAAACGAAGTATTTTTGTTCATTTAGATTTCGGCTAAATTATCCTACAATCACCAGCGGCTGAAGGGATGGTGTAAATCCAACTAGGGTCCATGCAGGTAGCAAAGCTACTGTAAGTCCCCATGGACCCTAGTATGGTGACCTACTTTCAGTTGTTGGTGATCTATAGCCTATTTTTATATTGTGTTGTCCCCTATGGTTAAAATGTTTTAGACTCTATTACTAGTTTTACATGTATAACTGTAATGTTCTAGTTGTTTTACTGCCCTTCGTCGGCAGATTTTTTATAATTTACATATATTTCATTCCAATATCAAATGTTCTCGTCACGATATGGCTGAAATATTGCCGATGTGACGTTAAATATTAACTCACTCACTCACTCACTGTCAGTAGAGGAATTTGTTGGAATTTCTGTGTCAGTCTCTCCACACAGATCCTTGAACACCAGCAAAGGCATCATAAGAGATCGTGATCGACTCTTTGATGACATGTCAGAGTTGGATATAGTTTCAGAAATGCATGATCAAGGGGTTACATTTGTGAAAAGATTTACCAGGAGACAAGGCACTGAAACGTTCAAAACAAACACATATTTATTTTCCTTTTCATCTCCAACGGCACCAAAATCAGTTAAAGCAGGGTATTGCAATATGCATGTTGAAATGTACATCCCTAACCCATTGAGATGCTTTAAGTGTCAGAAGTTTGGTCATGGATCTAATTCCTGCAAAAATAAGATCACGTGTGCACACTGTAGCCAAACTTCTCACGTTACAGAAGATTATAACAGTGATGTTAAAAAGTGCCAGAATTGTTCTGGAGCACACTCGTCATCCAGTAAAGCCTGCCCAGTATGGAAAAAAGAAATGGAAATAAGTAAAATCAAATGTACAAAGAATATTTCTTACACTGAAGCAAAGAAATTGGTATCTACAGATCAGACTGAAACGTATGCTTCTGTTACCAAAACGTCGACAGTTTCCTCAGCTACAGTTCAGTGTCAAACAGATTTGACATGGATTAATTCTGTTAATCCTGAACCCCACTGTCCATCTGATTCTTTCACTCAGACTGCAGATCCCTTCCCAGCTGAACAGATTCCTTCACAAACTACTTCTGTGACACCATCTCAAAGGTCAGGATCACAACATGACTCCTCGACAAAATTACAATCTAGGAAAGAAAGGAATAGTTTAGCAAGGCAAAACCGTGACTCATTGTCTCGCAACAAACAGACTGATAGGATTCCTAAAGGATCAAATGATCCTATAAAACTTCACAACAAGTTTGGATCACTGGAGGAGATGGACGTTTCGGAAAGCATCCATCGCAGGACAACAAGTTTATCGCCTAAAAGAAATGGGCGAGCCAGATCTCCAGTCAATCCACCAAAGAGATGAATAGTTCACAACGATTGATTCAGTGGAATTGTAGAGGATTTAAAACGATTTTAATGATTTACAATTACTGACCCAAGAGTACAAACCATCAGCTTTCTGTCTCCAGGAAACATATTTAAAGCAGACAGACAAACTTAACTTACGTCAGTACAACTCATATCATTGTTTTTCTCCTCCTGGCGATAGGGCCACTGGAGGTTCTTCTATCTTGGTGAGGGAGGGAGTGATACACAGCCCTGTCAAACTGAACAGTAATCTTCAGGCTGTTGCCATTCGAATTACATTAAATATGGTGTTTACATTGTGCTCTTTGTATGTTCCTCCTTCTTTTGTTCTTCGGCAGTCTGATCTTCATTCATTATATGATCAATTACCTAAACCATGTGTCATCAAGGGTGATCTGAATGGCCACAATCCGCTCTGGGGTGGTCTCCACACCAACTCTAAGGGCAAGGTCCTAGAAGATTATATTACAAATAATGATTTATGTATTTCTAATGATGATTCCCATACATATTTACATCCTGCAACAGGCACATACTCCTCACTTGATTTGTCGCTGACAGATTCTGGACTGCTCAATGAGTTCGAATGGTCAGTTCATCATGACCTTTGTGGAAGTGACCATTTTCCAACTTTACTTTCACTCGTTCATCCAGCTGATACCCCACCTTCATCCAGATATAATTTTACAAAGGCAAATTGGTCTTTATTTGAGACATTATGTCAACGGACAATTACACCTGAATTATTTTTTAATACTTCTGACCCGATTCAGATCTTTTCACAAGAATTACTGAAAATTGCAAATGAAACTATTCCTAAATCCTCTACAAATCCACATATACGAAAACCATGGTATACTGACGACTGTAAACAAGCTAGAAAAGCAAGGAAGAAGGCAGAAAAATATTTTCGCAATCACCCCACCGTCCACAACTTAAACAAATTTAAGATATCAAATGCTAAAGCCCGACGCACCTTCAAGCAATCTAAACGCCAATCCTGGCACAAATATGTATCTAAAATCAATTCCAGAACTCCAATGTCCAAGGTTTGGAATATGATACAAAAATTAAAGGAAAAGGTTCGGATCTCGTGTTCACCATCTAAAGGAGGGTAACACATTACTAACAGATACAGCAGATATCGCAAACAAACTTGGGGAATATTTAGCCAAACATTCCCCCTCATCAAATTACACACCAAAATTTCAGAAATTTAAAGACCAGGAAGAAAGAAAGAAACTTAATTTTAATTCTGCTAACGGTGAGGACTATAATGAGCTTTTCTCCTTACATGAATTGCACACTGCTTTAGGGCAAGCACACGATACAGCAACAGGGGGGTGATAATATTCATTATCAACTGTTAAAACATTTACCTGATACTTGTCTTGAAGTCCTACTATGTATGTTTGACAATATATGGACTACTGGGAATTTCCCTTCTTCATGGCGGAATGCTGTCGTCATTCCTATACCTAAACCCGGCCGGGATCATACGGATCCTTCTAATTACAGGCCAATATCTCTTACCAGCTGTTTATGTAAAACCATGGAGAGAATGGTCAATAACCGACTGGTATGGTACCTGGAAATAAATAATCTTATAACAAATATTCAGTGTGGTTTTAGAAAAAAATCGAAGTACCATTGACCATTTAGTTAGACTGGAAACGTTCGTAAAGGATGCTATCATCCAAAAACAACATGCTGTATCAATATTTTTCGATTTAGAGAAAGCGTATGATACGACCTGGAAGTATGGAATTTTAAAAGATCTTCATGAAATGGGATTGAGAGGCCGTTTGTCTCAATTTATATCTCAGTTTTTAACAGATCGGCAGTTCCAGTACGTGTCGGTTCCACCATGTCTGATATGTATGATCAAGACCAAGGTGTACCACAAGGTAGCATATTATCTGTAACGTTATTCAGTATAAAAATAAACAGCTTATCTAAAGTTTTAAATGAATCCATTGATGGTTCATTATTTGTTGATGATTTTAATGTGTCATGTCGAGGTAAAATATGCACACGATTGAGAGACAATTGCAGTTATGCCTTAATAAAATTAATGATTGGTCAGAACGAAATGGTTTTAAGTTTTCAAAAC
Source organism: Haliotis rubra (assembly GCF_003918875.1). Classification (NCBI taxonomy): domain Eukaryota; kingdom Metazoa; phylum Mollusca; class Gastropoda; order Lepetellida; family Haliotidae; genus Haliotis; species Haliotis rubra. The sequence goes on from NW_025767637.1 coordinate 349,803, forward strand.
TAAAACTAATTGCATTCATTTCTGTCGGAAATATAAGCCGCACAGAGACCCAGAATTGCATCTAGCAGGCTCTCCAATTAAAATTGTAAAGGAAGTTAAATTTCTGGGAATAATATTTGACCAGCATCTTACTTTCTTACCACATATTAAATCTCTGAGAGCTAAATGTCTGAAGGCACTCGATTTATTAAAGGTAGTTTCAAACTCCAAGTGGGGAGGGACCAGTCAACCCTCCTTCACTTATACAGATCACTCGTCCGTTCTAAACTCGATTATGGTTCCATCATTTATGGTGGAGCCTGCAACAGCAATCTTAAATTATTAGATTCTGTTCATCACCAAGGTCTCAGACTTTGTGTTGGATCTTTCCGAACTTCCCCTATTGACAGTCTTTCCGTAGTGGCTGATGAGCCATCTCTCAAACAACGCCGTATAAAATTATCGTTACAATATATCACAAAACTATATTCTAGTGAGTCTAACCCGGCATATAACTGTGTTTTAATCATCTTTATGAGGATCTATATATAACAAAAGTCTTCCCTAGTTCCGCCTCTTGGGCACAGAATTAAGCCATTCATTTCTGCTGCTGGCATTGCGCTGGAAAATATATCTCCTTCTCGTCTTCTTTCTTCTCCTCCTTGGCAGCTGGTGAGGCCTGAAGTTGACCTAACTCTGACAAATTTTAAGAAATCAGAAACCAATGAATTACAATATAAACAGGAATATATTCAAATAAAAAGTAAATATAATACATACAAGTCCTTATTTACAGATGGGTCCAAGGACGGTGGCGCAGTGGCTTGTGCCACTGTTATTGGATCAAAAACAATATCTTCTACCTGACAACAGCTCTATTTTCACAGCGGAAGCTAATGCCATACTCACAGCTCTTAAATATATTAACAAACACCCAAAATCTAAACAATACATAATATTTTCAGATTCTCTTTCTTGCCTGCAGGCTATTAAAAAATTTTCTTCTCAACATCCACTTTTAACTGAAATCGTTGAATTATATACTGATCTTGCTACTGGCCAATGCGACATCGTCTTTTGATGGTTACCCAGCCATGTAGGAATCTCAGGGGAACACAATGGCCGATTTTGCTGCTAAGGCAGCACTCAACAAATCTGTGACCCCACTTCTTATCCCATATTCTGATTATAAAGCCGTGATTAGATCATACATCCAAGATCTAATGCAAAAGAAGTGGGACACCCAGGTAGGTATCAATAAATTACACGAAATTAAACCAACTATCGGTCACACCTACTTGGGTTGTCAGTCCAGGTTTGAGGAGGTCATCATACGACGATGTCGCATTGGTCATACAAGATATACACATGAGTATTTATTGAAAGGTGAAGATCCTCCATTCTGTATCCCTTGTGATGAACGAATCACAGTCAAGCATGTCCTGCTTGACTGCATTGAATTTTCCATCACAAGGGATAAATATTTCAATGTCAAAACACTGAAGGATCTTTTTATACTGTCAATTCTCATTTAATAATTGGTTTTAAAAGAAATAGAATTATTGCATAAATTTTGAATAATAAGATTTGTAAATATATATATATTTTATTTTAAACATGGTAGTATGAATTAGCAACTGCGATTGTGAGTGGCTGTATCCTCAAAGGGGTTAAAGTATCGTAAAATTATTGTCCTCCTGAGAGGGTATGTAAGTCCCTATACACTTTCAAAGTCCATATTTGCGTAACCATATTTTTAATCGTAGCATTTCTGTTCATTTTAACTTTCGGCTAAACTTGTACTACAATCGCCAGCGGCTGAAGGGATGTTGTAAATCCATCTAGGGTCCATGCAGGTAGCGAAAGTAATGTAAGTCCCCATGGTTCCTAGTATGGTGATCTACCTTCAGTTGTTGGCGATCAATAGCCTCTTTTTATATTGTATCGTCTTGTATAGTTCAAATGTTTTAGATTTAGTTACTAGTTTTATATCTGTATCTGTGATACCCTAGTTATTTTACTGTCCTTCGTTGGCAGAATTTTATCATTTAACTTAAATTCTTGATATATTTATAACTTGCTTTAGTCACGATATGGCTGAAATATTGCCGATGTGACTTAAAATCTTAACACACTCACTCCCATGAAGTAGACTTGTAAATATATAGGGTGATTACCTCCAAGACCTGGTGATCTCGAACAAAGGCCAGTTAATGTTTTAACAGGCAAAAGGTTGATACAAAAGCTGAAGGGGTAAAGAAATGAAATAAGCCTAAACTGAATTTGACATTTTCATGACATAATATACTCACAACTAATCATCAGAAGATGAAACATATCATGTGAAATATATCTCAACTATCATTTGAAGGGCCTTTTCAACGATCTTCTTAAATCTGCCATGCCAACACCCCAAGTAATAATAAGATACATAATTTTCAAATCATGTATGACCTATTTCAACTTATTACTGACCCTACGAAGGTCACCCAAAACTCTAGCACTTTGTTAGATATTAGTAGATTAATCAATAACTTTGGCGAGACGTAGAACGTATCATCCCCGTAGACGTTGAGTGAACACATGAATCAGTATCATTATAATCTCAGTGAGCTAAACTCAGTAAATTAACTCAGTAAATTCGATCATATTTCAAAACAAGTTCAAATTTTTATAGCACCCAGTCTCTTATTCCCGTATAACAACACCGACGCAACATGAACGAGATTATACTGTAATAAAAAAATCCTACTTCACGGGAATACCCCATTACGCCATGGCACGGGTTCACTTTCATGGCATGTAATACACTCAGTCAGTCACTGTCATATAGTCCATATGGCGTAGGTGTATTGAATTTGTATTCATACGAACATTGAAAGGGGTGGGGTGGGGGAGTTGAAATTAGACATATTTGCGCTTTTGTGGATAACACCTAAAACATACACTTGAAACTGACTTTTGAAAATGCTCGCCATACTAGCGGTAAATAGAACAGTCAATATCAATTTTTGACACATAGAACAAGAAGAATGCAGATGAGTGAAGTTAAACTAATATATAGAATTGGTTCCTAGTTGGTCGCATAGGACGGCGAATAGTAAACACTTACTCTAAATCCCAACTTTAAAAAATGTATCACTTCACGCGTGAAACGCAGTTGCATTGATATCAAGCACAAAGGGATAATATGAAAATATGGCTTATTCCTGCAGTTTTCATGAATAAATATGTCACATGCAAGATACATTATGTATATCAACAATAAGAACTCTAACAGATCAAAAGATTCGTCAAATAGTTCAGTCTATACACTCATGGAACATGTGTTATATTTGGGATTACACTTTCTTAGTAAAGTACAAACTCTAGTACCTTTTTGAGTTGAGCCCCATCCGGGATTCGAACTCACACCCTCAGTCAGGCATCCAATCGCCAGCACACAAAGTCAGCCGCCTAACCAACTCAGCTATCGCGACTTCCACAAAAAATGGAAGTCGGACAACTGGTAGTCTAGACTGCGGGCTTTGTGTACCCCTCTGATAAGTGTTAATTGGCACGGCTCCCACGGCCGAAAGCTATGATTACACAATGCCATACACTCATGGGCCGGGGATCCTTGGGAAAAAGGAGAAATTGAAAGAAGTAGTGGTAAAATCCTTCCTAAATTTCCAAAAATGTCCAAGCCTTGGAAACATCATCTTTCCAATTTGAAAAATGTTTGGAAATACGATGCTTCCAAATTGGAAATTTTTGGAAATCACCATTTTTTTCTTTGCACGTGCATTCCGGGAAAGAGAAACAGAGCAAATGAATGCCACAAAATACTGTCACTTTGGCAAGCTCAACCGCTGCCCTTGTGATCGTTCAAAAAATTAAACGGCTATTGAAACGAATAGCATGCCAAGACTCACGTCTGCACAACGTCATGAGGCCATTCGGATGGTCCGTGGGGGAATGTCTCAACGACAAGTGGCTGCACATTTCCACTGCCACCGGAACACCATTTCTGCACTGGTGAGACGCTACCAACTCTGCACTGGTGAGACGCTAACACAAATGACGTCATCGATCGGCCACGTTCTGGAGGTCCACGTGTAACAACGCCAAGACAGGACAGATGGATAAGGGTGACCCATCTTCGCCACAGGTTTCAGACTGCAGTGATGACTGCCTGAACCATCCCAGGACTTCGCCGTATCCATCTCAACACAGTTCGACAATGTTTACGTCATCACGGGATCAGACCACGACGTCCCGCCATACGGCCTATCCTGACACAACGTCATCGACAAGCTCGCCGAATGTGGTGCCGAAATCATGTCCGCAGACCCTTGTTTTGGTGGAAAAATGTTGTTTTTACAGATGAGTCCAGGTTTAACATTTCCCATAGTGATGGACGTCAACGTGCCTATAGACGCGTGGGAGAACGTTATGCACAGGCCTGTGTCTTCGAGAGGAATCGCTTTGGTGGTGGTTCCGTGATGATTTGGGATGGAATAACAGCACGCCAAAGAACTCCTTAGGCGATTGTTCAGGGCAACTTAACTGGCGTGGGCTACAGGGATCAGATTCTTCGACCTGTGGCAATTCCTTTTCTGCAACGTCATGGCCCTGGGTTAACATTCCAACAGGACAATGCCCGCCCTCATACGGCAAGGGTTGCTATGGATTTCTTGCAACACCACAATGTTGACTTACTGCCTTGGCCTGCAAATTCACCAGATCTCTCCCCGATAGAGCATGTTTGGGACGAGATGGATCGACGTCTACGCCGTCTTCCTCATCCGCCAGATAACGTCATTGACCTTGCAACAGAACTTGAGAGAATCTGGCGTGACATCACACAAGCCTTCCTTGCACGTTTGATAGGCTCTATGCGTCGTCGATGCACTGCTGTTCTCAATGCCGATGGTGGACATACCCGTTATTGAGCTTGTGACATAGTCGTGTGACCCCTGTCCCGCTTGTGGACTCGTGACGCCATTGTGATTGACTTTTCATTTGAAATTCTCCCGACTTGTTATGGTCTCATGATCCCTCCATTAAAGTTTATATGTACCTTTTACATTGTTATCGTACTTATCAACTGGGATAATATTTGACAATGCACAGTTTCTTTACATGGCTATATATTTTCGCAAAGGTAGCCTGGGACCAGTTTTATGACGCCATTCCACTTCTGCTTCAAAGTTTGAAAATGAGGTCACTCACTTCGAAAACGTTTCTTGGCTTTTTACTTCGAACAAAGGTCTAATAAAATACAAACACAATACTCGTAGATAGTCTCAACAACGCTCATCACGATGAATGGGTCGATGTACGCTGCAATTTTTTTTAGAAGCCACAATCCATTAATTTAGAATCGGGTTTCATCAGCTTTGAAGGCGTATGAGCTATATATAGCTTTAATGCACTGTCACTGGTAGAGTGAATCTGCTGGAACAGGTATTGGCGTTCGAATTTCTCGCGTTGCTGCAGGGAAAAAAATATTTTTTTAGTTTTTCATTCAATCCACCTAAACTGGGATCATATCCGCATAGGATGAACCAACGTTCAGCATTTTGATGAAGCCTTATTTTAAAGAAAATACTTGAAATAAAGGACATATCCAACGATGGTCCGCCATCAAAACACACAAGTTTTTCCCCATCGATGGGAGGTGATTCAGACATAGATAACACTATCAACACAAACTGCTGCAGGAACCCCATCCCATACTACTAGAGGTGTTCAATTATCTCATTACTGTCATCTGATTGAATGATGATACGCATGTGTATCAATACCATAACTGATATACTATCATGCATTTATTGACCATGGATCACTAAAGACTGAGTTCGTTAATACACGTGATAATTAAAGTCCAACTTGATTTTTCCATCGAAATCATGAAAAATGTAAATGCCAAACATCTGCAAATATCAAAAGCACTACTTTAAGATCTTTTTGATATATCAAACAAGTTTTGGAGAAAAAAAATATAGAAAAGTTGTTTTTTTAGTTATGCTCCGGAAATGAAGCCCACTCCCTCCCCCTAAGACTAAGTCCAAAACGTTTCCATGGAAACCGATAAAAATAAAATTGACATAACGCTGTAATAGCAAACGGGACCACATTAGGTTCTGTTTAATACTACCAATTTTTGTTGAAAAATATTGAACAGCTTTGAAGTTATGGTCCGGAAACAAAATGGTTACAGACGGACGGACGGACTAACAGACGGACAAGGCATCGACTATATCACCCCGCATTACATGCCGGGGATATGAAATGGTTGAAATACCATTGTATGGTCTACATGTAATAGCTTATGATATTACTTCTGTCTATGTCTAAGAAATGGTTGAATTACCAACTGTGTTTTGTAACAAATGCAGTTAAAGATTCCAGTGTTGTAATAACACTGACATGTATAAATTCTATTGTGTTTGAATTCTTTGTATGTCCTTGGAATTTCGTATATTGTTTCGTATTTCTTGGTAGTTGAAGAAAATAAAGTTTTCAGTAACCTCTAAACCATTACATCTAATTCAATCAATGTGCATAAAAAGTATTTTAGTATCCATTCCAAATGAAGAGTACCAGGCACTTACCTCTGTAAAAACATATCATAATCCCCTTTCTCACCGACATGTGTTTATTTACCAACCGCTGTATATGCCTATGATAACGATTAGCAATTGCGATCAAAACACGTTAAATACTTCTTCTGATTAACACTACAGTAGCATCTCTCGCAAGAAAAGATAATCTTTGTTCATTACTTCTAAATTGGGGCTAATTAATTTGTCGCACATATGCGTCTCTCGACCATAATGAGTCAAACAACAGACAATTTGATGTAAAAGTGGCGTCCACACTGTCTGGTTATTTCCATCAATACCCCACAAAGCATGTTAGACGTAAAGTAAACAACCACATTCTCTTTGTCCAGGTGTGGATCTTCCAAACCTTGCGTTGAACAAGCCCACAGACCAGATCTCAACACATGCAAAGTGTACATCTGACCTGGCTGTTGACGGAACAAAGAACACCAATGTCCATGCCGGAAGTTGTTCTCACACCAGTGTTAGCTGTCTATCGTCCGTATATTGGTGGCAGGTAGATCTTCAACAGATCATCTTGTTCCTAACGGTGTCGGTTACCAACAGAGGAGATTGTTGCCGTAAGTAATTTTTAAAAAAATGAGTTTTCAGCAGAACTTTAAGATGTAATACGATATGAAACTGAGTGTATCTGATTCTATAGGCTTTGTCATTATACCGACTCCACCAAATCACCATATTCATTGTTCAACACACGTTACTTTCTTGAGAGCATACATTCATAGTTTGGAACTAGAAACAATTAACTAAGATCCAGAGACTTTATGTATTTATGTGTAACTCACTATAGTCAACATTTGGGAATATTGGGACGTAGGAAGTCATTCGTCGGTTGCAAATTTGGAATGAACAGTTTACATTCAGGTGCTACGAATACACGACGCATTTCTGAGTGGTGATAATTTATGTATGATGGGGACAAGTGGTCAGCCTTCCGATTTTTGTGGAGGCTGTGGTTGGTTAGATCGTTGACTTTGTGCACTGGCAATTACATCACTCTTGGTAATCAACCCCACAACCCGTTAGAATCGGTTCTTTACTGGGTAAGTGTAAATACCCCAGCTAACACATGATGTTTTGGAGAGGTTGTACATTGGTAACGTCAGAATACAACGTTCATAACATCGGTATTATGTCATTTTATAACGTTATATCACAACGTTACTTGAACATTACATATGCACAAAGAAAAAATTTAAGCACCCCCTGATATTTTTTATGAGTTTTTTCTTCCATTATTTAAATAGTGACGCAAGGTAAAATTATGGGAAAAGCAGAGTTTGCGCGAGCTAATACAACCAGTGATGCGAGACAATCGCGCTCGTGTCGCTTGTGACATGCACGTGCAACATGCTACCCCCGAGGAACACACAAAGCAGTATGGCCCAGGTGTATTTGTGGGCATTAAAGGTAGGCTGAAACGGCCATTCAAGCAAATTCATTGAACATCGCACGGAGACGATGGTCAATCGACACCAGGAATTATATTATTGGTATGCATACCCCGGGAATGTCCTTTAAGGCGGTTGGACGAAATCTGGGCTACCACTACACCGTTGTTAGCCGTTTAATCCGGAAACATGCGCAGACCAGAAGTGCAATGGACCGTCTAAGGTCTGGAAGACCTCCTGTCACTACACCACGTGAAGACTGACAACTGATACGACATGCACGCCGAGAACCCTTCAGTACAAATCCTCAGCCGAAAAGACTGTGGTTACCCAAATCGACCCATCAGTACCAGAACAGTCGGAAATCGTCCCATCAGTACCAGAACAGTCGGAAATCGTCTCAAAACGACAGGGTTGAAGGCCAGAAGAGTCACTAAAGGTCCCTTGTTGAACGTGCACGTTTGCCATGGTGCTTAGCAAGACCAAACTGGAATCTGAGGACCTGGAGGCAATCCATTGGTCGGACGAAAGCCGCTCCTTACTGCATGTTACTGATGGACGTACACGTGTTTGGAGGCATAAGGACACAGCTTATACCCCCAGGAACATTCTGCCAACTGTTGCCTATGGAGGAGGATCTGTCATGGTGTGGGGATGCCTCTCTCACGATTGCAAGTTGGATTTGGTCACCATCAGGGGAGCTCGATACATCCGGGATGTATAAAGCCAGTTGTTGTCCCTCCTTTCGATAACCATCCACTTGCTACACGACCCCAGTACATGGACGACAATGCCAGGCCTCATCAGCCACGTGCCCTAGTGGATTACATAAGGACCAATGCAGTGACAACTTTACCCTAACCAGCGTTAAGCCCAGATCCGAACCCTCTGGAGCATGTGTTGGAAATTATAGGGCGGCGAATCTAGGCACGGAACCCTCCAATACAGAATTTACATCATTTGGAGGCAGAGCTGCATCCAGAGTGGTTGTCTTTGACCCGAGAACAGATCCAACGTCTGACTGGAAGCATGAGTCATAGGGTGGAATGCGTCATCCGGGTACGTGGCGGATCCAACCGGTACACTATTGTCTTCAAGGAACATTTTTATGTGACAATATCATTGTCAACACCATTTCATTGACTTGCAGCTCCATACTTTTGGGGTTTTTCTTTCCGGGTAAAAACAGTACCTGTGATAACATGTTGCGTTTCTGTCTTGCTAGATGGTTGTTCTACCAGATGACATTTGAATGTCCATGCATTTAGGGCCATTACGGGCCTAACATGTTTGTTTTTTTGCCATTGGCATTGTGAAAATATTTAGGGGGTGAATAACGTTTTTCTTTGTGTATATACACGGTGTGAAGACGTTGTGCATTGCCTATGAAACAGAGTTATGTTTCCCTTGTGACGAAGTTTTCTAACTCACTCACTCATTCAATATCGGGTGTACTTGCCTCGTTCATTCATTCTGTTGAGATGCTTTTCAATATGCATTTACTAGTACCTCACGTTTGTATCCGAATTTAGTCTACATCATTTTAACATATTTCGCTTTTTTTACCCAGACACCAGGTTAACCAACTTCAGTGTGGAGGTCCATATTAGTGACCCAAGGACCAGCACTGACTCTGGCCTCCAACTCTGCTATTGGCATGAAGGCACAGTAGGCAAAGGTCGGACGGTAGACATGGACTGTACCGTCAACACTATTGGACGTTACGTGAGAATAGTCAAGTACTGCTTCGGTGACAAGCCTTTAACTTTGTGTGAAGTTGAGGTGAGGGAAGCTCATTTACACAACACATGTGGAGGTAAGAACATCTAAGTGAACTCCCATGTTGAGGAAAGCGGATTATCGCCATAACGGTACCCCTGGCATAGTCTCTTCCCCCCAAAAAAAGAAACGTAAGCCATTTTAGAAAAAAACAAAATATTGCATTAGTTTAAGAGCAGTTATTTCATGTCATGTCAATGACAGACAGGTGAAAATCCAGACGGCTATAGACAATGAGTCTGCCAGCACAACATTTTTCAACGTTTTTCTGTTTATTTGAATCCTCAAGATGGCGTCAACGTCAATACTTTGTATTGCCACCATTGGCAGCAATCACTGCTTGGTACCTTCCCCTGCAAAGACCGGGTAAGTTGACGAAACTGCTCTTGCGGAATTCTCCCCAATTACAATGAGATGGCCAGTTGTGGAAGTGTCTGAAGCGTGTTTTGACGTTGACGTACACGTCGATCAAGTTCACCCCATGTGTTCTATCGGGTTTGCATCTGGAAGGCCATGGCAAGACATTTGCCTTAGATTTGACAAGGAAGTGGACGGTGAGCGCTGCTCTATGTGAAGTAGTGTTGTCATGCTGGTACAACTCCCTCTGTCGGTCCATAATTGGAATCATGTGACATGCAAAGACTCTGTTGATGTACCGAATTGCTGTCAACATCCCCTGAACCACTATAAAATCAGAACTTTGTGAGCTGCATATTGCACCGCTCACCATAACACCCCCTCCACAGAATATGTCCACCTGACGAATGCAGGTACGAGTGAAGCGTTGTAGCAACCCACTATGTAATAACAACGCACTATGTAATAAAATTTTCAGAGTCCAAAAACATTTCGGACTTAGGCGATTTTATTACATAACGGGTTATTACAAACTGCGTTACACCAGTAGCAACCCACTATGTAATAACGACGCACTATGTAATACAATTTTCAGAGTCCAAAAACATTTCGGACTTAGGCGATTTTATTACAAAGCGAGTTGGTACTTTTGCCTAAGGCTGGAAAATGACTGAAAATCAAAGTTGAAGATATTCCTTCCGGTGAGGACAATATGTGTTCTACACCCTTAATTAAGTGTAAACTTCAGCTTAAACCCGTTCCATCATATGAACTGTTGATATTTCTGAGTTTTCTGATAGTTTATTACAAAACGCTTTGGTATTACATACCGGGTTGAGTAGCGAAATGTAATACGATTTTGCACATCTTAACGCACTATGTAATAAAATTTTCAGAGTCCAAAAACATTTCGGACTTAGGCGATTTTATTACATAACGGGTTATTACAAACTGCATTACACCAGTAGCAACCCACTATGTAATAACGACGCACTATGTAATAAAATTTTCAGAGTCCAAAAACATTTCGGACTTAGGCGATTTTATTACAAAGCGAGTTGGTACTTTTGCCTAAGGCTGGAAAATGACTGAAAATCAAAGTTGAAGATATTCCTTCCGGTGATGATGTGTCCCACACCCTTAATTAAGTGTAAACTTCAGCTTAAGCCCGTTCAATGATATGAACTGTTAACATTTCTGAGTTTTCTGATAGTTTATTACAAAACGCGTTGGTATTACATACCGGTGAAGACAATATGTGTTCTTAATTCTAAACTACATGAAAACCTTCTGATCGTTTATTGGAATACCTAGTCCCTGAATAATGACAGTGTGCAGAATATGTATATTACGTTTTCTGTGGAAGCAAACACAATTGAACCACAATGTAGTGATGAGTGCAATGATCAGTATGTAACACAACAAGCTTTTTGATCGAATAGTGTATTTACGAAAATCGAAACGAGAAACAAATGCCGAACACCTGAGTTAAAATGTTAATTTAATTGTGAATCTGTACTGTTCGAAAAACCTTACTACTTGGGCGCCCAAAGACAGACTGCCAACACATAGATTTACATATTCTTGAGTTGTGAAATCTTTTCCGCTTGCTTGAACAGCAGGACCAATGCCAAGAGCAAACCAAGCTGGTGCAGTCGTCACATGTTCAAAATGTTTAGATTCGAATTGCATAACGACGTCAATCCATCCGCGTGATCCTGAGCTACTGAGGAAACCGGTATACACAGTGGCAGCATTGTCATAAAATGAAAAGTCGGTTGAGTTTATAGTATACAATTAAAACTGACCACAACATGTTGTTGGTACGGCAGCTTCAAATACTTATACTGCCAGAGCACAACAACATCAAAGAAATCTTTCAATGAGCTAGTCACCCATCGTGGTTAAAAGGTGCAGCATGATGGCACAGGCTATAGTTCGAAACACATACTTATTGAGTTTAAACAAAGATGAAATTGATCATAGTTACAAAAGACCATTGCGTTTCGAAATGTGATGGATACAGAAAATGGAACTTGTCCAAATCCCTCGAAACCCATAGTGCTAGAGCTAGTCACCGCTAGATGACGGCACCATGGCGGTACATAATATTAATCCAAACATATCCTAGCTGAGTTTGATTGATTGATTGAACTGGGTTTAACGGCGCTTCGACACAAAAAGGCCATAAAGCGCCGATATACAGTCATTTGGTATAAAAATGATTGGAATAATGAGAACAAGTCAGCAGAATGCAAGGAAAGTCGAAAATGTGGACAAGTGGAAATATTTGAAAAGTTGGTCCGACTTGGATCGCCTTTTACGATCCTGCAAGTGCCATCCTACCCTGTAACGGCATTATCCGCCTGTTGTGACAGGTACGACAAGTGGGGTTTGCCGTAGATCCATTCTATCCCGTATCCGCTCGGGTATGTTGGTGGGTTTGTGTATTAGTACCTGTGTATGCATTTGTGTTTCCGTGTTGAAGAACGGTGGCCATATATGTGTTGTGGCTCACCCGTAACGTTCCCTAAACTCATACTGCTATAATAGAACTTACTAGCTTGCAATGTTCTCCGTTAGTAAAAGCCTACCAATCACGGCAAGGTCGAGAACTATGTGGCAGGTTTGTTTTTGTTTTTGTTTTTTGTTGTTGTTTTTGCTTTTTGTTTTTTATTTTTTTCTTCTTTTTTTAAATTTCTTTTCTTTTATTATTTTTTTATTTAATTTTTAGAAAGGAAAACACGTGTGCCTAACACTAAGATATCACATATTCAATAACTATATTGTTGAATCCAGTTTTAATGTGGTAAAGTTATATGTACATTGTTCACATTGATATCTTGTATTGCATGCTGAGCATGGATATGAATATGTTATAATAGCAGCTACGGGTATGTTTTCAAGATATGCGATAAAGGATCTGATTTAATGTTAAAAAGGGGCCGTGGGGTAGCCTAATGGTTAAAGCGTTGGCTCGTCACGCCGAAGACCCAGGTTCGAATCCCCACATGGGTACTATGTGTGAAGCCCATTTCTGGTGTCCCTGCCGTGATGTTGCTGGAATATTGCTGAAAGCGGCGTAAAACCAAACTCAGTCAGTCAGTAATGTTAAAAACTTGGACGACATTAGGGACGGTCTGTTTAAATAACACCTTCCTTCATTTTACTTCTCATATTCCTTCATTTTATTTCTATCTTTGTTGCATGTAACGCCCTTTCCAATGGGATTTAAGTTACATAAAGACAATCCGATATCCTAACACTGTTCCTGGAATTCCTAACCAGTACTATGCCATTCTTTCCCACATAAACGAGAGGGGGAAAGCGAAAAATTATGTCTTTGTTTGTTGAATTTTACGGCGCACCGACACCGAAAAGATCAAATAGCGCCGATTGTGTTATATAAATGATCTTATCAATTGTTCGGAAAGAGACAAACCTTAAAATAATGTCACAGTATAGAACATACAAATAACGTTTATCACAAACATATGAAAGTTACAATACAAGCATGATATTATATCTATGAATTTTAAATAGCACATATATACTGTTATTGGATTTTGCAACATCTAATCAAATATACTCGACTAAAGGTGGTGTTTTTTTTTTTATGCAACTCTGAAAGTTTTCAGCCAGCCATCGCCTTGTTTGGGCAGATATATTAACTTCATTTTCAAGAATGTAAGAGATTTGTCTTTTGTCCAGACACAGCTTCTCTAAGCAGTCAGCATGGTGCAGTGTTCTACTGTTTAAATACTTGGTGTCATTTGAAAATATGAAGAAGACGTCTAAAGTCAAGCTGAATAATTACCAAAATATGTTTTGCTTTTCAACAGTATGAGTGTGTGTTATGTGGAAGAAACCGAGTCAACGAAATTTAATGTACATGTTCATGTGTGAAAATTGTTTCAAGAATACAGAGTATTTCAAATGTTAATTTACATCAAAGTTCTCTACTGTTGCTGCCTTGCAACAAAACTAAGATCACAAACACAAATTCCCATGAATGAACTTGTCTAGTCTGTAAGTAAGTTTCAGTGTCTCGAGTGAATGCAATCAGCGCCAATGAATTGCCGTTATTTCGTACCAGTCATGGTTAAGCTCGCGAAGAGTAAGCCATGCATGAATCCATGGTCTATTTGAACCAGAACAGACACTTCTGATATACATGACTAATCCACTACCTCTGCCATATCTGACGTACAATATACGTACACTTATATATCCAGGAACGTGACCAATTACAGCAGGATTCAAGTGGATCATTGGGTATCCTATTGCTTCTACTGTATTTCTGAAGAAAGTGCACACTTGCCTCAATGTAAATACCATAAAAGGATACCTTTGAACAGTTGTCCTGATAATTCTATCTAGAACTAAATCAGGAAGAAAAGGGTAATCCTCCCCACTGTTTCCATTACCCGACTCCATTGAATCTAATTCATCTACTTGTCTTGCGCCGTTCGTATCTGCTCGATCGTGTGCGCTGTCGCTGTTTGAATCTCTACCTTCGTCGCCACCGTTTTCATCTGCATTTCGATATTTTTTTCTTTATCTTCGTCTGTGTTTTGCTCTGAGTCTCTTTCTTCATCAGGTTGTCGATCAGTGTATCTTTCTTTGACTATATTTCGATCTGCAACTTTATATTTGTCCGTGTTTTGATCTGAGTCTCTGTCTTCATCTGTATCGTGATCTGAGTCTCTATCCTCACCTGTATCATGATCTGAGACTCTGTCCTCATCTGTATCTTGATCTGAGTCTCTATCCTCATCTGTATCTTGATCTGAGTCTCTGTCCTCATCTGTATCTTGATCTGAGTCTCTATCCTCATCTGTATCTTGATCTGAGTCTCTGTCCTCATCTGTATCTTGATCTGAGTCTCTATCCTCATCTGTATCTTGATCTGAGTCTCTGTCCTCATCTGTACTTTGATTTATGTCTCTATCAGTATCTGTACCTGTGTCTCTGTCCTCATCTCTACATAGATCTATTTCTTTATTTTCATCTGTATCTTGATCCGAGTCTCTGTCTTCATCTGTACTTTGATCTATGGCCCTATACTTATCTGTCCCTGAGTCTATGTCCTCATCTGTACCTTGATCTATTTCACTGTCCTCATCTGTACTTTGATCTGTGTCTCTATCTCCATCTGTATCATGATCTGAGTCGCTGTTTTCCTCTGTATTCCGATCTATGTCTCTATCTTCATCAGTTTTTCGAACCGAGTCTGAACTTCTATCTATGTTTACATCATCATCTGTATCTCGATCTATGTCTCTGTCTTCGTCTCTTTTTTAAGTTACGTCTCTATCTCCATATGAGCTTTGATCTGTGTCTCTATTTTCATCTGTATTTCCATCTGTATTTGCATCGTGATCAGTCTGCCTGTGTCTGTCTATATTTCGTCCAGCATTTCTTTTGCTATATCTTTCGATGTCTCGATCACTGTACTCACCTGCATGTGCATCATCATCCCATTCCGTTTCTGATAATCCAACTCGTTGTCCGAGGCTATCTATCAAATATTCTCTATCCTCATTGTTGTCTGTCCCTTGCTTCTCCACAGCTGCTCTCTACGTGTTTCCTCGTGCCATCAATTTCACAACTGGCTTCAGATTCACTGGACAACGTTTGTAGAAAGGTTCGCAATAAGCGCGAGAGATAAGCGTGTTGTATTTCGACAGACACATAGTGTTCCCCTTGCTCCTCTGGAAAGTATCCTAAAGTGAGTACTGGGACATTTTCGTCGTAAGTGTTTGTGTTCGAAACCACACAGTGGTAAAGATCGCCTTGGGCATGAAATACCAGAAACTGGCAATTGTATGTCCGGGCAAGAGCCTGCAAGGTAATGTTATCACCATAAGTTGATTCTTTTCTCATGTTTCTTATGTAAGTGTTGAAATCTTGAGGAACAAAGTTCTGATAATGTTCAGAGTGTAGTTGTTTATGCTCACAAGCTGTTCTTCGTAGAGTTTTAGGATCCTGGCAAATTCCAATTGTTTTTATTTGGTCTGCGACTGCCTCGAACTGGCAGTTGCCAGATCCATTTGGGTCTTTTGAAACCATTACATTTCTGTTCTCGCAGAAGAACCGCTGTGCAGATCTCTTCAGATGTTGTGGCTGCTTTGTGATCACTTCTCTTTGTTGATTGTTTTCAACTCGTCGAGTCTCGAGTATCTCGTGTTCTGTTTCAAACTCATTCTGCAATATGTAGTACTTGTCTCGGTGCACAGGCCTTCTATGCATACTCTCAAACCTGCGTTTTGAATTTTCTCTACGAATAGCCTCTTCTTCAACAGTCCTACTTGTTATGGATTGCACGCCTACCCATTGTTTCACCAAGTCCCCATTGCATTTTCTCACATGTACAAGATACCTGTCAAAAAGTTTGCTCCTTTTCAGCACTGTCCCTTTCAGTACTTGCCTTTTGTGTGGTACTCTATCCTTGTCTGGGTATTTCACAAGGACCCTGTCACCCTTCTTATAAATCGAACAGCCGTGTCATTTTGCAAATTAAAGCGATGCTCTGAGAACACATCTCTCAGATGACAGCGTAGCTTTTCGTCTTATCTCATCTGCTGATACCGGACCTCGACCACCGAAGTAAACGCAAAATGGTGACTGGTATGCAAGTACTTCTTTCGGTTGTTTGTTGAGAGATCTGGCTATGCTGGGTAAGGCCTCCACCCAGTTGTAACCGCGGCTACCCTTCCTTAGTGAATCATATCTTAATTTACTTTTGACAAGGCTGTTTTGCCTCTCAACCTTGCCTTGTGACTGGGGGTGGTAGGGCCTTCCCTTCACTACCTTGACTCCATTGCGGTCTAACAACCTTTGAACCTCCCCTCTGAATTCTGGCCCATTGTCCGACTGTACAGTCCTCGGAAACCCATGTTCTATGAAGATAGACTGTAACGCTTTAGCGACATCGTCCGCCGTTTTACATTCTAATGCCCGTAAGAACAGAAACCTTGAAAATACATCTACAACCGTTAAAATGTACCTGTATGTTTTCGAATTGTGTACAACAGCTTGTTCCTTCATCGTAATCAGATCGATCTGAACCCTATCAAATATGCATTTGGCAGTAACAGCTTTAATTGGTGCCCGGTTTGTAAACCGGGCATGTAAATGGCCATGGTTTTTGTCTCATTTCAGAACACTCAAGACTACACTCGTTCACTACATCCTCCGAATTTTCTCTTTAGAACATATGCTACTAATCTGGCCCCTGCACCCTTTGTCTGTCGCACCTTTTTTTGAACCTGCTTTTCAAAAGTGCCCTTTGTCAATACACGTTTGTTTTCGTGAAACAAAACATCTTCTCCTTTTACAGTCTTCAAAGTAAGACTCTCTCGGTTCCGCCCAAACCGAACAATTGCACTTCTTTCATTCTTTGATCTCTCTTTCACCGGCTTTTGATAGGTACCCTTTACAAGTTGTACAATTACACTGTACGTGTCGATGTCTAGAGGCCTCATTTCTCACTGTTGTTGTGTACCTACATAAAAACCAGCAAGTCAAGCATCAACAGATGTTCAGTGTAGCTTCAACTTGAACAAATTACGAAAAAAATGTAAACCTTTGACAAAATGCATATTTTCTGAGCCAAGTTCAGTCGATTGAAGTGATGTTCAACAAGGAGGTTGCCTATGACATACGTTTTTGACTCGAAAATTTTATGTTCATGCTATAGAACGGACTCAACCATCGATTTAAACTAAACAGCAAACAACGTTCAGTGTAGGCTCTTTTAGAACCTACTTAAACAAGTACCAAGTACGTCTGCATTAAGAAAATGTAAACATTCGACAACAGGTATAATTACTTACCCTAAGCGAGGTCTTTTAAGACGAGCTGTTACACAAGAACCTTGCTTATGTCATACGTTTTATGTAGCAGAGACATTTTTCATGTTTTTAATAAGTCAGTTTGGTTTGTGTGTATAGAACTATTTTACAATTATTGAATATGAAATGGTGTTATAGTGTTTATTGTTTGCAAGTAAAATAAGAATAAAAATATTATATAAGTCATAAAAAGGTCACTAAAAATATTGAAGGTTGGTGGTAGTGTTCTTAAGTTTGTGGTTTTATGCATATGTCAATCATATTGATATTTGGTTGTATTTGTCAAGTATTTCAAATGAATTTCATTCATCTGAAACGTTCTTATTATGTTTAGGATTCACAAAATATGCTGGATCTAAAGTATGGTCTCATTCTGGATTATTGTTTATCACACGACCCTAATTCCTAGCTTTTAATTGGCTAATTTCAAATTCCCATAATTCCCAAGCACGAATCTGAGCACCCTTGTAATAACACTTTAGCACAGCACAGCACCCAGGCAACAAGGCAACAAGGTCCACTAAACAGCATCAAACAGGTTAGTTAAATACTTTAACACTAAATTATGCTAAAGTGTATTTGGTTTTTTTACATCTCCATTAAATTAATTGCAGTCTAAATGTTATTTGGTAATTTGTAATATATTGTCATGTTGTAAACCTATTAAACTTGGTTAATTACCTTAAAGAGTGATTTTTTATGAAATAATTTCCATTATATTTAAGTTGGTTTTGATTAGGTATGACATAAGGCAGAACATACCTGCTTAGTAAATTTACTCAATGACGTAATACTTAGGTGAGTAAAGTGACTGAAATATGCACATATTTGAAAGCATTAGGTAACGAAAAATGAAATACCCTCTCAACATTCATAGTACCCACTCCAAAAAAAAACAGTGGGTACAGTACCTACATGAGCTAAATCTTATCTGGAGCTCTGATATAAATGATCTTACCAAATTTTTAGAAAGAGGTAAGCTCTAAATGAGATGAACACATCTCGTGAGTGAGTGAGTGAGTGAGTTTAATTTTACGCCGCACTCAGCAATATTCCAGCTATATGGCGGAAAACATCTAGAACTCTTCAAGTACTGTATATTTAGGAGATAAACCTAGTGTGTTTGAAAATCAGAGACATGCTTTACTGAATTGATGGCGACTAAATTTCAATTGGAACCGAACGCGTAGCGTGAGGTTTCAATTGAAATATTTAGTCGCCATCAATTCAGTAAAGCATGTCTCTGATTTTCAAACACACTAAGGTTATCTCCATTCTATGACCCATTTAAAAGCGAACTTCCTCGCTCTGCGGAAGACACTGCGTAATCCGGCATGGGACGAGAGGCGAATTGAACTCGTCTGTGAAGGGAGCGGTAGGTGCCGTTCGTATTTTTTTAACATTACAACATAACAATATTCTGTCCAAAGAAATCAAACTACTGTTTATTCAATGCAGTTATGTAATACCCGAGATCTTGTGTTTTTTCCATCCCAACTCCACACGACTAAAACCAGCCTATTGTTTTGTGTGCCGTGAAACTGTACCCCCTGGCCACACTATAATGGAATCGTCTGACCTACTTAATTTCTTCGAAGTAGACAGTTACGCAACAGTTTGAAATGGCGGACGAGCCAGTGTTTACATTTTGCGAAAGGTTGAAATTTGAAGTGACAGTGGACAATACTTGACTGACTGTTGAATCTGAACCCTGCAGAATCGAAGGATAGATCCTTTCCTGATCAACGTACGACCTGTAACTCATCAAAGACTGTTGATTTTTATGACCGGCCGATCATGATTTCACGTACTGCCTCCACCCCGGCATGCGACAAAAGAGTCACAGTGCTGCTGCTTAGTGTACATGCGACTAACTTGTGATTCCTTGGAACTTTGTTTTCTTCGTTTGGGACTGGACTGTGTCCAAGCGTTTTTCAAAGTAGATGAACATAACAGTGACAACCAAGGAAGCTGGCAGAGAGCAGAATTGTTTTTTGAACGATGCAACGGGATATGATGGAGTATGACTATGAGTGGCATAAATGTGGTGTTTCGCCAGACCCTTAGATCTATCTTGCAAATTTCCCATTCTAAACGGAATTAAATATACCATTTACCAGGAAGGTAAATATTTACTAATGTTTTGCTGCATATTTTGTATAGATAGGGATGTATTTTTACAAGGCTTTCTGATTTATATGTTAGATATTGTTTTGTTTATGCTTGGGGCTGTGTATTGTAATTGAGTTTGAATATTTTTATAATAGAAGGTAATATGATAGTGAGGTTCCCTCATAATTGTAGGGGAAAATCATATAACTGTATTTTTCGAGTTTAATAAATGTTTCATCAGCATTTCCATCACGTCTGTTGTGTTGATATTAGTCATGTTGGTGGTCAAGCTGAAGTAGTGGGGCAGTGTTCTATACGTGCGCAGTGAAGCGCAATGAAATCAAACGCATTTTTAATCCAAAAATTTCCAATTGCCTATGTGTAAAATTCGAAAGTCAGCGTCAAAATCCATGGAGTTGTTGTTATGATCCGCCATCATTGTGGTCAAACGGAAGTAGTTCTCACAATAAGATTTGTTAATGCGCGGTGAAGCGGCCTTACAATCAGATGAGCGTCAATCCACAATTGATGCCGTCTGATTTTTCTGAACAACCAATCAGAATCTAGTATTTTCTTGATTCATGGTAGAATAAATAACTAGATACATTTAATGGGAAGGGCATAAGTTAATAGCGGCTCAAGAACGGTCGCTAGGGACCCAAAGACGTTTTAGCACTATAAAACCAGCTTCAGTCAGGGCTAGTACAGGCAACCGCACCTACACATACACACGCATGCACGTCGTCATATGAGTGAAATATTCTACAGTGCGACGTTAAACCCAATTTCACCTCGCCTCACTACAATTTCTACCACTTAGACTACCACTACGGCCACCACTAAGACCACCGCGACTTCTACCACGACTACAGTCCGTTTGGCTCAAAAGCGGACCGATGAATTGCAATCTAACTCGAAAACTAATAAACATAACATACTCAATGAAACGCTGATCTTAATCAAAACATCCCATTAAGTGTATGTTTATTGACCTTGTACAGTGGCGCTCCAGATTTCCACTTTCATGATATGACTCACGTAACTGTATAATGGGCCTGTGGCCCCTTAATGAAACAAACCAATTAGTACTAGACCGATTACGACGAACGATTACGACTACCGCTACGACTACTACTACGACGACAACTATAACTACCACTACTGCTACTATTACTACGACGACGACCACCAGCCAACACCACCAGCACTTCTGTGGCCACTGCTGCAACTTCTACTGCTACAGCTACTGCTGTTGCTGCTACTGCTCTACTGCTGTTAAGGCTACTACGTCTACTACAGTTACTGTTACTGCCATTATATATTCTTTTACTACTGCTACGATACTGTTCACCCACGATGTGAACTCTAAACGTTATTTAAAAAATGTATGCATATATCCAACGTATAGAGCTTAAGTAAGTTGTACAGTGTGTCCAAAAATATATGTCCCGCTAATAAAGAAAAATATTGTAATAGTTAGGAATTAAATGTATCATGTCCTATACATCAGTTTGAAGCTGAAAGGTTTTGTGTAAAGTATGTCAAAAAGTGATGTGATGTTTTCGTAACGTCTTATGACGTCATTTATGACATTATATGGTATGTTTCTTTACTTGAAAATGACTGATTATGCTGAAATGACATACACTTTGACGTCATTTACGACGTCATTAGGTGTTACGTGAACCCTGCATGCTTTTCTGGTATGCGTTTTCAACCAACGAACATAGCTCACCGTAAGCTCTATACGTTGTCAACCACCGAATACAGTTTACACGTAAGCTCTATACGGCGTAAGCTCTATGCGGCGTAACAACGCCCACAAAGAAAAATAAACACCACTTTTATGTACTGTATGGTTTTTTTATTGATGGGGCGGCAAGTGCACCCGGTCCAACCAATTAACTATCAGAAAACACCTGAAGGAATATCTTCTTAAGGGTGACGTTTGGCACTTTGTAAGTTTTATTACATAATGCGTTAAGATGTGCAAAATCTTATTACATTTCGCTTCTCAACCCGGTATGTAATACCAAAACGTTTTGTAATAAACCATCAGAAAACTCAGAAATATCAACAGTTCATATGATGGAACGGGTTTAAGCTGAAGTTTACACTTAATTAAGGGTGTAGAACACATATTGTCCTCACCGGAAGGAATATCTTCAACTTTGATTTTCAGTCATTTTCCAGCCTTAGGCAAAAGTACCAACTCGCTTTGTAATAAAATCGCCTAAGTCCGAAATGTTTTTGGACTCTGAAAATTTTATTACATAGTGCGTTGTTATTACATAGTGGGTTGCTACTGGTGTAACCCAGTTTGTAATAACCCGTTATGTAATAAAATCGCCTAAGTCCGAAATGTTTTGGACTCTGAAAATTTAATTACATAGTGCGTTGTTATTACATAGTGGGTTGCTACAAAGCGTTCAACTCAGTAGGGGGTGAAACAGTATATCGCGGTATTAGTTGAACAGTGGTAGGTTTGGTGTACCATACTGCAATCCAAGTAATCAGTATTTTCGGTGGTCTTTTATTAAACTTTTAAAACCTTTGCTAAAACGTCTAGAAAGTGAATCATTTTCTCAATATCTATGCATTTCCTTGTTGGAATTAAGTTCAAGATCGCCTCAAGCCGTCTATTTACAAAGTCAGCAAGACAGCAAATGCAGATACCTGATCAGTAACTGGGTTCTGTTTAATTTTCAGCTATTTCAAATCAGACAAACAGCGGAACATTGTAATAACTTATAAAATACAACTTTATCATAAAGACGAGTACTTACCATGTTTGCTTCACGTTATAAAGCGCGAGTAAACATGCCATCCGAAAATAAATAGTGTAAAATCTCATAATAATCTACCTCGATTTCATTTGATTAAACTTAATCCCATTCTCATTCACAGAAATCTGTTTACAGTAACTTCAGAGAAAACGTGTGTGTAATGGCATCACCTCATTCTATACTCGTACCACTTCCGTTTACCATGTTCACGAGGATCTGCTTTTCACGCCTACCGCGACAGCACCAATTTTACATTTTTCTCATCATCCATGGACCCCTAGACCAGCGTTAATAACTCATGTTTCAGAAATATTTGTCAACATTTTGTTTTACAATCAAAGTGGCATGCTCGCTGGGAAGTCAGCGGTGACTTGTCAAACTGTCTCATACGTATAATGTATCCAGCCACATAAGTGGTGAGCCAATGTTAATTATTATTTTAAATATGTTCGTAGAAAACATGCAAAATACAAATACGAAATGCATACTTATTATCTCTGTTAAAATAACTGCTGGCGATATAAATTATTCTGGTGGTGGAGTAATTTTACTGTCCTTCGTTGACAAGGTTTCATATATTATATGTATGTATTCTGAGTTTAGAACTAGTCATGATATGGCTGAAATATTGCCGATGTGACATTAAATCTTAACTCACTCACTCACTTTGGTGGTGGAATAAATTCTTTGATGTTATAGTTTGAGTTCGTTTTTAACTGAATCACCGGTAGATTGGAGCAAAACATTTGTACACAGCTGATTGTTATTTTTGGCTTTGTTAAAAAACAGGTAGGATAAGGGGAAGGAAAACTGAATTGTCATATGTTGTGATGTTTGATTGCAGGTTTGTTATAGACATGTTTGTTTACATTTGCAAAGTTTGTTTCTTCACCTCCCAAGAAACGATATAGTTTGACTGGGCACAATATACTAAGTAGCAGTTTTGTTATTTCCATGGAAAAAACGAAAAAAACAACAATGAACATTTAAGGACCAATACAAATGAGAAAGCAGTCAAAACAGATTTGTTTCAAAAAGGAGAATTACATTTCCGAGTGAACTCTGAAATACATTTTGAATGACTCTGAAAACTGAATAAAACAAAATTCTGGAATGTGCCAACTTTGAGTATCAGTACTTCCCAAGGTCTGTGGAAGGTCTTTAAATGTTTAACAGACTGAAACGAGAGATAGACAATGGTCTAGAACAGTGACAATGACTGCAGCTGTCTTATGACTACTGTGTTGTGTTAATTTGTTTAATGTATTTATCATCAACAGAGTCACATTCGGCTAGATCTGACTTGAATATCGTGTTTTTAAAACATGGACATTTCTGGGACACAGTGGTGAGTTCACTGCAGTAGATGTTGATGTGATGTTAGTGGCTATTAATCATACTTGGCTAATTGCTATGTTGCTGCACAGTTTTGAGCTTCTAGGTTCCAGTGATACTTTAGTTCTTCTGTCTAGTCGTGAGTGAGTGAGTTAATATTTAACGTCACATCGGCAATATTTCAGCGATATCGTGACGAGAACATAATTGACATTGAAATGGAAATATTATAAAAACCTGTCGATGAAGGACAGTAAAACAACTAGAATATCACAATTATAACTAAAACTAGTATGGAAATATTAAAACTAATAGCACTATTTGGACAATAAAATATAAAAACTGGCTATAGATCGCCAACAACTGAAGGTAGATCACCATACTAGGGACGTCTAGTCGTGAAATGACAGTTTTGTTCATTCAAAATAGCAAAGATTATGATTATTATTTGCAAGTTATTAAACAATGTAAGGTTTGGCTCTTATTGTCATTTTTTGGCATTATGATCATATCCCCTATAACAAAACGAAACGGACAGAACCGAAGGCCTTGTACTGCAATACGTCCCGTACCGTGGTAAGAGCGTAACTAAGTGAAAAAATTCCAGTTCAGATTCCTAAGTAGAAAGAAACAAGCCACAAACACACAAATTGGAAGAGATAAATGTTGTTGGGCTTTTAAGTGTATATCTTACACTTTATTTATTACTTTTAGAATTTACATCACTTGATATGTTCCAGATTCATCTGTCGTGTTCAGTCGTCACACTACAATGGCAAGGGAGCCTCGCTACATCATTGCCAGCTATGAAAACATCGGGAAATTCGAGTGTGCCAGCAGGTGTATGAGAAAGGCTTCCTGCAACGCCTTCAACTTCGGGTTACAGTCCATGGGCGTGATCAGGTGCGAGATGCTGTCCGGGACCCATGACCCCGTCAGTGATGCATCCTGGAATGTGTATAAGATCAACAGTGTTCAGTGTCCATCAGACTGAATGTACGAGTATACGATCAACAGTGTTCAGTGTCCTTCAGACTGAATGTGTATGAGATCAACAATGTTCAGTGTCCATCTGACTGAACGATTTGAATATGAAAAGTGTTTCTTTGAATAATGATGTTTTCGTAAAATTATTGTTACGATCTTATTACTCTACTGTCCATCATGAAAAAGTGTATTTGTAACATTGCCTTAATAAGTGTTATATGACATATAATTTATGATACAGGTCAACTACCCACAGGTAGTTCACAATGAGATGCCCGCTCACGCAGGAAAACGGATCTTTCAGATTTGTTGCATCATAATGTGAATGCCTTGCAGTCGAAAAGTCCATGTTTGAAGGTGAACATTTCATCGCAAGAGACACGTTAGAGGTCCATCCCCATCAGTTTTCAGCAGATAGTCATGAGTAATCCGACTGTGACCAATACGACATAGTCGTAAATTACCTCATCACGTCTTGACTGACACCCCAAATAGGGATAACCAATTGTTGGCTTCAATTCATGAAGTTTATTTGAAAGCACTGCACTGGATCAGCAGTGGAGATAAGGGCTTGTCAAGAGCTGCTTTAGCTGCAGCATCGGCCTTTGTGTTACCTGCTATGCCGACGTGACCCGGCAACCAGCAGAGGACGATGTCGCATTTGCCAGTAGAAAGATCTAAAATGTCTACGACGAAAGGGTGACTAACATCTTGAAGTGCCTGAAGGCAAGATATTGAAGTTTTGGGAATCATTCTGCGGTTTGATATAGGTCAATGCTGTGAAGATAGGCTTTGCCCTCAGCAGTGAAAATGGAACTTTTGACAGGTATTCTTGAGGAGACAATCTTGGATCCAATGACTCTGACACTGGCAACTTGGCAATCACCCTTGGATCTGTCTGTGAAAATGGATCTATGGGTGTTATACTTGGAACATACATGGTTGTATTCCTGTTGACACACCAAAGGATTTGTTTCTCACTGTTTGAGTTTGGTGATGGTAAGATTGACCTGTGGTTTCACCATCTGCCAGGGTGGCAAGGTGCCATGATACTGAGATCAATGTTAGCTTCAGATATGTGTGGTCCAATTCTGATACAAGTGGTGGAACCAGGCTTGGCGGATTAGGAAACAGGTTTCCATAAAGAGGGTTTAACAACTGTATGCAGGATTGGACTGATTTGAACGTCATTTAGTGATATACTGCAGTGAAAGTTTAATACTGCGTTGTTCAAGGGAAGGTTCGTTAGCTTCCTCATAGAGACTGTCTGCCGGAGAGACAAACAGAGCCTAAGGCCTGGGCGGTGGACAGAATCCAATTTTACTAAATTGCTTTTGCAGGTTCCATCTTAGACAATTGTGCCAGAATCTAATTTAGAGCGAACCTATGATGTGTACAAATGAAGGAGGGAATTCTGATTCCGCCCCCACTCTGTATTTGAAACGACATTTAGCGAATCAAGAGCCTTCAAGCACTTTATTTTCAAATATTTTATGTGTGGTAAGAATGTCAAGTGACAGTCTAATATGTGTCCCTCGAATTTGGCCCCTTTTCCTACTGTGGTGGGAGTACCATCTAAAGATAGGTCTGGATCCTTGTTCTGTTTCTATTTACGACTAAAGTGAATACAATTTGTGCTGGATTTTGAAATTTTTAGCCACCTTCATTCGCCATATTTTGGATTTTGTTAAGGCCGAGTTGTAGCTGCCTTTCTATTGCGTGCATATTCTTACCACGGCATGAAATATTGAAATCGTCCACGAAAAGGGACCCATCAAAACAACTGTTCAAGACGTTAGTGACGGTGTTAGTTTTGATGCTATAAAGTGTGACAGACAGGAAGCTGCCTTGATGGACGCCCTGGTCTTGGTGGACATACTCAAATAATGTGGACCCCGACCGTACTTGAAATTGTCTGAGATACGAACCGAGGTAATCTGTCTTCAATCCGAATCAATGCAAATACCTAAAGATAGCTGATACCATGTTTCCACGTTGTATCATATGCCTTTTTAAGTCGAAAAAGATAGATGCAGTATGTTTATTGTTGACAATGACATTTTTTATACATTTTGATAAAAGGGTACTTTGGTTCTTTTGGAAATCACATTGGAGCTCACTACGGATGTTATTGGTCGCCAAGTTCCAGATTAATCGATTGTTGACCATGCGCTCCATGGTTTTACAAACACAGCTAGTTAGTGATACAGGACGGTAGTTTGAGGGATCAGTATCATCCCGGCCAGGTTTAGGTATAGGGGTGATAATGGGATTATGCCACGAAGGAGGAAAGTTTCCACTTGCCTAATGAAGGTGTCAATGGTGGAAACAAACATAGACAACCCCTAAACTAGACACCATTGTGGTTAGATGTGTTAAAATATTCAAAAATGAAAACTATTTTTTCAAAAACTTACTTGTTTTATTTGACTCCCATCAGTGATACATATACGTTATGTTTTAATACATAAATCATATTTCATTCCCAAAACAATCAACACTTTATAATGCGTTCACTTTATGACCTACTGGAAACCGGTGTCAGAACTCAATGTCTAGGGATATTGTGTATTAAAAAGATCATTCTTTAAAAATTAACCATCAAAGGCGAAACAAGATTCTATGTAGTACAAAGCATTTTTGTCCCAATTAAAGTTGCTCTATGTCATCTGTATCTACATTAGTCCTACTTCTTCTTTAAGTCACCCCTACTTTAAGTGTTGGTATCTACTGAACATTGTATTCTGTATATGTTCAGCATGTAAATGTTTAATGTGTATTGACACTGTGAATATATACTGAGGGAAATGAATAAGGGAACGCTTACTTGGTGAAAAGGCGGTGTTGTTCCAAATGTTTAAGGAAGAATTGAATAATAATGGATTGAAAACATTGCCCCCAAACACATCCTCAGGGGTCATTTTGTCACTGGCAGTTTAAGCACGAGGACTAAACAAGCGTGGGAACAATTTTAACACTACAGAGCCACGAATGAGTAAGACCTTAAACTCATGCCACGTCGATACCATGTCTCTTAACAAGAAATAGCCGGCAATCAGGAGCTTCAACGGTGGGACGTCAATTTGTCAGACAGCAAGAGACTGTTACAAGTCAAAAAGTGTGATATCGCGACTGTGGAACTTATGCCACCAGACAGGTGACGTTAAGATAAGACGTCGTCGTGGTCCCAATAAAAAAACCCGTTCGCACGTGAAGATCGTGATATACTATTAATTTCCCTGTGAAACCGGTTCAATTCAGCTTCGAAAATAAACACTGGATTCAGAGCAATAACACAGTTACGAATAAGCAATCGTACAGTTAGCAATCGACTCAAATCAGCCGGCTTAAAATCACGTCGACAAGTTGTGGGCATTCAGGTTTCTGCAGAACACAGACGTCGGAGAAGAGATTGGGCTAAGCAGGATCGTGTGAGATATCTGCCACATTGGCGCTATACCATGTTCAGCAATGAGTCCCGCTTCAATTTGGACTTTGCAGATGGTCGTATCCGTGTGTGGCGACGTCTCCATGAACGTCATCACCCATGTACTGTAAAACAGCATGGTCGATATGGGGGTGGATCAGTGATGGTGTTGGGTGGGATCACGTACGATCGGAGAACTGATCTAGTGCGATTAGATGGAAGGATAACAGGTGTGCGATACAGAGATGAAATGCTGCAGCCAGTAGTTGTTCCCTTTCCAGCGTAGGACAGGTGGGAATTTCGAGTTCAAGCACAACAACGACGACAACGCCCATCCACATACTGCTCGCGTATGGAGGAATTTCCTGGCGCAAAACATCAGAGTTCTACCATGGCCATCGAAAAGTCCAGACCTAATCCCCATTGAACACCTTTGGGACGTTCTTGGACGTCGTGTCAGATCCCACACTGTACAGCCACAGACAAGTGGCGCCATGTTCCAAGCTCTCCAAGAGGAATGGCAGGCTATTCCCCGGGCTGTAAGCCGGAATTTGATCGAAAGTGTCCCGAAGGAGTGATCTGGAGGCATGGGGGACACACCAGATACTGACGTTTCAATTGTAGTGTGCGTGACCTTTTCACATTGCTCTCACAAAGTCCACTGTCAATAAAACATGTTTTTCTATATACACATGCGTTCCCTTATTCATTTCCCTCGGTATATATATTATTGTTCTTATCGTGAATAGTATTATATAGGCTTATGTATGACCCGCCATTAGTCAACACGGTATTAAATAACGTTAGTTAAGTAGTCATCCTATGATAAGTAATCATTGCTATAACATACATCTAACTAACGATAACAAGGCTTGTGTCTTGTTTACACATGTATTCTATGTCTCCGTGTTTCAGCTTACGTACTTAAAAGGACGTATTCATTTTAATGTGTGTTGTAAGGAATGTCTTTTAAAAGTGTATAAGTTATTATCCATGTTTATGCAACACATATATATTGCTGTAGCTGTAAATTTTTCAATTTGAAATTTTATATATGTATCCCTATTAATAAACTTGTAACGCAGAACCTGTTGTCCATCATCTGTATCTACATTGGTCTATTTATTCTGTAAGGAACAGTTGGCTTGAGACGAGCGCTTCCTGAAAAAATGCACTACTTCAGAACCTCATTAACAAATAGGAGCGGTGGGTTAGCCTAGTGGTTAAGGCATTCTCTCGTCACGCCGATGCCGCGGTTCGATGCCCCACTTAGGCTGAATGTGTGAAGCCCATTTCTGGTGTTCCTCGCCATGATATTGCTGTAATATTGCTAAAAACGGCGAAAACTCACTCACACACTCATTAAAGGTCACATGCAATGTACAACACAGCTTTGCAGATTCTGATACCTTTCGGTATGGACTTACAGATACAAATCATCAAAAGTGCAAATTCAACTGATAAAGCTGAAAAACAAATCGGAGTTCAAAAGATTCACTAAATTCACCCCAGCGCTTGGGGTGAAAAGTGGTTTCAACAGCTGTGCTGGGCTGGGCTGCGCTCATAGCACATGCGCAGTGAAATAGGTTCGCGCAGCTTCGAAGCGGGATGTCCGCATTATAAGGCCGTGAGCAGGAGTAGTCTAATCAAAACAAATAGTAAATAATCCACTCATTACATAAAATAACCTTGTTAGGATCTAGATCTATTCAGCTATGTGTCAACCAGTGAGGCGTTCGACATTTCAAGACAGAAAGCCTTCGCTGGCAGTGAATACTCGGTGAAGGCTTTGATGTGAGCTATTTTTCTAATGTTTTGTTGATATTACCCAGGCGCGAACTTTTTATATGCTATGATAGTAGATTACCGATTCATCTGTTTATATAATTTCATTTGTCTATTGCACCACACGTTCTTCTTACCAAGTCACTTTCTCAGTTCGATACTTAAAAGCACTGTCATTATTTAGCGTTGACAGAATTTCTAACTGTGATATAGATATGTCATTGTCACAGACAAAACTCAATGTATGTTTTATTGACACCTATATGTCTGTCTGCTAATGACAATATTCAATACACAACTTCGATCACTGACCACATGCAATTTGAATTTATACACCATAAACAAAACGCATTGATTTATGGCCCGAGTTCGGTCTCTGTCACAGTGTGTAATTACACAGACAGGCACGTGTGATACTTGTACACATGACATGTTATGATGTCTGTTGAATGTAAAATGTTATACACAAAAAATGAGCATGTATTTACAAAACCCAACATCTCTATATACACACACACATTGAGCCATGAGGGCATCGGCAAATTAACCAACCGTTACACTTGAGTGCACACCCACCCGCTCTGGTCCCTAAACTGGTGGTCAACCTTGGCGATGATCCACCAGTAACAAGAAGGAACTTTACCAGGGCTGATTGGTCATTATATGAGACTCTGTGTGTTGAACGCTTGAAGCTTGACCTTTTCAGGAACAGTGAAGATCCCATACAGTCGTTTTCGTATATTTCAAATGGCATTGCTGACAAAACAATTACACAGTCCTATGCAACTCTCACATTCGTAAACCATGGTTTTATAATGAGTGTAAACAGGCCAGAAAAATCCAGGAAGAAAGCGAAGAGGTATTTGCGCAAACATCCTACAGTCAATAATTTAGACAAAGTCAAAATTTTAACAGCCAAGGCTCGACGCGCATTTAAACAGAATAAGACTCAGTCTTGGAGGAACTATGTTTCCAAAATATATTCACGCACACCGATATCAAAGGTGTGCAAACTGATTACAAGAATAAAGGGCAAAGGTTTAAAATTTACTATTCACCATCTGAAGGATGGTGATAATCTATTAACTAATAAACTTGACATAGCAAATATAATTGGCGAAACTCTTGCAAAACATTCTTCATCATCCAATTATGTTCCTGCGTTTAAAAGTATGAGAAACAGCCTGTTTTTACATTGTCTTGTCATTTCTTGTCATTAAGTTAAAATGATTTAGATTTCATTACTAGTTTTAAATGGATATCTGTGATACACTAGTAGTTTTACTGTTATTTGTCATCAGGCTTTTATTTTCTAATTTTATTGATCTTTAATATGATTATTAATTGTTTTCGTTACGATATTGCTGAAATATTGCCAGTGTAGCGTTAAATATTAACTCACTCATTCTTACTCACTTTCTGTCTGGTCACATCGGCAGTATTTCAGCCATATCGTGGACGTCTGGTCAAGGATGTGATGTCTGACACCTGGACCTATTTTGTATATTTATTTGGAAAAGAAATCTTGTATTTGCATATTTCAGAATCAATTTCTCACACAGTTCCCTCCAAGCACCTTTTTCATCACCATGTTTGGCCAACTTTTTTTAAGTCTGGTGTCCTTTTCCTTGGATCTGGACTTGAACTCTCTCCCCTATTTCATATATTGATATGTCAGCAATCTTTTGGTGTTTCTTCGCCATCTTTGACGATTTGCTGATTGTTGTGTTGGTCTGCGGGTGGAGATGGAGATAGTGGGAAGCTAATGGTGATTGATTGTAGTGGTGGTGGTGGTGGGATACAAGGTGATAGAGGTGGCGGGATTTCAAACAGTGATGGTTGTGCTGGTGTCGGGGTGTGTGCATCATCATCATCATCATCATCATCATCATCAGTGCCAGGTGGAGGACTGTGGTTTATGCTCATATCAAGACAACTCAATATCCTTGATATGCAGTGACGAATGAGAAGATTTACAAATTGCAAAAGCAACAGTTATGTCACAAGGAGTAAGAATCGTATCAGTTCCTGTTGAATGACTGGAAACCCAACAGACAAAACAAAGAAATAAATGTAAATTTCACTATCAAAAAAGAGATATATAAAAAGGACAATACCTGTACTATAGACTTATGATGATTATTAATTAATAATATGTTACATATCCCTCTGTGGTATAGAACAATCTTTATATATTATATTTTCGAAATGTCCATGAAAGTTTCTATGATTACCAACACAAATGTTACCTTTTCTTGATTTAAACAAACAACATATACCCCAAAACATGGAAATTATAATTACAAAGATAAATATAGGGAATAGGACTTAGAACATTGGGATTTGAAGAGGAGAAAAGGTGTTACGGAGTAGGAGGTGCTGATATCACAGTGCGATGCCGAGGAGTGGTCCCAGTAGTCCCTGTCAATGAAGACGATGAGGTGGTGCCTCAAGTCCCTGACTGACTGACTGACTGACTGACTGAGTTTGGTTTTACGCCGATTTTAGCAATATTCCAGCAACATCACGGTGGTGGACACCAGATATGGGCTTCACATATTCGAACCCAGGTCTTCGGCGTTACGAGCCAAAGCTTTCACCATTAAGGCTACCCCACCACTCCTCTAGTCCCTGACGATGTCAATGACATGGTGGTGGTGACGGTCCCAGTAGACTCTGATGATGAAGATGACATGGGAGCGGTGGTGGTGGTGACGGTCCTAGTATAACTCTGGTGTTGAAGATGACATGGGAGCGGTGGTGGTGGTGGTGGTGACGGTCCCAGTAGACTCTGATGATGAAGATGACATGGGAGCGGTGGTGGTGGTGGTGACGGTCCCAGTAGACTCTGATGATGAAGATGACATGGGAGCGGTGGTGGTGGTGACGGTCCTAGTAGACTCTGGTGTTGAACATGACATGGGAGCGGTGGTGGTGGTGGTGACGGTCCCAGTAGACTCTGGTGTTGAACATGACATGGGGGCAGTGGTGGTGGTGGTGACGGTCCCAGCAGACCCAGTACCAGTACCAGTAGTCCCTGACAATATCGATGACATGGGAGCAGTGGTGGTTATGACAGTGGTGGTGCTGGTGGGATTCTAATGATGAGATGACATGGGAGCGGTGGTGGTGGTGGTGACGGTCCCAGTAGACTCTGGTGTTGAACATGACATGGGGGCAGTGGTGGTGGTGGGGGGCTGGTGGGATGTTCATGACAGCATGGGGCTGGAGGCGGTGCCAGTGAGTCCCCGATGATGATGTTGATGGTGATGATGTGTGGAGGCGTGTGCTGGTGAAAGTCGGTGATTGAGTGATGTCTGCTCAGTAAGATAATCAATTTTACGTATACCTTTTGATTCATTAATGTCTTGCAAGAATACATAGATCCCTACATGGCACTGCCTTTAGATTAGCTTGAGAAAATCGTTTTAATCCTCATATGAGTAGGCTTTTATTAATAAATAGGTAATAGGATAGTTTTCCGCATACCCATTACGAAAATAAGTATCGTGTTTGTTGCACATCCTCGGTTTTATAATATTAATTAATCAGATCGTGAAAGATGCATACTTTAACACAACTGATTCCATTCACGATGATGGGATTGTTGAGTTTTATGACTTCCGAGCAGACGGCACCCCCTTTGATCGATGTCAGATTAGGGATTTAGCTGCCTTGAATGGTCAAAGTATCCCCTCTCTCCAACCCACACGGTTGACACCCATGAATGGCTCCCCGCTCACGTGCACGTACTTGACGTTTGGCATTATACAAGACAAAATGAAGCCAGCACCACTTTTTCTTACCTCTGTACATGTTCATTAGCGATTTATCTGAATGTAAAGAGTGCAGAGAGATCAACACAATTGATAATGACAGAAAGTTTGAAAGTTTTTGGACTTACGTACCCTCTCAGGTCAGAGTTAGATTTCAAACTAGTATGTTAAGTTAAAACAAATAACATTTAATTAACATTAAAACTAGGCCCTTTGCACCGATCCCGACGTCCACACCTCGAACACTGGTAAAACCTCCTTATGTGCAGGTTAGTCCTCTGCCATTGATCCATGAGACTGTTCCAGCGCTGGACCATCGCTGTCCCACAGGCGGCGACGGGGCAAGACATGTCCTACCCCCCGGCTGGAATGGTTCCCTCAAACCTTCCTGGAACTCCATCTCTTCCTTGGCTGCTGTAATCTCCATTTCTCTACTAAAGAAAATGCACCCACTCAAGACAACTTAAAATAGAACAAACAATGATTCTTCTATCCTAGGACGCTGAGAATATATCCCGAGGTTTGTCCCTCCTCCCACAGCGGGTGTGAAGCACTTGCCCCCCACTATCACTACCCGAATATATATTAATACAAAGACCAAAGGTAAATTAAAGGAGGATTTTATATCAAATAATGATTTATGTTTGTTTTTATAATCATGGTTCTAATACATATTTGCATCCAGGCACAGGGACATATTCGGCTCTTGATTTGTCAATTACTGACTCTAACCTATTGAGTGAATTTGAATGGTCAGTCCACCATCTCTCAACAATGCTAACACCCATGAGTCATTCTACTGTTTCACATACTTCAGCCCCGTCAAACCATTGCAGCTCAAATATATAGATTGAGATAAAAGCAACTCTTGTAGAAATGATAAAAAACAACTCTTGCATAAATACAAATGGAAACATTATTATTATATACTTTCATCACAGAATTTCAGCGATCAATTCATATTAATTCAATGCTGTTTTGCCGTTACAATCCAATGGAATTTGTTTCAGTAGATAATCGACACTAAAATTCATTCTAATACATCAGCATTGTTAGAGTTGTATCATCGCGACTTTGTATACGTCCATCTAGCTTTATTTGGTCTTGCAAAGTGACTTAAGAGATAGTGCATTGTCACTTTAGTGCATAAGACTTTACCCTCGAGGCTGGTTTGATCGACTGAGACGATGATACTGAGCTACACTGTCTTGTTCTCTGTGTATTTAATTACGGAACCACTCTCTATTTACCGTTTACAGACATATCCCAGCAACAAACACACTGAATCAATCTGTCTCGACGGAGTGACACCAATTGTATTATAACTTTATATGTCAGTCGAATTTCATTTCTTTCTTCATTAGACTTTCCTCTTGTCAGTAGATTTTTTGTCATTATTGAATCAGTTTAAGACTTCCCATGCATAGAAAATAGACTCGTTGATCACTGACGGACACAAGTCAATAGTTTTGTTAATAGTATAGATTATAATGTATACATACGCAGTAGGAGTCCCATGCTTCGGGGAAAGGCCAATCCAAAGAAGTACTGTACACCAAAAAAAACACACCAGAAAATACATAGACGGTGGATCGTTAGTATTAATGGTTTTGCCAAGAGTCACAAGCACGCTTGAAATAAAAGCAGCAAAGAAATTTCCTCGTCCCTGAGAAATAATTGCTAAAATCGTGAGCGGATGGTACCTCTGAAATATTAATTGACACGAAACCATTGTATTGGTCTAACTATTGAAACTGACGGGTGTTATAATCAGGCATATGATGCTGAACCTTCAAGTAATAACGTGTGAATGTGAAGATGTCAATCCTTCAATCATTCATTAAAATAATTATTTCAACATTCACTGGTCACCTGCCAGGTTACTGAAACTAAACGAATGCCTGAATCAACCTAAATGACGGTCGGCTAATAGAGTGTTTTTCTTGGAATGGATTAATGGTTCTGAATGGCTAAAGTAGGAGCTTTGCCTGAAGGGCTCGAATTGCAATTACAGTTACTTAGGAGATAAACGTACTGTGTTGGGAAATTAGCTGAATGTTAGGCAGAATTGATAGTCTCGTGAGGTTTCAAATGATTATTTAAGAGATTGTCAATTCTGCCTAACATTCATCTAACTTTCCAACACAATACCTTTATCTCCATTCTACCATAACCGATTTAAAATCGAAATCCGTCCTTCCGCGGAAGACAGTGCGAAATCCGGCATGGTGCGAGAGGCAAAATGAACTCGTCTGTGAAGGGAGTGAAAGGTGCCGTTCGTATTTTTTAAACATTGCAACATATATAATAGTTGTCCAAAGAAAACTAACTACTGTTTATTCAATGCAATAATGTAATACCTAAGAGCTTGGTTTATATAATCCCAACTCCACACGACCGGAATCGTCTGACCTACTTATTTTTCTTGGAAGTGCAGTCTGTAGTTGACAGTTACGCAACAGTTTGAAATGGCGGACAGCCAGTGTTTACATTTTGAGTGACAGTGGAAAATACTTGACTGACTGTCGAATCTGAACCCTGCAGAATCGAAGAATAGATCCTTTTCTGATCGACCTACGACCTGTAACTATTCAAAGATCTGTATGTTTAGCGAGTGTGTATCATGATTTCACTTACATAGACTGTAGGTGCCTCCACCCCGGCATGCGACGAAAAGAGTGACAGTGCTGCTTTGTGTACATGCGACTAACTTGGGATTCCTTGGAACATTGTTCTCATCATTTGGGACTGGATTGTGGCCGAACATAGCAGTGAAAGCCTTGCGGGGAAGGTGGCAGAGAGCGGAATTCTCGGGGTTCAATTTTTGACATTTTGAATGATGCAAAGAGACATGTTGGAGTGTGAGTGGCCTAAATTTTGTGTTTCGCCTGACCGTTATCTTGCGAATTTCTCATTCCAAACGGAAACAAATATACCATTTACCAGGTAGGTAATTAATGTGTGGAGGAGAAATCGTATAATTGTAGTTTTCGAGTTTTAATTAATGTTTCATCAGCATTTCCATCACGTCTGTTGTCCGTTGATATTAGCCATGTTGGTGGCCAAGCTGATGCGGCAGTGTTGTATACGTGCGCAGTGAAGCGGTCATGAAATCAGACGAATTTTCAATCCAAAATTGATAGCGTCTAATTTTATTGATTGACCAATCGAAAGAGAGCATTTCACGTAGCCATGGTAGAATTCATAGTACTCTTTAAGATTTAAATGATTTATGATGAAAACATTACGGGTTAAATAGGAGCTTTGACTGAGCAGTACGTCTGGAAGCATCATCCAAAGTGCAACATATTTAAAATGGCAGAAGAGTGTACAGTTGCCTTTGCTGAACTGGTCATGGCAACCAGGGGAACTCTCAACACTGACTGTCGGCAGTCTTACGGTGTGAAGAGTTCTCCACCAGTCTGGGGACAGACAGATGTGTGACATCAGCTTATGTTGAGAGATATTTGCTGTTCTGGATATTTTTTATGATCACCAACATGCCTGTCGTAATGAAATCGTTTGATACGAATACTGGAATCGGTATTACTGCTATTGAAATTCAACTGAAATGCCAGCTTTAGCCTGGTATAAGGGTTTGATCTGTTTTCCAGGCTTCCTTGCCCTGGGGAAATATACCCTCTGCACGTGGAGTGCCTCTGGGAATGCCACATCTTTATCTATCCTATCATCGTCATAAATATGCTGTCATCTACGATATTAAGTATATGAGCAAACACGGGGATCAGTATGTATCTATACCTCTATATATTCCGAAAACGGACTGTGTTATTTGTCTATTGTGGTGCATGTGTTTGTCACAATGAAGACTTTATCAGGAAGTACTTCGTCATCGACCCTCTTATCTACTTAATGCAGACCATAATGGCAGCACCAGACCAGGTACTCCGGCAGCTTGAAAGACTGCAGCAAATAGATTAAATAATCAAACCTGCCAACATTGATGTCAAGCAGCGCGCCTAATTGTCAGAAGTCCGTTCATTAAGTGAAACTTATTGAAACATAAAACACATCTTTCCCCTTAATTATCATCAAACCGTATCTGTGTAAGTGGTCGGTTTGTGAAGAGAGCCAATTAACTTGTTTAAAACGTAACTGAGCATGAAGTGGATACTTGCGTCATTGACATCAATTACCACAGTGCGCTGTTGTTCTCCTGCTACATGAAACCATTCCTAGAATCGAGAAGTATGAATATGTCTGCATGGGAATTTAAAATAATTACTTAACTACAAAGACACACTGTTCAAGATAGTCACACCATCACCTTGGCAGTGATCGGTTGGTGAACAGAGCCTTTTAACTTATTACAACTTAGCCCAGCGTGTGGTCAATACTTACGTCATACCATCGATTAATACATACTATCCTCCCGTTCTCCAACCACGGGGAAGTATTCCCACATTTGAGAAGCAAGGGCATGGCTGCGTGGGAATTTGTTCAGCTTGTTCTCACCATCACCATGACTTACAGCTCAGCATCACAGTCATGTGGCATTTTGACATTTCACCATCATGGAAGTTTGGATGGACAAATGTTCAATGACGCCTTCATCACTGAAAGCACTGTTTCAAACAAAGCTGCATGCTTGTGGATGTGTTTCCATGATCCGCAATGCAACATGGTACTGCAAAATCCAGCGTCTGAACGTTGCCGGTTGTACTATTCATCCGTCATCACTGGGGGTGAACAAGAGGCGGGCTGGCAGTATTATACAGGTAACGAATGCTGTACTCATTCTAGTGGTATTCTTATAGTAATACATGATCTATGTTAATGTGTACCCATCTTTAGTCCTGCTATACAAATAGCACATATCTAACTTGTGGGGTCCAGATTCAGTTATCTACATGCTGAGTATCGGGCTATGCAGTTAGGATACGATGATTGACATGGTATACGCTCATATTCTCCCAGAAAGTTATAATCTGTGTTTGTTTTGACATCCCGTACAGCAATATTCTGGCTATGTGACGGCAGTGATATTTGACATCCCGTTCAGCAA
This sequence comes from Haliotis rubra, assembly GCF_003918875.1. Lineage (NCBI taxonomy): Eukaryota > Metazoa > Mollusca > Gastropoda > Lepetellida > Haliotidae > Haliotis > Haliotis rubra. The sequence continues at coordinate 389,010 of NW_025767637.1, forward strand.
TATTCTGGCTATGGGACGGCAGTGATATTTGACATCCCGTACAGCAATATTCTGGCTATGTGACGGCAGTGATATTTGACATCCCGTTCAGCAATATTCTGGCTGTGTGACGGCAGTGATATTTGACACCCCGTTCAGCAATATTCTGGCTATGTGACGGCAGTGATATTTGACATCCCGTTCAGCAATATTCTGGCTATGTGACGGCAGTGATATTTGACCACTTAATGCAGTTATTGACATTATCAGCATGGGACAACGCAGTTTGGATACAATGGCGTTAAAAACATTTACTGGATATCCCAGTACAAATATACCACCGGAAATTTCACATGTTACAGATTCACTGACCTTACAGGAGTGAGAGCAGGTTATGTTGCTGTTGATTGTTCTGATTTATTTATGTTAAATATATTTGATGATATTTGGACATCTGGTACATTCCCATCATCATGGAGTGATGCCTTAATTGTGCGCATACTAAAACCTGGACGTGATCATACTGATACTTCAAATTATCGCCCCATTTCCTTGACTAGTTGCGTTTGTAAAACTATGGAACAAATGATCAACAATAGATTAATATGGTACTTGGAATCCAATAATATACTTACAATTATTCAGTGTGGATTTCGGAAAAATCGAAGTACTGTTGACCATTTAGTCCGCTTGGAGTCATTTGTTAAAAATGCAATTATCAACAACCAACAGGCAGTGTCTATCTTTTTCGATTTAGAAAAAGCAGACGTGGAAATATGGTATTTTAGAAGAATTTACATGATTTTGGATTACGAGGCTGTTTGCCTCACTTACTATCCAACTTTTTAACTGACAGGCAATTTCAAGTCCGCGTTGGTTTGACACTGTCTGATCATTATCATCAGGATCAAGGTGTCCCACAAGGCAGTATTTTGTCTGTCACTTTATTTAGCATCAAAAATACAGTTTAGCTAAAGTTTTAAATGATTCTATCGATGGTTCACTTTTTGTGGATGATTTTGATATTTCCTGTCGCGGAAAAAAATATGCAGTTGTGTTTAAATAAAATGAATAAATGGTGTCTTGAAAACGGGTTTACATTTTCTAAATAAAAAACTAAGTGCATACATTTCTGCCGTAAATATAAACCACATGAGGCCCAAAACTATTTTTTAATGGTACTCCCATCAAAGTTGTCCAGGAGGCCAAGTTCTTAGGTCTGGTTTTTTACTCCCATTTAACTTTTCTTCCGCATATCAAATATCGAAAAAAATTATGCCTGAAGGTACCTGACTTGTTGAAAGTTGTTTCCAATTCTAAGTGGGGAGGGGATCAAACTACCCTCCTTCAATTATATCGATCATTGAGACGATCAAAACTTGATTATAGCTCCATCGTATATGGCTGGGCCTGCAAAAGCAGCCTGCAACTACTTGATTCTGTTCGCCACCAAGGCCTAAGACTTTGTCTTGGGTCTTTTAGAACTTCTCCTGTTGACAGTCTCTACGTTGAGGCCGATGACCCATCACTTAACAAACGACGTCTTAAATTGGCTTTACAGTATCTCACTAAACTATATTCAAATAAGTCCAACTCTGCATATAATTGAGCTGGAAAACTATAGCTCCTTCCCGTCTTCTTTCTTTTCCTTGGCAATTCGTGAGGAAACTGACGACGTTTAAAAAGTCGGAAACCAATGAATTACAATATAAACAAGCATATAATCAATTAAAAAGTAAATATAATACATACAAATCCGTATTTACAGATGGATCTAAGGATGGTGGCGCAGTGATTTGTGCCACTGTCATTGGATCCCGAACCATATCTTCTCGACTACCAAATAACAGCTTAGGGTTGGGCCCAAATAAGTGCCAAACATGCGGTTTTTGCGCTCAACACCTCCGCACACAGCCTCCCAACACGTCCCAACGAAAACCGCACCCAAATCGACCAAAAGGGTCGAAATAAACCTAACCCTAGCTGTAACCCTAACACTCACCGTTACCTCAACGTGTACAGGCTAGGGGTAGGGTTAGGCCCAAATAAGTGCCAAACATGCGGTTTTTTGCGCTCACCACCTCCGCACACAGCCTCCCAACACGTCCCAACGAAAACCGCACCCAAATCGACCAAAAGGGTCGAAATAAACCTAACCCTAGCTGTAACCCTAACACTCACCGTTACCTTAACGTGTACAGGCTAGGGGTAGGGTTAGGCCCAAATAAGTGCCAAACGTGCGGTTTTTTGCGATCACCACAACCGCACACAGCCTCCCAACACGTCCCAACGAAAACCGCACCCAAATCGACCAAAAGGGTCGAAATAAACCTAGCACTAGCTGTAACCCTAACACTCACCGTTACCTTAACGTGTACAGGCTAGGGGTAGGGTTAGGCCCAAATAAGTGCCAAACATGCGGTTTTTTGCGCTCACCACCTCCGCACACAGCCTCCCAACACGTCCCAACGAAAACCGCACCCAAATCGACCAAAAGGGTCGAAATAAACCTAGCACTAGCTGTAACCCTAACACTCACCGTTACCTTAACGTGTACAGGTTAGGGTTAGGGTTAGGCCCAAATAAGTGCCAAACATGCGGTTTTTTGCGCTCACCACCTCCGCACACAGCCTCCCAACACGTCCCAACGAAAACCGCACCCAAATCGACCAAAAGGGTCGAAATAAACCTAACCCTAGCTGTAACCCTAACACTCACCGTTACCTCAACGTGTACAGGCTAGGGTTAGGGTTAGGCCCAAATAAGTGCCAAACATGCGGTTTTTGCGCTCACCACCTCCGCACACAGCCTCCCAACACGTCCCAACGAAAACCGCACCCAAATCGACCCAAAGGGTCGAAATAAACCTAACCCTAGCTGTAACCCTAACACTCACCGTTACCTTAACGTGTACAGGCTAGGGTTAGGGTTAGGCCCAAATAAGTGCCAAACATGCGGTCTTTTGCGCTCACCACCTCCGCACACAGCCTCCCAACACGTCCCAACGAAACCGCACCCAAATCGACCAAAAGGGTCGAAATAAACCTAACACTAGCTGTAACCCTAACACTCACCGTTACCTTAACGTGTACAGGCTAGGGGTAGGGTTAGGCCCAAATAAGTGCCAAACATGCGGTTTTTTGCGCTCACCACCTCCGCACACAGCCTCCCAACACGTCCCAACGAAAACCGCACCCAAATCGACCAAAAGGGTCGAAATAAACCTAACCCTAGCTGTAACCCTAACACTCACCGTTACCTCAACGTGTACAGGCTAGGGTTAGGGTAGGCCCAAATAAGTGCCAAACATGCGGTTTTTTGCGCTCACCACCTCCGCACACAGCCTCCCAACACGTCCCAACGAAAACCGCACCCAAATCGACCAAAAGGGTCGAAATAAACCTAACCTAGCTGTAACCCTAACACTCACCGTTACCTCAACGTGTACAGGCTAGGGTTAGGGTTAGGCCCAAATAAGTGCCAAACATGCGGTTTTTTGCGCTCACCACCTCCGCACACAGCCTCCCAACACGTCCCAACGAAAACCGCACCCAAATCGACCAAAAGGGTCGAAATAAACCTAACCCTAGCTGTAACCCTAACACTCACCGTTACCTCAACGTGTACAGGCTAGGGTTAGGGTTAGGCCCAAATAAGTGCCAAACATGCGGTTTTGCGATCACCACCTCCGCACACAGCCTCCCAACACGTCCCAACGAAAACCGCACCCAAATCGACCAAAGGGTCGAAATAAACCTAACCCTAGCTGTAACCCTAACACTCACCGTTACCTCAACTTGTACAGGCTAGGGTTAGGGTTAGGCCCAAATAAGTGCCAAACATGCGGTTTTTGCGCTCACCACCTCCGCACACAGCCTCCCAACACGTCCCAACGAAAACCGCACCCAAATCGACCAAAAGGGTCGAAATAAACCTAACCCTAGCTGTAACCCTAACACTCACCGTTACCTCAACGTGTACAGGCTAGGGTAGGGTTAGGCCCAAATAAGTGCCAAACATGCGTTTTTTGCGATCACCACCTCCGCACACAGCCTCCCAACACGTCCCAACGAAAACCGCACCCAAATCGACCAAAAGGGTCGAAATAAACCTAACCCTAGCTGTAACCCTAACACTCACCGTTACCTCAACGTGTACAGGCTAGGGGTAGGGTTAGGCCCAAATAAGTGCCAAACATGCGGTTTTTTGCGCTCACCACCTCCGCACACAGCCTCCCAACACGTCCCAACGAAAACCGCACCCAAATCGACCAAAAGGGTCGAAATAAACCTAACCCTAGCTGTAACCCTAACACTCACCGTTACCTCAACGTGTACAGGCTAGGGTTAGGGTTAGGCCCAAATAAGTGCCAAACATGCGGTTTTTTGCGATCACCACCTCCGCACACAGCCTCCCAACACGTCCCAACGAAAACCGCACCCAAATCGACCAAAAGGGTCGAAATAAACCTAACCCTAGCTGTAACCCTAACACTCACCGTTACCTCAACGTGTACAGGCTAGGGTTAGGGTTAGGCCCAAATAAGTGCCAAACATGCGTTTTTTTGCGCTCACCACCTCCGCACACAGCCTCCCAACACGTCCCAACGAAAACCGCACCCAAATCGACCAAAAGGGTCGAAATAAACCTAACCCTAGCTGTAACCCTAACACTCACCGTTACCTCAACGTGTACAGGCTAGGGTTAGGGTTAGGCCCAAATAAGTGCCAAACATGCGGTTTTTGCGCTCACCACCTCCGCACACAGCCTCCCAACACGTCCCAACGAAAACCGCACCCAAATCGACCAAAAGGGTCGAAATAAACCTAACCCTAGCTGTAACCCTAACACTCACCGTTACCTCAACGTGTACAGGCTAGGGTTAGGGTTAGGCCCAAATAAGTGCCAAACATGCGGTTTTTTGCGCTCACCACCTCCGCACACAGCCTCCCAACACGTCCCAACGAAACCGCACCCAAATCGACCAAAGGGTCGAAATAAACCTAACCCTAGCTGTAACCCTAACACTCACCGTTACCTCAACGTGTACAGGCTAGGGTTAGGGTTAGGCCCAAATAAGTGCCAAACATGCGGTTTTTGCGCTCACCACCTCCGCACACAGCCTCCCAACACGTCCCAACGAAAACCGCACCCAAATCGACCAAAAGGGTCGAAATAAACCTAACCCTAGCTGTAACCCTAACACTCACCGTTACCTCAACGTGTACAGGCTAGGGGTTAGGGTTAGGCCCAAATAAGTGCCAAACATGCGGTTTTTGCGCTCACCACCTCCGCACACAGCCTCCCAACACGTCCCAACGAAAACCGCACCCAAATCGACCAAAAGGGTCGAAATAAACCTAACCCTAGCTGTAACCCTAACACTCACCGTTACCTCAACGTGTACAGGCTAGGGTAGGGTTAGGCCCAAATAAGTGCCAAACATGCGGTTTTTGCGCTCACCACCTCCGCACACAGCCTCCCAACACGTCCCAACGAAAACTGCACCCAAATCGACCAAAAGGGTCGAAATAAACCTAACCCTAGCTGTAACCCTAACACTCACCGTTACCTCAACGTGTACAGGCTAGGGTTAGGGTTAGGCCCAAATAAGTGCCAAACATGCGGTTTTTGCGCTCACCACCTCCGCACACAGCCTCCCAACACGTCCCAACGAAAACCGCACCCAAATCGACCAAAAGGGTCGAAATAAACCTAACCCTAGCTGTAACCCTAACACTCACCGTTACCTCAACGTGTACAGGCTAGGGTTAGGGTAGGCCCAAATAAGTGCCAAACATGCGGTTTTTGCGCTCACCACCTCCGCACACAGCCTCCCAACACGTCCCAACGAAAACCGCACCCAAATCGACCAAAAGGGTCGAAATAAACCTAACCCTAGCTGTAACCCTAACACTCACCGTTACCTCAACGTGTACAGGCTAGGGTTAGGGTTAGGCCCAAATAAGTGCCAAACATGCGGTTTTTGCGCTCACCACCTCCGCACACAGCCTCCCAACACGTCCCAACGAAAACCGCACCCAAATCGACCAAAAGGGTCGAAATAAACCTAACCCTAGCTGTAACCCTAACACTCACCGTTACCTTAACGTGTACAGGTTAGGGTTAGGCCCAAATAAGTGCCAAACATGCGGTTTTTGCGCTCACCACCTCCGCACACAGCCTCCCAACACGTCCCAACGAAAACCGCACCCAAATCGACCAAAAGGGTCGAAATAAACCTAACCCTAGCTGTAACCCTAACACTCACCGTTACCTCAACGTGTACAGGCTAGGGTTAGGGTTAGGCCCAAATAAGTGCCAAACATGCGGTTTTTGCGCTCACCACCTCCGCACACAGCCTCCCAACACGTCCCAACGAAAACCGCACCCAAATCGACCAAAAGGGTCGAAATAAACCTAACCCTAGCTGTAACCCTAACACTCACCGTTACCTCAACGTGTACAGGCTAGGGTTAGGTTAGAAGCCCAAATAAGTGCCAAACATGCGGTTTTTGCGCTCACCACCTCCGCACACAGCCTCCCAACACGTCCCAACGAAAACCGCACCCAAATCGACCAAAAGGGTCGAAATAAACCTAACCCTAGCTGTAACCCTAACACTCACCGTTACCTTAACGTGTACAGGCTAGGGTTAGGGTTAGGCCCAAATAAGTGCCAAACATGCGGTTTTTTGCGCTCACCACCTCCGCACACAGCCTCCCAACACGTCCCAACGAAAACCGCACCCAAATCGACCAAAAGGGTCGAAATAAACCTAACCCTAGCTGTAACCCTAACACTCACCGTTACCTTAACGTGTACAGGCTAGGGTTAGGGTTAGGCCCAAATAAGTGCCAAACATGCGGTTTTTGCGCTCACCACCTCCGCACACAGCCTCCCAACACGTCCCAACGAAAACCGCACCCAAATCGACCAAAAGGGTCGAAATAAACCTAACCCTAGCTGTAACCCTAACACTCACCGTTACCTTCAACGTGTACAGGCTAGGGTTAGGGTTAGGCCCAAATAAGTGCCAAACATGCGTTTTTTTGCGCTCACCACCTCCGCACACAGCCTCCCAACACGTCCCAACGAAAACTGCACCCAAATCGACCAAAAGGGTCGAAATAAACCTAACCCTAGCTGTAACCCTAACACTCACCGTTACCTCAACGTGTACAGGCTAGGGTTAGGGTTAGCCCAAATAAGTGCCAAACATGCGGTTTTTGCGCTCACCACCTCCGCACACAGCCTCCCAACACGTCCCAACGAAAACCGCACCCAAATCGACCAAAAGGGTCGAAATAAACCTAACCCTAGCTGTAACCCTAACACTCACCGTTACCTCAACGTGTACAGGCTAGGGTTAGGGTTAGGCCCAAATAAGTGCCAAACATGCGGTTTTTGCGCTCACCACCTCCGCACACAGCCTCCCAACACGTCCCAACGAAAACTGCACCCAAATCGACCAAAAGGGTCGAAATAAACCTAACCCTAGCTGTAACCCTAACACTCACCGTTACCTCAACGTGTACAGGCTAGGCTTAGGGTTAGGCCCAAATAAGTGCCAAACATGCGGTTTTTGCGCTCACCACCTCCGCACACACAGCCTCCCAACACGTCCCAACGAAAACTGCACCCAAATCGACCAAAAGGGTCGAAATAAACCTAACCCTAGCTGTAACCCTAACACTCACCGTTACCTTAACGTGTACAGGCTAGGGTTAGGGTTAGGCCCAAATAAGTGCCAAACATGCGGTTTTTGCGCTCACCACCTCCGCACACAGCCTCCCAACACGTCCCAACGAAAACCGCACCCAAATCGACCAAAAGGGTCGAAATAAACCTAACCCTAGCTGTAACCCTAACACTCACCGTTACCTTAACGTGTACAGGCTAGGGTTAGGGTTAGGCCCAAATAAGTGCCAAACATGCGGTTTTTGCGCTCACCACCTCCGCACACAGCCTCCCAACACGTCCCAACGAAAACCGCACCCAAATCGACCAAAAGGGTCGAAATAAACCTAACCCTAGCTGTAACCCTAACACTCACCGTTACCTTTAACGTGTACAGGCTAGGCTTAGGGTTAGGCCCAAATAAGTGCCAAACATGCGGTTTTGCGCTCACCACCTCCGCACACAGCCTCCCAACACGTCCCAACGAAAACTGGCACCCAAATCGACCAAAAGGGTCGAAATAAACCTAACCCTAGCTGTAACCCTAACACTCACCGTTACCTTAACGTGTACAGGCTAGGGTTAGGGTTAGGCCCAAATAAGTGCCAAACATGCGTTTTTTGCGCTCACCACCTCCGCACACAGCCTCCCAACACGTCCCAACGAAAACTGCACCCAAATCGACCAAAAGGGTCGAAATAAACCTAACCCTAGCTGTAACCCTAACACTCACCGTTACCTTAACGTGTACAGGCTAGGCTTAGGGTTAGGCCCAAATAAGTGCCAAACATGCGTTTTTTGCGCTCACCACCTCCGCACACAGCCTCCCAACACGTCCCAACGAAAACTGCACCCAAATCGACCAAAAGGGTCGAAATAAACCTAACCCTAGCTGTAACCCTAACACTCACCGTTACCTTAACGTGTACAGGCTAGGCTTAGGGTTAGGCCCAAATAAGTGCCAAACATGCGGTTTTGCGCTCACCACCTCCGCACACAGCCTCCCAACACGTCCCAACGAAAACTGCACCCAAATCGACCAAAAGGGTCGAAATAAACCTAACCCTAGCTGTAACCCTAACACTCACCGTTACCTTTAACGTGTACAGGCTAGGCTTAGGGTTAGGCCCAAATAAGTGCCAAACATGCGTTTCTTTTGCGCTCACCACCTCCGCACACAGCCTCCCAACACGTCCCAACGAAAACTGCACCCAAATCGACCAAAAGGGTCGAAATAAACCTAACCCTAGCTGTAACCCTAACACTCACCGTTACCTTAACGTGTACAGGCTAGGCTTAGGGTTAGGCCCAAATAAGTGCCAAACATGCGGTCTTTGCGCTCACCACCTCCGCACACAGCCTCCCAACACGTCCCAACGAAAACTGCACCCAAATCGACCAAAAGGGTCGAAATAAACCTAACCCTAGCTGTAACCCTAACACTCACCGTTACCTTAACGTGTACAGGCTAGGGTTAGGTTAGGCCCAAATAAGTGCCAAACATGCGGTTTTTGCGCTCACCACCTCCGCACACAGCCTCCCAACACGTCCCAACGAAAACTGCACCCAAATCGACCAAAAGGGTCGAAATAAACCTAACCCTAGCTGTAACCCTAACACTCACCGTTACTTTAACGTGTACAGGCTAGGCTTAGGGTTAGGCCCAAATAAGTGCCAAACATGCGGTTTTTGCGCTCACCACCTCCGCACACAGCCTCCCAACACGTCCCAACGAAAACTGCACCCAAATCGACCAAAAGGGTCGAAATAAACCTAACCCTAGCTGTAACCCTAACACTCACCGTTACCTTAACGTGTACAGGCTAGGCTTAGGGTTAGGCCCAAATAAGTGCCAAACATGCGGTTTTTGCGCTCACCACCTCCGCACACAGCCTCCCAACACGTCCCAACGAAAACCGCACCCAAATCGACCAAAAGGGTCGAAATCAACCTAACCCTAGCTGTAACCCTAACACTCACCGTTACCTTAACGTGTACAGGCTAGGGTTAGGTTAGGCCCAAATAAGTGCCAAACATGCGGTTTTTGCGCTCACCACCTCCGCACACAGCCTCCCAACACGTCCCAACGAAAACTGCACCCAAATCGACCAAAAGGGTCGAAATAAACCTAACCCTAGCTGTAACCCTAACACTCACCGTTACCTTAACGTGTACAGGCTAGGGTTAGGGTTAGGCCCAAATAAGTGCCAAACATGCGTTTTTTTGCGCTCACCACCTCCGCACACAGCCTCCCAACACGTCCCAACGAAAACCGCACCCAAATCGACCAAAAGGGTCGAAATAAACCTAACCCTAGCTGTAACCCTGACACTCACCGTTACCACAACGTGTACAGGCTAGGTTTAGGGTTAGGCCCAAATAAGTGCCAAACATGCGGTTTTTGCGCTCACCACCTCCGCACACAGCCTCCCAACACGTCCCAACGAAAACCGCACCCAAATCGACCAAAAGGGTCGAAATAAACCTAACCCTAGCTGTAACCCTAACACTCACCGTTACCTTAACGTGTACAGGCTAGGCTTAGGGTTAGGCCCAAATAAGTGCCAAACATGCGGTCTTTGCGCTCACCACCTCCGCACACAGCCTCCCAACACGTCCCAACGAAAACCGCACCCAAATCGACCAAAAGGGTCGAAATAAACCTAACCCTAGCTGTAACCCTAACACTCACCGTTACCTTAACGTGTACAGGCTAGGGTTAGGGTTAGACCCAAATAAGTGCCAAACATGCGGTTTTTGCGCTCATCACCTCCGCACACAGCCTCCCAACACGTCCCAACGAAAACTGCACCCAAATCGACCAAAAAGGTCGAAATAAACCTAACCCTAGCTGTAACCCTAACACTCACCGTTACCTTAACGTGTACAGGCTAGGCTTAGGGTTGGGCCCAAATAAGTGCCAAACATGCGTTTCTCTGCGCTCACCACCTCCGCACACAGCCTCCCAACACGTCCCAACGAAAACCGCACCCAAATCGACCAAAAGGGTCGAAATCAACCTAACCCTAGCTGTAACCCTAACACTCACCGTTACCTTAACGTGTACAGGCTAGGGTTAGGGTTAGGCCCAAATAAGTGCCAAACATGCAGTTTTTTGCGCTCACCACCTCCGCACACAGCCTCCCAACACGTCCCAACGAAAACTGCACCCAAATCGACCAAAAGGGTCGAAATAAACCTAACCCTAGCTGTAACCCTAACACTCACCGTTACTACAACGTGTACAGGCTAGGCTTAGGGTTAGGCCCAAATAAGTGCCAAACATGCGGTTTTTGCGCTCACCACCTCCGCACACAGCCTCCCAACACGTCCCAACGAAAACTGCACCCAAATCGACCAAAAGGGTCGAAATAAACCCTAACCCTAGCTGTAACCCTAACACTCACCGTTACCTTTAACGTGTACAGGCTAGGGTTAGGGTTAGGCCCAAATAAGTGCCAAACATGCGGATTTTTGCGCTCACCACCTCCGCACACAGCCTCCCAACACGTCCCAACGAAAACCGCACCCAAATCGACCAAAAGGGTCGAAATAAACCTAACCCTAGCTGTAGCCCTGACACTCACCGTTACCACAATGTGTACAGGCTAGGTTTAGGTTAGCCCAAATAAGTGCCAAACATGCGTTTTTGCGCTCACCACCTCTGCACACAGCCTCCCAACACGTCCCAACGAAAACCGCACCCAAATCGACCAAAAGGGTCGAAATAAACCTAACATGTACGAGTGTGAATATATATTTTATTTGTATGATTCATTAGTCTGTTTTCAGTATACATGGCCTCCGACCCTGAATACTTTTGAAAATTTGGTCCAGTTAATTCCTTATCAAAATAAATACGATCAGACAAATGCATGAATATGTACAACCAATCTGGCATTAAAGCATTGCAACTGAATGAAACGTCATTATATATGTCTGTTTAGGTAGATCGGTTGGTCTTCCGTTTATACCTTTATATGATGGTTGGTAAGTAAGGCTTTAGGGCAACCGTGGGCCTGCAAAGTATAGTTGAGTTCAGTTGGGTCTCAAGTCACATCAACAATATTTCCAGCCATATAGTGACGAGTTCAAGCCTGAATTAATACACATTTTAAGTACAAAGTCCAAAATGAGTTTTATTTTAAAAGCATAGATATTCATTACATTGTTATTTAAAACAGAAAATATCAAAACACTAACTTCAAAAGCACGCAATTCGTTATTCACAGTACATAGTTACAATTTATGATACAGGTCAACTTCCCTCAGGAAGTTTACAATGAGATGCCCGCTCACACGGGAAAACAGGTCTTTCAGATTTCTCTCATCATAATGTGAATTCCTGGCAGTCGAACAGTCCACGCAGTCAAGCAGAATATGCTTGATGGTGACCAACCCATCGCAAGAGACACACATGGGAGGTCCATCCCTATCAATTTTCAGCAGATAGTCATGAGTAAACCGACTGTGGCCGATACATAGTCGTAAAATTACCTCATCACGTCTTGACTGACAACCCACGGGGGGATAACCAATCTTTGGCTTCACCTCATGAAGTGTATTTCTTCCTACATAGGTGTCCCACCTTTTAGCATAAGGTCCCGCGTATATAACTTTTGATAGTGTTTGAAATCGTTGTACGGGATCAGCAGTGGAGGTAAGGGCTTGTCAAGAGCTGCTTTAGCTGCAACATCGGTGTTACCTGCTATGCCGACGTGACCCTGCAACCAGCAGAAGACGATGTCACAAGATCGCTTGAAAATTTTATATGAGCGCCAAACACTTTAGCTCTCCAAGAAATGTTTATTTAAATTCTGGCACATCCCCCGTTTCAAAAGGGGTGTTTTTGGTTTTGTTAAGATCAGCCACATTTCTTTCTGGTGTCCCTCGCGGTGGTATAGCTGGAATATTGCTTATACTCACTGAATCATAGAAACAATGCTTAAGTTATAGTATTCGAACAGAGGGGAGATGCGGTTATCTAAATGCATCTGTATGCATTCAAGCCACAGTGGCCTAGAGTAAAGTTAAAAGAACTTCTTTACGGCAACATTACAGTGTGGTGGTTTTAATTGTGATCAATATTTTATGATTGACTGAATTCCTTATATTGTCTTGTTTAAGGGTCTGCTGTATACAATTGATCTAAAGAAGAGTGTATGTCGCGTCCAGAAGTTAACCCTTCCATTTGCTAAGTTCTGTGTTACAGGTAAGTATCATATACTTAATATATATGTTACTGTAAAAGATGTCTACAAGGTTGTGTGTTGCTTAACCCCGCATCCAGGGATATTCAGGACATATTCGAGTCCACCCGACCTTACAGCTCACTCATAGGCTCCCCCTACATCTCTCAGAATAAAAGTTGACAATTTAGGCTTTCAACTCGTTGTGCACTCAAGATGAAAAGGAAGTAGGAAATTTCTGAAGTCCACACAACAATAAATAAACCCATTTGACATTTGTAACATAACATAGTGGGGTTGCCTAGTGGTGAAAGTATTCAATGTGTGAAGCTTTCGATTGCCCACAATGTGTGACGCCTGTTGCTGGTGTCACCCGCCGTTATATTGCTGACATGTTGCTGGATAATTGCTATAAGCAGCATAAAGCCATACTCAATCGTCGACAACGTACCATGATAATTCTTTCAGTGTCAAAGTTTGACTGAGGCATTTTGTCAATGTGGTGTTGGCCACTACACCCTTTCACGGAATATTGCGAAAAAGTGGCCTAACATTTAACTCACTTACTATTACGTAATTATAACAACTACCTTTGTGTGCAACACGTGTTCATAGCTTGTCTGTCATGGTAAATATGAAGAATCTTATTGAGTCATCTGTTTTTCAGATAAATTCAAAAAGCCTTTGACTTCCCTCTTGGATTCGGAAGTAACTCGCTGTCATCAACAATTTACTATGAACTCGACCGTGGCTTTGGTCCGCACCCCAACAGCGTGATAGACAGCTTCGTTGTTGTCTCGAAAGAATGCATTCCCTTACAAACAGACCTCTACGGAAAGGATAAATGTGAGTACTATTTGCACCACCAGTTACTGTGTTCCTTTACTTAAATATGAAAACTATTCCGGTTTTTGCTCTCCCTTCTTCAGGTTCTAAGGAATGTTCGCCTTAGTTACTGGCGACCCACAGCCCATTTTGATATCGCACTGTTGAGTTTGAAGTGCAATACTCGTTGGCAATGTTTATATTCATTTCTCAAAAACGACTTTTAGATAATAATTGATAATTACTTTGATTTGGTTTGGCTGTTGTTCAACGCCGCGTTCAGCAATTGTGAATATATTTATGTTGTCAGAGGATGTTGGTTTAAAACTAACCTACTGTGTACTCTTATTCAGACAACTTCCTTCAATCAACGGGGTTTTCAAACCTCGGTGCAGAGTTCGATGAATCTGTCTTTGATCCCCCCGATTTCTGCCCAAAGTGTTCACAGGTAGGTGATATCATTTAAAGATGTATCTTAATGCAAAATAGATACTTATGTTCCAGCTAATTTGTACATTCTACAATCTTGTAAAATATAAATCTTGTATAACTTGTTTGATTTTTAGAGAGAAAAAACAACAATACGGCCTCTGGCCCTTCACATTTTGTTAGTCCACCCCATCCCGCCCAAGCGGACTAAACAAGCAAACATTTGTTCTTTTTTTCAGTCTACGATGACAGACAATCCTTCTTTCAAGAGATCCCTTTGCTGTGGAGAAGACGTGGCCACATGTAACCAGAATTATTTACAATGCCACCACAGAGGTTAATGTTCAGCGTAACCTCCTCGAGCGAGAATTCAAGAACGAACAAAAGCTCCCTCAGCAATTGTTCCAACATGATACTATGTTAAACTGTTGATGTTGTCTGTCGTAACACAGTTTTCCTCCTAAATAGCAGATCCCTGTATCCCCTCAATATTGGTATATTAAGACAATGGAAATTGTTGGAAATTGCACCCCAAACCAGCGGTCATTCTTGTGTATAATTACTGTAAGAAACGCTGAACATTCGAGTCTGTGGATACTGTCGTGTATATAATGATCCTTGTATTTGCCCCTCGCTGTAGTATGTGATGCATGTCAAAGCCGAAATAAATATATTGTTTTCAGCACTGACGCGTGTGTAATTGAATTGTTATTCTGCATATTCCAGTGTGATATTTTATCCACTCCCAGGTCACCCGTGAAGGTCTGGCTTAGAATTGGTGGGCTCTACATTGTCTGATTATTTCCACCAAGATCAGGGCGTCCCTCAAGGCAGCATCCTGTCTGTTACACTTTTAGCAACAAAATTAACAGCCTCACTAATGTCATGAACAGTTATGTTGATGGGTCCCTTTTCGTGGATGATTTCAATATTTCATGTCGTGGTAAGAACATGCAAGCAAGAAAGGCAACTGCAACTCTGCCTTAACAAAATAACAAAATGGGCCAATGAAAATGGCTTTAAGTTTTCAAAATCCAAAACAAATTGCATATACTATTGTTTTAAATACAAACCTCACAAGGATCCAGACCTATCTTTAGATGGTACTCCCATCAAGGTAGTAGAAGAGGTCAAATTCTTGGGACTCATATTCGACCGTCACTTGACATTCTTACCTCACATAAAATATTTGAAAACAAAGTGTTTGAAGGCTCTTGACTTGCTAAAAGTCGTTTCAAATACAGAATGGAGAGGGGATCGAACTGCCCTCTTTCACTTGTACAGAGCATTGGTTCACTCTAAACTAGATTATGGCTTCATTATCTATTATGGATGGGTTTATAATGCAGCACTGAAGACAAAACAGCTAACGAATCCAGCTTTGGTGGGTCCATAATGCGTCATAAATCAACCAACCAGCCAATAGAGTCCTGGGGGGTCTGTAATGCGGCATTAAAGAAAAAACAGCCAACCAATCCAGCCTTGATGGGTCCATAACGCGGCGAACAACAGCCAGGCAACTATTCCAGCAGTGTTGGATCTATACGGCGGCGTTAAACAACAACTAACCAACCATTCCAGCCCTGATGGATCTATACTGTGGCATTACAGACAACACGGCCAGCCCAGCCTTGATGGGCTCATAATGCGGCGAACAACAGCCAGGCAACTACTCCAGCAGTGTTGGATTTATACGGCGGCGTTAAACAACAAGTAACCAACCATTCCAGCCCTGATGGATCTATACTGTGGCATTACAGAAAACACAGCCAACCCAGCCCTGATGGATCTACACTGTGGCATTACAGAAAACTCAGCCAACCCAGCCCTGGTGGATCTATACTGTGGCATTACAGAAAACACAGCCAACTCAGCCCTGATGGAACTATACTGTGGCATTACAGAAAACACAGCCAACACAGCCCTGATGGAACTATACTGTGGCATTACAGACAACACGGCCAGCCCAGCCTTGATGGGCTCATAATGCGGCGAACAACAGCCAGGCAACTACTCCAGCAGTGTTGGATTTATACGGCGGCGTTAAACAACAAGTAACCAACCATTCCAGCCCTGATCGATCTATACTGTGGCATTACAGAAAACACAGCCAACCCAGCCCCTGATGGATCTACACTGTGGCATTACAGAAAACACAGCCAACCCAGCCCTGATGGATCTATACTGTGGCATTACAGAAAACACAGCCAACCCAGCCCTGGTGGATCTATACTGTGGCATTACAGAAAACACAGCCAACCCAGCCCTGATTGAACTATACTGTGGCATTACAGAAAACACAGCCAACCCAGCCCTGATGGATCTATACTGTGGCATTACAGAAAAACAGCCAACCCAGCCCTGATGGATCTATACTGTGGCATTACAGAAAACACAGCCAACTCAGCCCTAATGGATCTATACTGTGGCATTACAGAAAACACAGCCAACCCAGCCCTGATGGATCTATACTGTGGCATTACAGAAAAACACAGCCAACCCAGCCCTGATGGATATATACTGTGGCATTACAGAAAACACAGCCAACCCAGCCCTGATGGATCTATACTGTGGCATTACAGAACAAAACAGCCAACCCAGCCCTGATGGAACTATACTGTGGCATTACAGAAAACACAGCCAACCCAGCCCTGATGGATCTATACTGTGGCATTACAGAAAAAAACAGCCAACCCAGCCCTGATGGATATATACTGTGGCATTACAGAAAACACAGCCAACTCAGCCCTGATGGAACTATACTGTGGCATTACAGAAAACACAGCCAACCCAGCCCTGATGGATCTATACTGTGGCATTACAGAAAACACAGCCAACTCAGCCCTGATGGAACTATACTGTGGCATTACAGAAAACACAGCCAACCCAGCCCTGATGGATCTATACTGTGGCATTACAGAAAACACAGCCAACCCAGCCCCTGATGGATCTATACTGTGGCATTACAGAAAAACAGCCAACCCAGCCCTGATGGATATAAACTGTGGCATTACAGAAAAACACAGCCAACTCAGCCCTAATGGATCTATACTGTGGCATTACAGAAAACACAGCCAACCCAGCCCTGATGGATCTATACTGTGGCATTACAGAAAACACAGCCAACCCAGCCCTGATGGATCTATACTGTGGCATTACAGAAAACACAGCCAACCCAGCCCTGATGGATATATACTGTGGCATTACAGAAAACACAGCCAACCCAGCCCTGATGGATCTATACTGTGGCATTACAGAAAACACAGCCAACCCAGCCCTGATGGAACTATACTGTGGCATTACAGAAAACACAGCCAACCCAGCCCTGATGGATCTATACTGTGGCATTACAGAAAAACAGCCAACCCAGCCCTGATGGAACTATACTGTGGCATTACAGAAAACACAGCCAACCCAGCCCCTGATGGATCTATACTGTGGCATTACAGAAAAAAACAGCCAACCCAGCCCTGATGGATATATACTGTGGCATTACAGAAAACACAGCCAACTCAGCCCTAATGGATCTATACTGTGACATTATGGAAAATACAGCCAACCCAGCCCTGACGGATATATACTGTGGCATTACAGAAAACACAGCCAACCCAGCCCTGATGGATCTATACTGTGACATTACGGAAAACACAGCCAACCCAGCCCTGATGGATCTATACTGTGGCATTAAGGAAAACACAGCCAACCCAGCCCTGATGGATCTATCCTGTGGCATTACAGAAAACACAGCCAACCCAGCCTTGATGGATCTATACTGTGGCATTACAGAAAAAACAGCCAACCCTGCCCCTGATGGATGTATACTGTGGCATTACAGAAAACACAGCCAACCCAGCCCTGATGGATCTATACTGTGGCATTAAAGAAAACACAGCCAACCCAGCCCTGATGGATCTATACTGTGGCATTAAAGAAAACACAGCCAACCCAGCCCTGATGGATCTATACTGTGGCATTAAAGAAAACACAGCCAACCCAGCCCTGATGGATCTATACTGTGGAATTAAAGAAAACACAGCCAACCCAGCCCTGATGGATCTATACTGTGGAATTAAAGAAAACACAGCCAACCCAGCCCTGATGGATCTATACCGTGGCATTAAAGAAAACACAGCCAACCCAGCCTTGATGGGCCCATAAAGCGGCATAAAACAACAACCAACGAACCAGTCCAGCTTTGGTGACTGTATTCTGTGACGTTTAACAACAACGAACCAACCAGTCCAGCCCTTAAGGGTCTATAATAGCGCTAAACAATCAAACAACAACAAGAAAAGGAAAACACAGAATTTATTTCGCCACTTTCTGTAAGTCGGAAAACCGTTTGGAGATTGAACTCGCTTAGATGTAAAAGTCTATGAGTCTTTGTAACTCAGACAGTGTCTAGACACAGCGGTAGCCAGCAGGAGTTTGGGGCTCACACTTCTTGAGTTTGACAGCCGGTGTGTCCCCTTGGCAACAAACGTATAAAATTGCTACATGCAACGTGATTGGCTCACTCAAAGAAACCTACCAATCGGATTCTGCTTTACAAAGCGCATCAGATTTTCTCATAACACTGAATAGTAGGCTTCAAACTGTCGTTTGAAACATCTTGCAACTGAAAGTGGTGTGCAGAGTTCTTGGTACTCAAAACAACAGCTCGGTTCAGTGAGGAGAGGTAGCGCATTTGTTAGTTAGCTAAGCATGCGTTTTAAGTTTTGCTTGAGTTGAGGCATGAAAACAAACACGTAATGCATTTCAGATTTATGTTTAATGTTTCGAGTGCGCCAACACGGCCCGCCAGTATTTTTAAAGTGCGTCATATGAACTTTCATTGCGCTGAATGGCGCAAGGGCGCGACCTAGAATGAACACTGCACTGTCTTTCGTTGACAGATTTTATAATTTAACGGTATTTATCATGAACCTATTACTAGTTTTAGTCACGACATGGCTGGAATACTGCCGATATGACTAGAAATGTTAATTCACTCACACTCGTCAAAAATCGATCACTGTCCCCAATGGTTCCTTCTGCTGGTGTTGAGTTTCCCTGTGAGAAGAGGCTGATACTGGAATGCCGCCAAACGCTTCTGTAACCATCAGACTTGCTACCTGATGCTCTTTATCGCATTCAGGTGCAGTGCACCTAGATGTGTTTGAGTGTGTTTTTGTCACTTGTATAGCTTTTCCTACTGCGTAAAAAGGGTTCGTATCTTGAGTCACAAGCACTAAGAAACGTGACCAGTTGCCTATTGATTTTGGTTGTGTGTCGTCTTTATAAGCTGTACGCTTTTCTCGAGGGTAAAACGGTCTGACGTACGCCTCTCTGTACCAGTGTTATCCGAGCCGAGGGAGAAGCACACAATGTGCTTAAATAATTTATCTTACCGCCATGTTAAATGTACAAAATGTCATTTTATTTTATTTTGCAGATCGCTACTGACTATATGACATGTGAGCAAAATGGCGTCAGCCTCCTCGACTGATTTTTTAAATTCAGT